>NW_024725489.1:4663990-4675720 GCF_018991925.1 Homarus americanus | reverse complement strand
TCAGTATGCTTCGTTCAGTTACGTATTGCTAAGGGTTAAACCACCATCCTCAAAGGCTAAGGACTAAACACAAGCCATATAGGAAGCCAGATGACATTTCAAGCCGTCCAACAAACTGTTTACACAACACTGAGATTTACTATTTCACCATGATAAAAGTTCGATTCAATGACTACATCTATATATTTTTTTCCATCCTCTGAATATGACGACTTGATGACCTGAATATGATGACTTGATGACCTGAATATGATGACTTGATCTCCTGAATATGATGACTTGACCTGAATATGATGACTTGATCCCCTGAATATGATGACTTGATCTCCTGAATATGACGACTTGATCTCCTGAATATGATGACTTGATCACCTGAATATGATGACTTGATCACCTGAATATGATGACTTGATCCTCTGAATATGATGACTTGATCCTCTGAATATGATGACTTGATGACCTGAATATGATGTCTTGATGACCTGAATATGATGACTTGATGACCTGAATATGATGACTTGATGACCTGAATATGATGACTTGATGACCTGAATATGATGACTTGATCCTCTGAATATGATGACTTGATCATCTGAATATGATGACTTGATCCTCTGAATATGATGACTTGATGACCTGAATATGATGACTTGATCCTCTGAATATGATGACTTGATCCTCTGAATATGATGACTTGATGACCTGAATATGATGACTTGATGACCTGAATATGATGACTTGATCCCCTGAATATGATGACTTGATCCTCTGAATATGATGACTTGATGACCTGAATATGATGACTTGATCCCCTGAATATATGATGACGATCATCTGAATATGATGACTTGATCATCTGAATATGATGACTTGATCATCTGAATATGATGACTTGATCCCTGAATATGATGACTTGATCCCCTGAATATGACTTGATCCTCTGAATATGATGACTTGATCCCCTAAATATGATGACTTGATCCCCTAAATATGATGACTTGATCCTCTGAATATGATGACTTGATCCCCTAAATATGATGACTTGATCCCCTGAATATGATGACTTGATCCCCTAAATATGATGACTTGATCCCCTAAATATGATGACTTGATCCCCTGAATATGATGACTTGACCCCTTGAGTACAATAGCATAGTACTCAAGCGAATGTCATTGTATTCCAATGGTTAAGACATTTTGTGGTGTCGACTTTTAATTCTTGAGCTGTACCTTTAACATCTTAACACTTGGAACTGAGAGAGAGAGAGAGAGAGAGAGAGAGAGAGAGAGAGAGAGAGAGAGAGAACACACGCACGGGTCATCTTACAGTTCTGATTCACGTGTTGGTCAGTAAGTCTTTTGTTTCTCTATCCCCATGCAGGAGGTGAAGTCTACCACCCTGGCCTCGTTACTCCTGGCAGTGCCCCAGTCAAGCATGGTTAGGTGTCAAGAAGTCTAACCACGTCAAGTCAACTCACGTCCTACAGTGCCAGTGTATGCCACGTCTAATTTAACCACGTCATGACATGCCTGTCCATGTCCCATCATCCCTAGATCAGTTCCTTGAAGCTTAACTGCACCTCCTCAAGCTCCGACCAGCCTCGTCAAGACTAGCCATATACCGGTAATGTAGCCAGGTTCTATCAAGTCTAGTCACGCCGCATCAAGCCACACTACACCGTCAAGCTAAGCCACTCACCGCCTACCCAAACTAAACCGCGATAAGTTTAGACATTCCACGTCATGCCTAACCACGTCCCGTTAAGTCAAGCTATGCACGTCAAAAGCCAGGGACGCCCCCAGATTTAGACACCTCGGTCAAGCTCCTTGTGTCACGTTCATTATCTTTCCTTTGTGTTGTGTTCGGAGGGGAAGGGGATGGTCCTGCTCTCATTGTTGCGTTCCATCTCTTTTAGGTGTAATCCAGCCAACGTGGGCATGGTCCATCCCGCACGGGCGTGGTGTGACCTTAGAAGGTGCGAGTGACAATGTTGGCACTGGATGGTCCACCTCGTGAGGTCAACACTCAGCTATCAGGCACCCCCAGAGGAGCGCAGATGAGCGTCCTTGGCGCCAACCACAGACTGCCACTGACCAGCTCCCTACCTTCCTGTGTCTACGTATTCCCTGTTGTACTTGTACTGGGTAATACTTTATTAAAGTTATGCGAGACCATGCCCAGGGTATGAATGTATCAAGTGCCATCCCGACGTAGATGTTCCCACGCGTGCTGGCAGTGGCACGGGGACATTAGAGATGTCAGAACACAGCCTTGTCGAATCCCACCTCACACTGTCTTAAAAATCCTATATGGCATAAGAGGATGGTTGTGGAGGCCCTCGTGTGTGTTATCACCACCATAATTGACTAACCCATCTGCTCGGTGCCACCAGGCGCCTCTGATAACAGATAAGTGAGTACATTTGACGAGGTTGGTTAGCTATCAGCTACTGCATTGTGGTGGCCGCGAGAGGATACAGCTCTGGTACTAGTATGGCTCCAGCTGCCACCAGAGTTGGTTGTGTGTCCTTCCTCTCGGCGTATACAGTACACTCCACGCTCACCCTAACTTTGAAACATTTATCATCAATGAAAGTGTTAACCCACATAATAATATTATAGAAATACAGTGAAATGAGCTGAAAAAATATAAAATTTTATGATGACGTGAAATGAATATAGGGAGATAATTCTTGGGTTTGCAGTGATATTTTGAAAGTTTAGTGAATTTTATGGAGTGTGCCTGAGGGGTACTGGTGAAGTAGACAGTGAAGTAAACGGTAATGATGAGTGTGGAGGGCTGAGGGAGGATGAAGGTGGTTATAAAGGAGCCGTAACTCCAACACCCTGACACCAAGTCTGCCCCCCCCCCATCCCCCCATCTCCCACGACTGACCTACTGAAATTTGTACCCTTGTGGCGACGGTGAGTATAAGATCACAAGGATGACAGAACACTATGATGTAGACAGTTTGGTGGCTGAGGTGCGCTCTCCTCAGTCTCCCTCCTTCTCAAACTTTCGAGATCAAGGAAATACTCCGAAGCCCAAAAAATTCTTAATGTCACGGATGATTAAAGATGAATGTAGCAAGCCCATGCCGCCCCTAGAGCCCCTGGACTTTAGTGCCAGGGTGTACAAGCAAGAGAGTCTCTCCCCTTCTGCCAAGTTGCACCCTAAGAAGCGGCCAAGAACTGATTCCCAGACATTTATTGATGCAAAGTACTTTCCAGCGAGCCCGCCAAACACTCCTGTTTCTCGGTGCAAGTTTGACGACAATGATGAAGCTAAAGCGAAGATTTGGCCATCAGATTTTCTCCTCGCTGACAAGGAACGCGAACACCTTGCACTTGGTTATTGTTCACCTTCCAGTCCCTCGTCTGCATATAGGTATGGCAGTCCCTCTAATGGCGTCCTTATCGACACTCCCAGATCACTTTCAGCATTTAGCAGAGTATCGTCGCGGTCTTCGATTGAAGACGGGAATCTATCTGAGGGTGGAACTTTGAAGAAAAGGAAGAGAAGTAGATCTCCGGAGACGAGACACACAAAACTGAGCAGCAGCGAGGGTACTACAGCGCTGAAACCTTTCCCCGATACCTATGCTCTGGACTTGACGACTTCTCCCCAGATGAAGCCCGAGGATGAGTCTGCATTTATTCAGGCACGCTTCTTGCAGCAGCAACAAGCTACTCTTAACATCATCAATTTGGCCAATCCGTCTAGATTTTTGGCCTATTCACTCGGTCAGCCTCACTCTTTGGCCCATAATCCAGTCCGGCCTCATTCCTCTGGTCAACTTGGAGTTACGTATCCGTCCAGCCAGCACCGAGGTGTGGCTCATCCATCTAGCCAGCTTAGAGAAGCGGCGTTTCCACCATCTGGCCAGCTTAGAGAAGCGGCTTGTCCACCATGTGGTAAACATCAAAGTTTAACTCATCAATCTAGTCAAGCCGAAGGACTAACTTCCCTGGTCGGCCAATCTCGAGGTGTGGTTCATTTATCCGGCCAACGAAAAAGTGTAGTTTATCCAACCGGTCATCGTGGAGGCGCGGCTAACCTAACCGGTCACCGTGGTGTCGGTTATTCATCTGGTCAACCTCGAGATGCGATTTATCCGGCTCGTGAACCAGTGAGTGTCACAAGTCCATGGGGCCAAGCACGGGGGAGTGTTCAAACGTTCAGACATTATCAAGGGGGATTTAACCCATCTGACCAAACTCAAGGAGGTTCTCACCCTCCCAGTCAAACAGAAGGTCATCATGTGTTGGGTCGTCAGTTAAGAGATGGCCAGCAAATTGAGCTTTACGGTATGAGTGCGACAGTGAGAGACGGTAGTGTTCCGCGGGTTAGCAAAGAACAAGTCGACCCTTCGGCTGGGTTGTTGAGTAACAGTGACAGTGATAGATCTCGCCTACTCCACTACAAGCTTAACTCGTTCACAAGTCTTCCCAACTCAACACAGCTTATTACAGCAACAGGTTAGTGTTTTAGTTGTAAGCATGGTGCATACTGTACTCTTATCACTTGTTCATTTTCCAGTGCTTAGAGGAACCGATGGGGTTCTCAGTTCTTGGGCCCTAAACTCCATCTCCTCCCACTTTTGTCTAGCGCCCCTCCCCCCCCGGTAGGAGTTAGGGAGGATTTCCTCGGTTCTACCCCCACTGGCTAGTATAAAACAATAATTAAAAGTCTCGTGTTTGTGGACTAGCTCCTTATCTCACAGTAGACAACCTCAGCGGCAGTGTGTTCCTGTTTCCCAGTACTGTATTCACGTGTTTTGATGTACCTGGATGAATCAAATAACTCAGCAGCTTGTGTAAGTCTTTAAGTCTTATTATATACTGTAAGTCTAACGTCAAGGACTCCGCAGGATTACCTAGTACTTTTTTGTTTCATCTTTTGAGTATTAACAAATCTCTTAAGGCCGAAACTGATCAGCATTTGTGTGTTGGTAAGATTCTGTTTAGATATTTAGTATAAAGATGTTTTGGAATGGATAATTAATTGTATTCTGTCCAAGTTAATAGTGTAAGTTACCGAGATGTTTTATAAGTACAGTGTAAGTTACCGAGATGTTTTATAAGTATAGTGTAAGTTACCGAAATGTTTTATAAGTATAGTGCAAGTTACCGAGATGTTTTATAAGTACAGTGTAAGTTACCGAGATGTTTTATAGTACAGTGGAAGTTACCGAGATGTTTTATAAGTACAGTGTAAGTTACCAAGATGTTTTATAAGTACAGTGTAAGTTACCGAGATGTTTTATAAGTACAGTGTAAGTTACCGAGATGTTTTATAAGTACAGTGTAAGTTACCGAGATGTTTTATAAGTACAGTGTAAGTTACCGAGATGTTTTATAAGTACAGTGTAAGTTACCGAGATGTTTTATAAGTACTGTTAGGGTTAGGGCCCATTTGACCTGAATTGACCCAGCTGCAACCTACATTTCTAAGGTGATAAATCTCATCTTCTTGGGCAGGTCCGTTTTCTTTGATCCACGTTTAAGCAGTCACTATGACAATTGTGTAAACGTGCGGGGTCTTGCATGGTGGTGGTGAAGAGTGGTGGTTCCGGTAAATTGTGGTGGTGAGCGAGTGAAAGGATTGGTTATGAGTATGTGTGAGTGACAAGTACCTGCTATGAGTGAGAAGTATCTACTATAACTGTTATGAGGGGCGCCAGTAAAATAGCTTGAGTGGCTGTCGTGAGGTACTCCTTGTCTCCCTATGGGTCGTGGTAGCCAGGACACCTTCAGGAGCACCTATTACCCAACACCTTCCGGCCCAGGACTGACTCACCCACCGCTTCACGAAGACCTTCCACGGGCTGACTTTAACCTTGCCTTCTTTCCCTTGTATCTGGCTCACGTTCAGGGAGCTCAAGTCCTCAGTCTTCCCTTGGGATCAGCTGAAGAGGCACTATTTTTTTTTGTGAGGGGGGAGGGGGGTGGCGTTCTCATCCACCCTCCATCTTGGATTTTTTTTTCACATTTAGTCTCCGTTTATCTCTTTAGTTATATTATCCCCGGGTGTGGTGAGCGAGGACAGTTGTGGTATCGTGCTGGCGGTCACATCCTGTCCCTGGTCTATCTGTCCCTCGTGTGGCGGCGATAAACCCTCGTGAGTGGGTGAGTGAGAGGACGGATTATATTGAGACTCCGCAGGGATGTTGGTACCCCTGAGAGAGGAGTTTGGTCGAGTAACGTATATAAGGGAACCGAGGAATTATTATTATTATTATTATTATTATTATTATTATTATTAGCAGTAGTAGTAGTATCATTATTATATTATTATTATTATTATTATCTATATTTCAATTTAGAATATAATCAACGTTCGTTTTTGGTCCAATTTTGTCCATATATTTTCGCTTTTTCCAGATATTTTTTTAAGTAACTGTGACATGAATCATAAGTCGTGTCATTCATGAGTCAAATGATTCATGGGTCAGGGTAAATTAAGTCATGAATCATACCTCAAGTGAAGCACTATGACTTATGACTCACTTAAAGAATTTATAACTTCATTGGGTTATAGTGATTCACGAGTCATAGGTGAAGTGAGTCATGAATCAGATGAGTAGTAGTGTGTGTGTGTGTGTGTGTGTGTGTGTGTGTGTGTGTGTGTGATAATAATAATAATAATTAACGGTTTATTGAAAGAGCTTGGCAGCCAGAAGGCTGAAAATATACAGTTACATATTTGGGGAATGGGTTTCGAATTACAAATAATATACAAGTAACATAAGTGATACAAATAAGATATATAATAACTAGATGGGGAAAAGCTCAAACTACAGAGCATTTCAACATAGTGACAGTGTAAGGAGTAGTGTTTACTGGCAGTGAATACACTGGTTTATTACAGGTTATTGATAATTTTTACAATGGTTGGGACTGGGCTGTTCTTATAGCGATCAGTTCGTGCACGTATGTGCTGGATGCGGTTGTGGTGTCGAACAGCAATTCTCGGACTAGGGATCTCAGGTGGTAGTAAGAGCCGGTGTCGGGGATGGTGTAGAAACTTCTTACCAAATTTCCAGATGAGGTCGTGGTGATGGTCAGTGAGAGTCGAAAGGGTCAGTGTGTTGAGCGCTTCTTGATATGTGGAGTAGGAAGGGGAGAGAATAATCTTGCATGCCCTCTTTTGCACTTTTTCTAGGTGTTTACGTTGTGTGGCATTTAGGGAGGAAGACCAGGTGGGGGAGGCATAGGTAGGTGTGTGTGTATAATAATAATAATAATAATTAACGGTTTATTGAAAAAGCATGGCAGCCGGAAGGCTGAAAATATACAATTATATAATTGGGGAATGGGTCTCTTGATTTACAAATGATGTACAAGTAACATAAGTGATACAAATATGATATATAATAATTAGGTGTTGATAATTTTTACAATGGTTGGGACTGTGCTGTTCTTGTAGCAATCAGTTCGTGCTCGTTTGGGCTGGAGCGGGTTGGGCGGGTGTGGCCACATGGCCAGGACAGTAGCTTGGGGCAATGCAGGTGTGCTCCATCCTTCAGGTTAGGTCAGGTGAAGCCGTGAGGTCAGGTCAGGTTAGGTCAGGTCCAGCCACACTCAGTATTGCTGTGTTTTTGTGCTTTTCCTTCGAGTTAAAATTGCCACTTTTGTATATCAATTGTGGGTTGATCGTCAATCTTTGCACTGTACTGTTGGTGTGAGGATGTTGATAAATCCAGATGGGAAGGAGGAGATTGGGGAGGGGAGAGCCCGACAGACCGGGCTGGCAGCTGTCTCCATGATCAAGAGACCACGGCCGCGTGTGTGTGTGTGTGTGTGTGTGTGTGTGTATGTGTGTGTGTGTGTGTGTGTGTGTGTGTGTTATTGCACGATTTGCTTAAATTTTTCTCCTTTGATAAACTTACTTATTCATATTTTCGATACATATTTGAGAATTATTTCTGTACTGGAAAATAAGTGTGGTGGAGGGAAGGCGGGCGATGGTTCGTCTGGCGTAACTCAGGTTTTTGAATGCTTGTGCTGGCGTTGTTTCTATGGCAGGAACCAGAGAGTGATTTTAACGTTTTTAACCTTTATCCCTGATTGAGGTACCAAATGACCACCTGTAGTTAGGGTAGAGTCACAGGCCATTTAAGACGCCATTTTGACCGCCATTATTATATACATAAATACCGTACATTTCTTATATTACTAAAATGGCGACTGATGAAAATGGAGGTTTTTTTTAGCAATTTTACTTATATATATATATATATATATATATATATATATATATATATATATATATATATATATATATATATATATATATATATATATAAATAAAATCAACACCTCAACCCGCCAGGATTCGAACCCACGGCCCACGAGCCCATGACTGTGACCGGGGAACGCTAACCGGTCGGAATTTACTGGACTTTAATTTCTCACTAAACTTGGGGCTTATTAAAGATTATTAGATGGTAATTGCAGTGGAAGCGCCCCTTTGAGAGAAATCCCGAACCTCTGGTTAGCGTTACCCGATCACAGTCATGGGCTCGTGGGCCGTGGGTTCGAATCCTGGCGGGTTGAGGTGTTGATTGTATGTAGAAGTCCGTGTGTTTATTGGGCTAATGAAATAAATATATATATATATATATATATATATATATATATATATATATATATAAAAACGAGGATATGCCTGTTACCCCTCTGAGGATGTGAAAGTTAAACCGTCATCTTTAAACCATAGACCTCGAAGGGATGAATCATTATCTTCAATTAAACCATATTCCTCCGTTAAACCATCGTCTTGAAAGGGTTAAAATGTCATCAAAAAAGTTAAACCATCAACCTGAAAGAGATGAACCATCGCCATGAAAGAGTTAAACCATCGTCCTCGAAGGGTTAAACCAGTTATTAAAACGTTAAGCCACCTAGCTTCATCCAAGGGTGAAATACGAGTAATTCTTAAAATTTAAACACTAGGCGGGAATTATGTGGCAATATCCGAGAGCCTTCGTCATAGCTCAGTGTGTGCTTAAGAGTCTCAGATGACCGTGTGCCTAGAGACTCAGATGACCGTGTACCTAAGAGTCTCAGATGACCGTGTACCTAAGAGTCTCAGATGACCGTGTACCTAAGAGTCTCGGATGACCGTGTACCTAAGAGACTCAGATGACCGTGTACCTAAGAGTCTCAGATGACCGTGTACCTAAGAGTCTCAGATGACCGTGTACCTAAGAGTCTCAGATGACTGTACCTAAGAGACTCAGATGACCGTGTACCTAAGAGTCTCAGATGACCGTGTACCTAAGAGTCTCAGATGACCGTGTACCTAAGAGTCTCAGATGACCGTGTACCTAAGAGTCTCAGATGACCGTGTACCTAAGAGTCTCAGATGACCGTTTACCAAAGAGTCTCAGAGAATCGTAAGTTAAGTTCCCCATCACTGATAATATAGGAAAGGTTAAGTTAGGTTAGGTTAGCTTTGGTTCCCAGTTAATTAAAGGCAACGATAACAAAAGAAGCGTATAAGTCTTTGAGAATTTACTCCCGATGTTTAATTGTCATGAGAGGGAGAGGGGGGAAAGTAAGAATGGTTGCGAGAGAGAGAGAGAGAGAGAGAGAGAGAGAGAGAGAGAGAGAGAGCGAGAGCGAGAGCTGCACACAACCTTGCGTCACACACAAAAAATAATAATAATCGAGTCTTTTTTCCTGAGCGTTACCGTATCGGCTGCCTAATTTAGATACTGTGGCGTGAAGATAAAGTCGAGGAGGACAGGAAAGAAAATGAAGGAGGCGGCGAAAGGAAGGATTAAAAGTAAATTGATATAATTTGTTTAATTTACTTTTCGACGGAAGTTTGAGCTTAATTTGGGGTTACCAGGAAGGTTGGTAGGTGTGTGTGTGTGTGTGTGCAGGACTTGTGTATCGTGTATGTTTAGGATTGTGTTTGTGAGTGTTGTGTATGTACAGTATCATGTATGTACAGTATCATGTATGGACAGTATCATGTATGTACAGTATCATGTATGTACAGTATCATGTCTGTACAGTATCATGTCTGTACAGTATCATGTCTGTACAGTATCATGTATGCACAGTATCATGTATGTACAGTATCAAGGGCACAGCATCATGTATGCACAGCATCATGTATGGACACAGTATCATGTATGTACAGTATCATGTATGGACAGTATCATGTATGTACAGTATCATGTATGTACAGTATCATGTCTGTACAGTATCATGTCTGTACAGTATCATGTCTGTACAGTATCATGTATGCACAGTATCATGTATGTACAGTATCATGTATGTACAGTATCATGTATGTACAGTATCAAGTGTATGGGACAGTACTATGTATGTACAGTATCATGTATGTGTTGTAAAGCATCATGTCTGTACAGCATCATGTCTGTACAGTATCATGTCTATACAGCATCATGTATGCACAGTATCATGTATGTACAGCATCATGTATGTACAGCATCATGTATGCGCGTGCATCATGTTCGTACAGCATCATGTCTGTACAGCATCATGTCTGTACAGCATCATGCATGCACAGCATCATGCATGTACAGCATCATGTTCGTGCTGTGCACATGTCTGCGTTGCATCATGTCTGCACAGCATCATGTATGCACAGCATCATGCATGTACAGCATCATGTCTGTACAGCATCATGTCTGTACAGCATCATGTATGCGCACAGTATCATGGCGTACAGCATCATGTCTGTACAGCATCATGTCTGTACAGTATCATGTATGTACAGTATCATGTATGTACAGTATCATGTATGTGTACAGTATCAAGGGTGTACAGTATCATGTATGTATAGTATCATGTATGCATGTATCATGTATGTACAGTATCATGTATGTACAGCATCATGTATGTACAGTATCATGTATGTACAGTATCATGTATGTACAGTATCATGTATGTGGTTAGTATCATGTCTGTACAGTATCATGTCTGTACAGTATCATGTCTGTACAGTATCATGTATGCACAGTATCATGTATGTACAGTATCATGTCTGTACAGTATCATGTCTGTACAGTATCATGTATGTACAGTATCATGTATGTACAGTATCATGTATGTACAGTATCATGTATGTACAGTATCATGTATGTACAGTATCATGTATGTACAGTATCATGTATGTACAGTATCATGTATGTACAGTATCATGTATGTACAGTATCATGTATGTACAGTATCATGTATGTACAGTATCATGTCTGTACAGTATCATGTATGCACAGTATCATGTATGTACAGTATCATGTCTGTACAGTATCATGTCTGTACAGTATCATGTATGCACAGTATCATGTATGTACTGGGGAACTAAAGCAATCATCAAATTTCGTAGTGATTGAGTTTAAAAAGAAAAAATAAATCTGCAAAAAAAAAAGATCATATTTACACCCATGGTTTTATTTATTTTCATTTCATTTCATTTCATTTCATTTCATTTATTCAGGGTTAACACACTGGCGGCTTTATCAGATTTTATTTTCGTATAAGGATACAGAGGGAAAATTCTGGTTATTTCCTCTGTAAACACAACATCTCTTATCTGGTTTTAAAACTAAGATAAGTTAATGTGATACGGCGAGGCATTTCTTCCTTCTTATCTGGGGTGTGTGTGTGTGTGTGTGTGTGGGTGTGTGTGTGTGTGTGTGTGTGTGTGTGTGTGTGTGTGTGTGTGTGTGTGTGGGTGTGTGGGTGTGT
>NW_024725489.1:4644826-4663890 GCF_018991925.1 Homarus americanus | reverse complement strand
ACGTGTGGTGGAGTGGTCGCGTGCGTGGTGGAGTGTGGGGTCACGTGTGGTGGAGTGTCAACGTGTGTGTGTGGTGGAGTGTGTGTGGGTGGAGTGTCAACGCTGTGTGTGGTGGGAGGCCAACGTGTGGTGAAGTGTCACGTGGTGAGTGTCACGTGTGTGTGGTGGAGTGTCAACGTGTGTGTTGGAGTGTCACGTGTGTGGTGGAGTGTAACGTGTGTGTGGTGGAGTGTCACGTGTGTGGAGGTCACGTGCGTTTGTGGGAGTGTCAACGTGTGTGTGGTGGAGTGTCAACGTGTGTGTGGTGGAGTGTCAGCGTGTGTGTGGTGGAGTGTCAACGTGTGTGGTGGAGTGTCAACGTGTGTGTGGTGGGTGTCAACGTGTGTGTGGTGGAGTGTCAACGTGTGTGTGTGGTGGAGTGTCAACGTGTGTGTGGTGGAGTGTCAACGTGTGTGGTGGGTGTCAACGTGCTGTGTGGTGGGTGTCAGCGTGTGTGTGGTGGAGTGGACGTGTGTGTGGTGGGTGTCAACGTGTGTGGTGGGTGTCAACGTGTGTGTGGTGGGTGTCAACGTGTGTGTGGTGGAGTGTCAACGTGTGTGTGTGGTGGAGTGTCAGCGTGTGTGTGTGGTGGAGTGTCAACGTGTGTGTGTGGTGGAGTGTCAGCGTGTGTGTGTGGTGGAGTGTCCAATGTGTGTGGTGGAGTGTCAGCGTGTGTGTGTGTGGTGGAGTGTCAACGTGTGTGTGTGGTGGGAGTGTCAGCTGTGTGTGTGGTGGAGTGTCAACGTGTGTGTGTGGTGGAGTGTCAACGTGTGTGTGTGGTGGAGTGTCAGCGTGTGTGTGTGGTGGAGTGTCGCGTGTGTGTGTGTGTGGTGGAGTGTCAGCATTGTGGTGGAGTGTCAACGTGTGTGTGTGGTGGAGTGTCAACGTGGTGTGTGGTGGAGTGTCAGCTGTGTGTGTGTGGTGGAGTGTCAGCGTGTGTGTGTGGTGGAGTGTCAGCGTGTGTGTGTGGTGGAGTGTCAACGTGTGTGTGTGGGTGGAGTGTCAGCGTGTGTGTGGTGGAGTGTCAGCTGTGTGTGTGTGGTGGAGTGTCAGCGTGTGTGTGTGGTGGAGTGTCAGCGATGTGTGTGGTGGTGTCAACTGTGTGTGTGGTGGAGTGTCAACGTGTGTGTGTGGTGGGTGTCCAACGTGTGTGTGTGGTGGTGTCAACGTGTGTGTGTGTGGTGGAGTGTCAGCGTGTGTGTGGTGGAGTGTCAACGTGTGTGTGTGGTGGAGTGTCAACGTGTGTGTGTGGTGGTGTCAGCGTGTGTGTGGTGGAGTGTCAACGTGTGTGTGTGGTGGAGTGTCAGCAGTGTGTGTGTGGTGGAGTGTCAGCTGTGTGTGTGTGGTGGAGTGTCAACTGTGTGTGTGGTGGAGTGTCAACGTGTGTGTGTGGTGGAGTGTGTGTGGTGGGTGGCAACGTGTGTGTGTGTGGTGGTGTCAGCGTGTGTGTGTGGTGGAGTGTCAACGTGTGTGTGTGGTGGGTGTCAGCAGTGTGTGTGTGGTGGAGTGTCAGCGTGTGTGTGTGTGGTGGAGTGTCAACTGTGTGTGTGTGGTGGAGTGTCAGCAGTGTGTGTGTGGTGGAGTGTCAACGTGTGTGTGTGGTGGAGTGTCAACGTGTGTGTGGTGGAGTGTCAGCATGTGTGTGGTGGAGTGTCAACGTGTGTGTGTGTGTGGTGGAGTGTCAACGTGTGTGTGTGGTGGGTGTCAACGTGTGTGTGTGTGGTGGAGTGTCAACGTGTGTGTGGTGGAGGTCAACGTGTGTGTGTGTGGAGTTCAACGTGTGTGTGGTGGAGGTCAACGGTGTGTGTGTGGTGGAGTGTCAACGTGTGTGTGTGTGGTGGAGGTCAACGTGTGTGTGTGTGGTGGAGGTCAACGTGTGTGTGTGGTGGAGGCTGTGTGTGTGTGGTGGAGGTCAACGTGTGTGTGTGTGGTGGAGGTCAACGTGTGTGTGTGGTGGAGTGTCAACGTGTGTGTGTGGTGGAGTGTCAACGTGTGTGTGTGGTGGAGTGTCAACGTGTGTGTGTGGTGGAGTGTCAACGTGTGTGTGTGGTGGAGTCAACGTGTGTGTGGTGGAGGTCAACGTGTGTGTGTGTGTGAGTGTCAACGTGTGTGTGTGGTGGAGTGTCAACTGTGTGTGTGTGGTGGAGGTCAACGTGTGTGTGTGTGGGAGGTCAACGTGTCGTGTGTGGTGGAGTGTCAACGTGCGTGTG
Organism: Homarus americanus; assembly: GCF_018991925.1. Classification (NCBI taxonomy): domain Eukaryota; kingdom Metazoa; phylum Arthropoda; class Malacostraca; order Decapoda; family Nephropidae; genus Homarus; species Homarus americanus. Next base: position 4,661,641 of record NW_024725489.1, on the reverse strand, counting down.
GTGGAGGTCAACGTGTGGTGTGGTGGAGTGTCAACGTGTGGTGTGGTGGAGGTCAACGTGTGTGTGGTGGAGGTCAACGTGTGTGGTGGGAGGTCAACGTGTGGTGGAGGTCAACGTGCGTGTGGTGGAGGTCAACGCGTGGTGGAGGTCAACGTGGTGGGAGGTCACGTGGTGGTGGAGGTCAACGTGCGTGTGGTGATGTCAACGTGTGTGGTGGAGTGTCAACGTGTGTGGTGGAGTGTCAACGTGTGTGTGTGGTGGAGGTCAACGTGTGTGTGGTGGAGTGTCAACGTGTGTGGTGGAGTGTCAACGTGTGTGGTGGAGTGTCAACGTGTGTGGTGGAGGTCAACGTGTGTGTGGTGGAGGTCAACGTGTGTGTGTGGTGGAGGTCAACGTGTGTGTGTGGTGGAGTGTCAACGTGTGTGTGTTGGAGTGTCAACGTGTGTGTGTGGTGGAGTGTCAACGTGTGTGTGTGTGGTGGAGTGTCAACGTGTGTGTGGTGGAGGTCAACGTGTGTGTGTGTGGTGGAGTGTCAAGTGTGTGTGTGGTGGAGGTCAACGTGTGTGTGGTGGAGTGTCAACGTGTGTGTGTGGTGGAGTGTCAACGTGTGTGTGTGGTGGAGGTCAACGTGTGTGTGTGTGGTGGAGTGTCAACGTGTGTGGTGGAGTGTCAACGTGTGTGTGTGGTGGGGAGTGTCAACGTGTGTGTGTGGTGGAGTGTCAACGTGTGTGTGTGGTGGAGTGTCAACGTGTGTGTGTGGTGGAGTGTCAACGTGTGTGTGTGGTGGAGTGTCAACGTGTGTGGTGGAGTGTCAACGTGTGTGTGGTGGAGGTCAACGTGTGTGTGGTGGAGGTCAACGTGTGTGGTGGAGTGTCAACGTGTGGTCCGTGTGTGTGTGGAGTGTCAACGTGTGTGGTGTGGTGGAGGTCAACGTGTGTGGTGGAGGTCAACGTGGAGGTCAAGGGTGGTGGGAGGTCAACGTGTGTGTGGTGGAGTGTCAACGTGCGTGTGGTGGAGGTCAACGTGTGGTGGAGTGTCAACGTGTGTGTGGAGGTCAACGTGTGTGGTGGAGTGTCAACGTGTGTGTGGTGGAGTGTCAACGTGTGTGTGGTGGAGGTCAACGTGTGTGTGGTGGAGTGTCAACGTGCGTGTGGTGGAGTGTCAACGCGTGGGAGGAGTGTCAACGTGTGTGGTGGAGTGTCAACGTGTGGTGGAGTGTCAACGTGTGTGGTGGGAGTGTCAACGTGTGTGTGGTGGTGTCACGGTGGTGGAGGTCAACGTGTGTGTGTGGTGGGTCAACGGTGTCAACGTGTGTGTGGTGGAGGTCAACGTGTGGTGGAGTGTCAACGTGTGTGTGGTGGAGGTCAGTGTGTGTGGTGGAGGTCAACGTGTGTGTGGTGGAGTGTCAACGTGTGTGTGTGGTGGAGTGTCAACGTGTGTGGTGGAGGTCAACGTGTGTGTGGTGGAGTGTCAACGTGTGTGGTGGGAGGTCAACGTGTGTGGTGGGAGTGTCAACGTGTGTGGTGGAGTGTCAACGTGTGGTATGAACGTGTGTGTGTGGTGGAGGTCAACGTGTGTGTGGTGGAGGTCAACGTGTGGTGGAGGTCAACGTGTGTGTGGTGGAGTGTCAACGTGTGTGGTGGAGGTCAACGTGTGTGTGTGGTGGAGGTCAACGTGTGTGTGTGGTGGAGGTCAACGTGTGGAGTGTCACGTGTGGTGGAGTGTCAACGTGTGTGTGGTGGAGTGTCAACGTGTGTGTGTAGGAGTGTCAACGTGTGTGGTGGAGGTCAACGTGTGGGTGGAGTGTCAACGTGTGTGTGTGGTGGAGGTCAACGTGTGTGTGGTGGAGTGTCAACGTGTGTGTGGTGGAGTGTCAACGTGTGTGTGTGGTGGAGTGTCAACGTGTGTGTGTGTGGTGGAGGTCAACGTGCGTGTGGTGGAGGTCAACGTGTGTGTGTGGTGGAGGTCAACGTGTGTGTGGTGGAGTGTCAACGTGTGTGTGTGGTGGAGTGTCAACGTGTGGTGGAGTGTCAACGTGCGTGTGGTGGAGGTCAACGTGTGTGGTGGAGGTCAATGTGTGTGTGTGGTGGAGGTCAACGTGCGTGTGGTGGCGTCAACGCGTGTGGTGGAGTGTCAACGTGCGTGTGTGGTGGAGTGTCAACGTGCGTGTGTGGTGGAGTGTCAACGTGCGTGTGTGGTGGAGTGTCAACGTGTGTGTGTGGTGGAGTGTCAACGTGTGTGTGGTGGAGTGTCAACGTCTGTGTGGTTTATTTTTAATTTTTTTATTATTATCTTTTGTTGTCTGTAGCCTCTTATTCGTTGTATAGTGTGACGTCTTCCGTTACACCAAAACGCAGGGGAATTTACGAAGCAAACTGAGTGAGGCCGAGTTTAGATGTGATAGGGCACCGGATGAGACTGGATAATTGTCCCTACGTCTCTCCCTGGATGTTACAAGAACTATTTATGTTTGGTAATTCATGAAAGATTAAACGGTTCAAATCGGTTGGTCATTCTTACCGTCGCTTTGCTGAGGGTTTGAAACCACATTGACGAACTTGTCATCTGAGTGATGTAATCACCACACCACCGTATTGTTTACCTTCCTTTAATAGTTTGAAGCAGTTGTGTTTACACGACTAAAGTCAAATTAGTCCTTAGTCTGACACCATTCCTTGTGGGATTTGAACCAGAGATAAACTTGTCATCTCAGTCCTATAACCACCACACCACCGTTGCTATCCAGAAGCAGTAGTAATGGGTGGCTTGATCCAGTTCTCCGGATATCCTTTGTTGATTTGATGCTGCCTGTGTGGGAGATAAACGCTGCTTATACAGAAACACACGTGGGCCTGATAACTCTCTCTCACTCTAATAGATCTCGTGCGCTTTACGCTGTCGCTGTTATCTTTAATGAGTTATATTACGGCAAGTAGTGGAAACTCTACCTCCTGCTTTATTATTATTATTATTATTATTATTATTATTATTATTATTATTATTATTATTATTATTATTATTATTATAAAGGTTCTTCAAAAGGTTGACCAAGAAAGAGGAGGTAAATTAAATGGATTATTGAATCATTGACTCGTGTAGTTTGTTAGGTGACAGGTATACCAACATAAGTCGACTGTGTCCGGTAAGTTGATTCTATTAAGGACACCCCGAGGGGAAAAATTAATTAAAAGCTTATATCCATTCGGGTCCTCGTATTAAAAGAGTTGTGAGGACGCACCTAGTTACGATATATATATATATATATATATATATATATATATATATATATATATATATATATATATATATATATATATATATATATATATATATATATATATATATATATATATATATATATATATAGTCTCGGTGGGATGTCACCGCCATCTTTGGTCACCTACTCGTGTTTTGTGGTTTAAGTGAGCCGGTTTTTACAGCCTCCACAGTCCCAGAATGAGGAAAATTTAACTCATGATAGAATGTGTACCCAGCCAGAGAGTGACCTTGGGATAGTAAGGTCAGTGACACCTCTGTCTCTCCCCCTCCCCCTTCTCCTCACCCCCATCTCCGCAGCCACCGAGTAGTGCGTCTTAGTTCTCGAGGAGGAGAAGGAAGGATTACCCTAGGAAGGGGGAGGAGGAGGGGCGGTTACTTCAGGGGAGGGATTCCTCTTGAGGGGGGAAGCGATTGTAGGAGAAAGGGATTGTGGAGGTAAGGGAGAGGAAGTCAGTGTGGGGCAATAGGGAGGAGAGGTGTATAGCATAGTAGGACGGTATAGTAATGTTTACGGGGAATAGTCCACCAGGGCTATATTAATCTACACCACGAAGATGCCGGTAAACCAGCTTTTTCAAGCGAGACAGATTGTATGAGTATGGAAACACAGAAGAAGGCAGAGCATTCAACAGGTTGGCTGTGTGAGGAAAGAAATATGTACTATAACGGGTTATTCTAGTGTGACCAACATCCACAGAGAAACGGTGGGCACCGCGGGCAAGACGTGTGTTAAGAGCCCCTGGCCTTGCCGGTGGTACACAGGATGCCAAATCCACCGAACCTGTAAAAGAGCGAGAGTGAAGCAACATTGCGGCGAAGAGAAAGGGAAGAAAGATTATCAACTAAAGGAGAAGAGTTAATAAGACGAAATGCCTTTGATTCCACCCTATCTAACTGTTGGACAGAAGAAGAGCCACCCCAGATATGAGAGCATTACTCCAAGTTAGGACAAATGAATCCCTTGTATACTTGAAGCAACTGCTCAGGAGTAGCTACGGCATCTGTACAGCATTCCCAACTTTCGGGAGGCAGCAATGTTGAGGATGTGTGGCTTCTATTGCATATTTGAGGAAATGGTGAGGCCTAGAATATCTATTTTAGAATTTGGCAGAATGATGGCGTCGTGAAATGTAATTGGTGGGCGATCATCTAATTTGGAAAGTGTAATTGGTATTCCGAGTTTTATTACTATTGAATTTAACCAAGTTTCTACCTCCCCATTCGGAGATGCTGTACAGATCCGCATTGATAGATGTAGTGATATCAGCTCTAGAAACGGATCTAGTTTGAGAATTAGGGGGAAGGAGAAAATGTGAAGAGTGAAGAGTAGAATCATCAGCGTAAGAATGGATAAAAGAAGGAAAAGAGTAGGTGAAAGAACAGAACCCTTTGGGACTCCACTATTGTAGCGAAAGAGCGAGAGATCGATCCCTCGACAACAACTGCCATGGATAGTGTGTGTGTGTGTGTGTGTGTGTGTAATAATAATAATAGTAATAATAATAATAATAATAATAATAATAATAATAATAATTAACGGTTTATTGAAAGAGCATGACAGCCGGAAAGCTGAAATTATACAGTTGCATAATTTGGGGAATGGGTCACTTGATTGACAAATGATATACATATGTGATACAAATATGATTTTTATAACTAGGTGGGGAGAAGGTCATAATACAGGGCATTTCAACATAGTGACAGTGCAAGAAGGTAAGATTGAATCGGAGTGAATAAATTGGTTGATTACAAGTTATTGATAATTTTTACATTGGTTGGATCTGTGCTCTTCTTATAGCGATCAGTACGTGCTCGTATGGGCTGGATGCGGTTGTGATGTCAAACAGTAATTCGCGGATGAAGGAGATTGGGCGGTAGTAGGAGCCGGTGTTGAGGATGGTGCAGAAGCTTCTCAACAAATTTGCAGATGAGGTCGGGGTTGATGGTCAGAGAGAGCCGAGAGGGTCAGTGTGTTCGGCACTTCTTGATATGTGGAGTAGGAAGGGGAGAGAATAATCTTGCATGCCCTCTTTTGCACTTTTTCTAGGTGTTTACGTTGTGTGGCATTTAGGGACGAAGACCAGGCAGGGGAGGCATAACTGAGCAACCCAACAGCAAACAACACAGTTCCCAGTGGAACAAAGGTGTCAGCAGCTTCCATTACTGAACTTACACTGATCTCGACCTACAGGAGATTCTGAACACCTACGCAGATGCGTACGCGTACTTCGGCCTTGAGGTGAATGTACGTAAGTCTCGGATTCTCTTTCAGCCTGCCCCAGGTTCAGACACGCCTCCACCATCCATCCAGCTTAACGGTACTACCCTCTCTAATGTCACCCACTTTTGGTATCTAGGCTTCTACCTGTCCACCAACGCAGACATCGATGAAGAGATTCAGCACCGGATCAGATGTGTATCTCAAGCCTTTGGCAGACTCCTGAACCGCGTCTTCAGCTGTAGGGAGCTGAAATTATCTTCAAAGTTGCATGTATACCGAGCAGTGGTCCTCCCCACCCTGCTATATGGCAGTGAGACATGGGTCACATACAGGAAGCACGTCAAGGCACAAAACTTTCACCAACGTAGTCTACGTTCCATCTTCCGAGTGTGCTGGGAAGACAAGAGAACAAATGCCAGTATTCTTGCTGACACCATGTTACTCGCATGGACGACAGTAGACTGCCAAAGCAGCTACTTTACAGTCACCTAACGAATAGTAAACGTAACGCCAGCGGGCAATTGAAAAGGTATAAGGATAGTCAAGACAAACCTGAAAAAGTGCCAATTCAACCCCCTCACCTGGGAGACGATTACTCCACACCGTAACGCTTGGAGGAGCACCACACGGGAAGGTGTCAATACTTTCAAGTTAGCCCGACTGAAAACCGAGGCAGACAAGCGTCAACGCCGGAAAGACGCTGCCACCGCCCCTCCCGCGCTAGATGCAGCCCTCCACATGTGCAACGAATGTGGACGACCCTGCGGGTCCTGTATAGGCCTCTTTAGTCACCTCAAAACTCACCAACTTAGGTAACATCCCTAATAACTCATATCATTGTATCATGGCTGGATGAACGTCATACTCGATTCAGAGTGACAGCAAAGTAGTAGTAGTTGTGTGTGTGTAAATTTTTATATGCATTTGTACTAGTGTGTGATTTTTTTTGTATAGTGTGTTTGTTCGTGATAATGTTTATTTGCGTTTGCGGAGTGTGTGTGGTGTAATGGTCAGCATGCTCTACTCGCAAGCATGCAGACCAGAGTTCGATCCCCGGGCTGGGTGAAACAATGGGCAAGTTTCTTACACTATTTGCCTATGTCTACCCAGCAGTAATTGGGAACCTGGATGTTAATCGATTTGCGGATCGTGTTCCTGGCTAATGGTTAACCATTGCATTTGGCGAGTTGTCTGGTTTCCTCGGACTATTCCTTGACACTGGGTAATGCAACTTGTTAACTTGGGTGTGATTGTTGTGTTGGTGACAGCTTCTAGACCTTAAACAAATTCATGCCTAGGTGTCCCTTGGGCCGGCCATCCCCGTTACACGAGGGGCAACCATTATATGTTGATACACGAGTGAATGTTTTTGTGTGTGTGTTTAGGCGAGAGTTTGTTTAAGTGCAACTGCACAATATTGTAATAATAATAATTGCGATAATTGCCGTATACTGATTACCAAGTTCCTCTAGACCCCAGGGCACAGTGATCTAGTTGTATTAGGCCTTCATAAGCCAATACAATATCAAGAAATTAAAATATTATTAATGAATATATCTCAGTTAAAAACAAACAAGTACTGTAGTCATATAATTAGACGCGGTAACGATAAGGGTGTGACAGTAGTTCAGTATTAGGTAAGACGTTACTGGGAAGTATGTAAGAATATGGGGGAGTGACATGCACACGGATAATAATAATAGAGACCAGCTGCCCAGTCACTACACTCCTTTGTTAGGTGGACGTGACCCATGGAGGATAGATGGTCTTTGACAGGGTTCTATATCTTGGTACAACAAGTAGTCTTATATAACTAGTAGTCTTACGTAACTCCTGAATGGAGTTTGTAGTGTCTGGTAGGAGGTCGGTGTTAAAGGTTTTCTGCCTGGCCAGTTCAGTGATTATGTTCAAGGTGTGGAGAACATTCTGACAACCTGCTTAATATGCACGAGGTGCGCGTGTAAACATGTGCGGGTGTGTGCACACAGAATGGTTGGCTTGGTTTGAACTGGTTTTGCTAAATTAAATGAAACAAATATTTTTATCGATATTTAGTATTAAATGTCGGGGTGCGGCGGCCGAATGGATACAACGCTCGCCTCTAGTCCTGAGTGTCGTTAGTTCACCCACATGTGAATAGATACCTGACCTTACAGTTGGAGAAGTGAAGGTGGTCGATTGCAGTGCCGGCCAGGTTGCATTCTTTTGTACCAAAGTCTTTGTATACAGTGTTGTGTAATCGCCCCCCCCCCCCAGCTGACCGCCAGGCCTATAGGACCCACTTACACCTTCTCACTGAATTGTAGGATTATCTTGGAGAACATCTTGTAGTGTAGATAACATAGTCGTGTTATTTGGCTCTCTTGGTATTTCCCTCTTCTGTCTCGCCCTTCCTTACATCCCTTTTACACTACAGTATCCTCAAATTAATTATGGGGGACGGGGGGGCATTTGCTGATTTATTTTTCAAATGAATCTTTAGTGCTGGGTTAATTGGTAGCAAGAATTGCCATTAATGATAATGACTACACAGATATTATAACAAGTGTAATAATACAAGTTGGCAACACTTGCCACTAATACTGTAGGTCATGTACTGGTACAGATGAAGTTTGCTTTCACTCAGCGTCACCTGGACAGACTTAATTACGCTGATAAGTGCTTCACATCCGCACGGTGATGTCGGCAACTGCCTCCTGTGCCGTAATTTACTCTGAACACATTTTTCAGTTCACCTGTTATAATCTTCCTCACTGAAGGATCCTCATACCTGCACAGCCACTCCCACAGTCCTGAAGTACCACATCCTCACCTCAGCTACACTGATCGTTTTTCACTGTAAACAGAAACAGGGAGATTATATTAATAGCTTTATGCGAAGATTACTATTAATAAGCAGAGGTTGTAACCGCCATCCGAACGGTTACAGGAATAATTAGACTCGTCACGTTAAACTCGAACGTTATAATTCGGTCATACCTGTTGAATACAATTCATTTTAGTATTTCAAATAAATCATACATAGGCACTCCTACATAAATGTTTAATCCAATATATATTTACATAACAATCATAGCTATGTTATTAGTCTAATCTTAACACTTACAATAAGTACTTAATTTGCCATATTTCTATATTGTCACAATGATAAATGATGCAATGGACACAGTCTACCTGTGTACACAATAAGTACTAGTTAAACTTACGTGTTGAAAGTCTAGAGAGAAACCAGGTTAGGTGTTGCTTCTAAGATATGGGTAGCTATAATGCCAGCCCGATCGCCTGGCCCACCCTGGCTGGTCGGCGAGGGCTGAGTCAGGTGATTATGATTATACATAAACAAGCTCCCCTCACACACTCCAACCTCCTCTGGGCCTCTCATCTCAACACTATTTACTGTATACGGGCAGCCACACCCAATAAACATGACATGACATACAGCCTCACATAATGTTTATGTGTCATCATAATTCAGTACCGATTGCGGTAACAGAGGTTCTTATATAATTTAACACTTGCATATTAGACATTAAGGGAGATAATTTTTCTATAACTGTTGTAGAAAAAATAACAGATACTGTACAGTAATTTGTTAAATCAAACCCGGTACAGATATTTATAATTTGCCCAACTTTTACTGTATTTGGTGTAATACCTTTTGGCCACTGCTGTAGTCAGAGAGCAGCTCCTTCTCCACACGGGATCTATACGCCTGCCCTTCCTCGCCGTATATAGAACAGATTAAATTCTAGATTAATAATAATTGGTATGATGAAATTTATTGACGAGATAAGAATAATAGACCAAGTCACCGTCAGCTGATGATGTTGTCTCAGGCACACCGACACCAGGTGACCAATGTTAAGTCACCAACGTTGAATCAATAATTTATTGCCAAGTAAATAAGTAAGTAACTATAATAAAGCTGAATAATATTGTGATCCTATGGCAGGTGTAGTTAAATCAGGTTTCCTTGGTTATTATCTTTCTTTTTTAAATTTAGTAATACAGTAGTTGTAATTAATCTATATATATAGCATTAGACAAACCAGGTTCTCCATTATATGACTCAGAGGTTCGGTACGGTATCGTTGGTGTCGACTCAGGCTTCAGTTGATGCGGTGTTAATTGTCATAATGTACCACTTGATGGCGCCGCGTTTTTAGAAATACTCGATACTAAAACATGGGCGAGTCTGGTCTCTTAGGTAAAAACAACTGATTATATACCATTTAATAAGAAGTTAAAACTGAATTATAAAACGATTATTGACGTCATGCACAGTTTGAGCAGGAACGAACCGCTGGGCTATGTATAGGCCTAATTTAGTTTGGTGGTACACATGGATACATCATTACTAAAATCGTCGTTCAGTTTTGGCTATTGACAATTCTCCAGAGCGTCGACGGTCAACTTGTTGCTTGTTAAGTAGTTAGAGCCTATGAATCCATGCTTAACAGTACTTAGTGTACTGTATATGGAAATTAGGTCTTAAAGCTGACTGATATGATATTAAGCTTTAAACAAGATGTCATACCTTATATATTAAGCTTCAAAACCAAACATTATAACCCCATATATTAAGCTTTAAAACAAGACGTTTTACCTCATATTTTAAGCTTCAAAACAAGACATTATACCTCATATTAAGCTTTAAACAAGACATTATACATCATATATTAAGCTTTAAAACAAGAAGACATTATACCTCATATATTAAACTTAAAACAAGAAGACATTATACCTCATATATTAAACTTGAAACAAGAAGACATTATATCTCATATATTAAACTTAAAACAAGAAGACATTATACCTTATATATTAAGCTTTAAAAATAATACATTATACCTCTTATATTAAGCTTCAAAGCAAGACATTATACCTCATTAAGTGTCAAAAAGACATTATACCTCATATATTAAGCTTCAAAACAGAAAATTATACCTCATATAAGTTTTAAAACAAGACATTATGCCTATATATTAAGCTTCAAAATAAGACATTATACCTCATATTTTAAGCTTCAAAACAAGACATTATACCTCGTATATTAAGCTTTAAAACAAGACATTATGCCTATATATTAAGCTTCAAAACAGGACATTTCACCTCATAAATAACTCGATTTAATGATCATCAGTTTCCCCATGAACACACTGCAGTTGGTCTATCCTCCACCTCTCTTGCCTTCACCCCTCGCGTTTGTCCATCTACAGTATATGAATAAGTAAACAACCCTGGCGGCATCACTCCCCTTGACACATTCCCATACTTTCACCACCAGGAAACAGCGACACTTGGCAGATGCTCAGACAGCCTTCTCATGACCTGGAGAGATTGTCAGTGATACCCCGTGTTGAAAGTACTGTATATTCCTAATAGAATAATCGCAGCTGGTATTTTATTAATCATATTCTGAAATTAAAGTGTTATTATAATTTATCTTCCAAAGTAAAATATAAAATAAAAATAAAATTCTAAAAGCCGTTATAGGGTAAACTATTTTTAATTTTTTTTATTGGTGATATATATTTTCCAACCCTGATCGGCTCTCTGATGTAAATTCTCACCAACCCGCTCTTAACGCAGTGCCCCTACATACCAGCATCTCATATACTCCTCTACAATAACACAAACTCACTCTCAGATATATTCCTAACATTTAATTTTTTTCACTTGATTATGGGTGATAGGAAAACGTTATCTAGTGACATTAATATCATCTGTGTTATATATATCCCCGCACGACCTGAGTCTACGTGAGTTAGTGAGGGAGAATCATTACTCACGAAATTATGTTAAGATGCTCCAAGAAATGTGGGTTTTTTTTTATCAATATTTCCTGTGGGTGGTCTCGTAGGTAAGTTAAAACTGGTTTAATCGAATGTGTAAAAGGATTATTGACACATAAATCTAACTGAATCCAAATATAGGTTGGTAGATAGATATATATATATTCAGTAAAATAGTCATACAAGTTAACGTTGGTTAATCATGAGGAGTACACAAACAGGGAAGACTAAACTAAACTTAGGAAACTTAGATTGCAGGCCCAGAGAGAGAGAGAGAGAGAGAGAGAGAGAGAGAGAGAGAGAGAGAGGAGAGGAAAAGAGTACGTTATTATCTAGAGAGAGAGAGAGAGAGAGAGAGAGAGAGAGAGAGAGAGAGAGGCGAAGGAGGAAAAAGAGTACGTTATTATTATCTAGGGAGAGAGAGAGAGAGAGAGAGAGAGAGAGAGAGAGCAGAAGGAGGAAAAGAGTACGTTATTATCTAGGGAGAGAGAGAGAGAGAGAGAGCGAAGGAGAAAAAGAGTACGTTTATTATCTAGAGAAAAAGGGAGAAGGAGGGGGGGCGAAAGAGGTGAAAGTCGAAGGAGGGAAAAGAAGTGTTTATTATATATAGAGAGGGAAGGGGTGGGGGAGAAATGTCCAATAGAGACAGCTTCATGACCTCGCGGCCCCGTGTAACCTCCCTCACCCAACAATGCAGTGACTGGTTCCGTGAGGAGGTTGTGTGCCTGTGGGTGTGTGGTGGAGGTGGTAGGTGTGTGGTGAAGGTGGTGGTAGGTGTGTGGTGAAGGTGTGTGGTGAAGGTGTGTAGGTGTGTGGTGAAGGTGGTAGGTGTGTGTGAAGGTGGTAGGTGTGTGGTGAAGGTGGTAGGTGTGTGATGGTGAAGGTGGTAGGTGTGTGGTGAAGGTGGGTGTGGGTGAAGGTGGTAGGTGTGTGGTGAAGGGGGTAGGTGTGTGGTGAAGCAGTAGTGAAGGGGGTTGTGTGGGGGGGTAGGTGTGTAGTAGAGGGGGTAGGTGTGTGGTGAAGGGGGTAGGTGTGTAGTGAAGGGGGGGTGGTGTGTGTGGTGAAGGTGGTAGGTGTGTGGTGGTAGGTGGTAGGTGTGTGGTGTAAGTGTGTGGGTGAAGGTGGTAGGTGTGTAGTGAAGGTGGTAGGTGTGTGGTGAAGGGGTAGGTGTGTGTGGAGGTGGTAGGTGTGTGGTGAAGGTGGTAGGTGTGTGGTGTGTGTGGTGTAAGTGTGTGGGTGAAGGCGGTGGGTGTGTGGGTGAAGGGGTAGGTGTGTGTGAAGGTGGTAGGGTGGTGGGTGGTATGTGTGTGGTGAAGGTGGTAGGTGGGTGGGGGTGAAGGGGGGAAGGTGTGTGGTGAAGGTGGTAGGTGTGTGGTGAAGGTGGTAGGTGTGTGGTGAAGGTGGTAGGTGTAGGTGTGTAGTGAAGGTGGTAGGTGTGTGGTGAAGGTGGTAGGTGTGTGGTGAAGGTGGTAGGTGTGTGGTGAAGGTGGTAGGTGTAGGTGTGTAGTGAAGGTGGTAGGTGTGTAGTGAAGGGGGTAGGTGTGTACTGTACGCGGTAGGTGTGTGGCGTAAGTAAAGCTGGCAAGCGAGCGGACCCGAGTTCGATCCCCGGGCTGGGTGAAACTATGGGCAAGTTTTTTTTACGCCATCTGCCTCTGTCTACCCAGCAGTAATTGGAGACCTGGATGTTAATCGATTTGCAGATCGTATTCCAGGGTAATTGTTAGCCAGTGCAGTTGGCGAGTTGTCCGGTCTTCTCGGACTATTCCTTGACACCGTATCATGCAGCTCGTTAACTTAGGGTGTGGTTGTTGTGTTGACGACAGCTTCTACACCTTAACAAATTCACGCCTAGGAGGCCCCTGGGTCGACCATCCTCGATTCCGTGGGGCTTCCATTAGTAGGTGGGTGGTGTGAGTATCGTCAAGAAGGTGGGGGTGGTGTAGGTGGGTGGTGTCCTGGTGTGAGGTCACAGTAGGTGGGTGGTGTGAGTATCGTCTATCGTCCGTGGTGGTGTGAGTATCGTCATAAAGAAGGTGGGGTAGGTGGTGTGTGAGATCGTCATCAAGTAAGGAGGCCGTCAAGAAGGTGGGGGTGGGGGTGTGGAGTATCGTCAAGAAGGTGGGGGGGGTGGTGTAGGTGGGTGGTGTGAGATCGTCAAGAAGGTGGGGGGGTGGTGTAGGTGTGGTGTAGGTCAAGAAGGTGGGGGGTGGGTGTGGTGGGAGTATCGTCAAGGTGGGGGTGGTGGTGTGGTGTGAGGTCAAGAAGGTGGGGGTGGTGTAGGTGGGTGGTGTGAGTATCGTCAAGAAGGTGGGGGTGGTGTGGTGGGTCCTGTAACTTTCCTTCTTCTTTGAATTCACTGAATGACGAAACAGAGGTGGTAGAGGGGAGGAGCAAGAAGCATGGCAGCATGTACCCCCACCTCCTTCTCCCCTATCTCCCCCTCCCTCCCTCCTCCTCCCTCTCCCTTCCCTTCCCTCACTCCTCCTGTCCCCACCCTCCTCCTTCTCCCACTCCTTCTCCTTCTCCCCCTCCCTCTCCTCCTCCTCCTCCTCCCCCCTTTCTCCTCCCCCTCCCCCGGATCACCACTTCATCCCTCGCCCTACCCTCCATTCTCCCTAGTAGTGTAAACAATCAGATACGTCTTCCCTTCAATTTTGTTTTCATCAGATTGTAAACCGCAAACAATGTTACTCGTAATATAATTTTTATTTCCTCCTATGTCATTTTTCTTCTTCTTAACTTTAATTATGAGTTGGGAAATGACGAAGATATAATTGTCTGTTTGTGTTTTAAAAATTTTCTGGGGGGTGGCTTTTTTTTTTCCATCCTGGGACTGAACCTAATTGCTGGCTTCTCTTTCTCTCTGTTTTTCTTCTTTTTCTTTCTCCCTGAATCACGATAGGTCAGAGACGCAAGCGAATATCTCTCTCTCTCTCTCTCTCTCTCTCTCTCTCTCTCTCTCTCTCTCATATCTTGCTGTCGTTTATAATAACATTTGACGACTGTGGTTTTTCCTTGTTATACAGCACTCCCCTTGAACCCTCATCCCTCCGTTGACTCATAAGGGGTGTGGAGTTGACCTAACACCCTCAAAGACCAGCCTCACTGACACACACACACACACTCGAGGAAAATATGTCCTTGAACAGTTGACCATAATCTGGCATCTACTTGTTCTGGGTTATATTACTTATATATATTTAATTAATTTACATTTAATAACGCTACTTTGTCACGTGTAGGAGCCATTACCCCCAAAACACTTAAAAAAATATGAGTAAATTGGGTTAAAATTACATTATTTCTCCCCTAATGATCGTCAAGTACTAACATGCCACCAGATACCGCCAGTGTTCAGGGAATTCTGGTCACAACTGTACATACTCAGTGTACTGTAGTTACTGAAACGTTCTCGCCTGGGTGGGGGTGTTACTTTCCTTGTGTTGTCGTGGTTATTGGTTCTTCTTCTTCTTCTTCTATCTATCTATCTATCTATCTATCTATCTATCTCTATCTATCTATCTATCTATCTGTCTATCTGTCTATCTGTCTATCTATCTATCTATCTATCTATCTATCTATCTATCTATCTATCTATCTATCTATCTATCTATCTATCTATCTGTCTGTCTGTCTGTCTGTCTGTCTGTCTGTCTGTCTGTCTGTCTGTCTGTCTGTCTGTCTGTCTTAGATAAATAAGTTAGGGTGTTTAATCTTCAGGTGAAATAATTTGTTTAAATCTTCACGTGAAATAAATTGTTTAAATCTTCACGTGAAATAAATTGTTTAAATCTCCACGTGAAATAAATAAATTGTTTAAATATTCACGTGATGCCATTTTATTTTGCATATGTTTATTCTTACATTATATATTCAGATAAGAGCGAAGGGGCTATCATTATTTCGGGTCCGTCTGTCCGTTTAACATTTTCCTAGAGTAAGCAGACATCCTCCGGGTCACGGTGCTCTCAGACCTGCAGCAGCGGACAGCGTAAAGATTTTAGCCAACCTAATCGTATATCTCACCTAAACTCACCAAAGATTTTTAGTTTTGAATGTATTAGGTTAGGTGAGGTTAGGTGAGGTTTGGTTAGGTTAGGTTTGGTTTGGTGAGGTTAGGTGAGGTTAGGTGAGGTTTGGTTAGGTTTGGTTATATTTAGGTTAGGCTGGGTTGGGTCAGGTCTGGTTAGATTAAGTTGCTTGTACCCTTCAGGCTATCCACGTGTCCAGTTCTTGTGAGGAAATTGATTGAGTGCTGGACCATTATTGTGTTATATTGAACTTAATTTATTTATCTACAAATGGTTATTGATTCCTTTGGACAGTTTTATCATCATCTCATATATTTTGTAATTGAAACTATGACGCATCAGGGTTGGCAAAGACCAGGTGTTTTTGTGTACTTTTTTGTTGGTCTTATTATTTCTCAAGTATTTTTAGCCCTTTTTATAGTTGTTTAATATGCTGTTAATCATAGACAGTTAATTCAGGATGATTTAGAAATAATTTATACTCTTTTTATGAACAAATCACTGTAAAAAGGTCGGATTTGGAAAACAAGCTTTGATCAGTCTCATCCTACATGCTTAACGGCAACATCTAAATTTAAGTTTATCTTAATGCAGGAGAGAGAGAGAGAGACCCTGGACCCATATAATACGTGATCTGGACACATTAGAATCAGAAGCAGTCGACAGTTATACAGGATAGTGGTAACTTGGCTTCCCTATAATCATGATCTGAGATGTGTGCAGCTGATCACCACCTTCATCAGTGATCAGTTTATATGCCAGGGTAGCCTTTTAACAGCCAGATGTAAGGAGTTATGATTGTATACTTAACACCAGACCAGCTGCCATCTACACATGGCTGTATACCGGTACATAGAAACAAGAAAATAGACAATATATCATCCTAATAGACTGAATGCGTCAGTATTGGGTAATGGCCGGGAAATTGGTTTTCTTCATAAAACTTTGAACACAGATTCGAATTTAGAAGAGTCAGATGACTAAAGAAATTTCTCCTCCAGTGCAGTAAAGAACAAATTTAGTTTGAATTGTGATTTGTTAAAATCTCTTTAATATTCTTTGTATTATTTTTTCAAGATAAATATTTTAAAGTATAGCTTAATTAAAATTTTATTGAACTGTTCCAAGTAGCAGGTACCATTATAATTTATAAGTTTCATTTTTAAAAAATGGAAGAATATATTTATTTTGTTTTGTATTTTTCCAATATATTAAAGTTTATTGAAAGGACTTATGATTTGTTCTTTTATAAAGTTTGATTTACCATTCTTAAATGAATTGCCATGCAACAATACTGAGAATTTCTTTTAGTTCATATCCATGTACTGAAAATGTTTGGCTCTAAACCGAAAAGCGACCACAAAGCGTTGTGGTTGTTTGGAAAATAACCAGAAGCAAGATTTTGCTATAGGTTAGGTTAGTTTGGATTGGGTTAAGTTAGGTTAAGTTAGGGTAAAATCCAAACGCAAAATTTCGCTTTCTGGTT
>NW_024725489.1:4577326-4639826 GCF_018991925.1 Homarus americanus | reverse complement strand
CAGTCAAGGGAACAAGGTGCAGTACACATACAGGCAAACCCATGAGGGTATTCCAAGCACAAGAATAAGACCTACGGATCTGTTTTTTTTTACTGTTATATCGGGAATATGTATCCGTTTTAGTGTGTGTGTGTGTGTGTGTGTGTGTGTGTGTGTGTGTGTGTGTGTGTGTGTGTGTGTGTGTGTGTCATTTGAATCTAAGGCACTGAATTGAAGACCAAATTGTGATCAAAACTACACTTGTTATTGGACAGAAATAATTCAACCTGTCTCGGGGTGACCAGACCATTACGTGTGGTGCGTCGTCGTTCTCGTTGTGGAAATCTGCACTTTTCGAAGCCTTGGAGGAGTCTCGAAGCAAGTTTCCTGGTGGGAATTATTAGCTAGTGCTGTACTCAAAATATCGAAACTTCGAGATCTCTCCAGAGCTTCGAAAGGGTGGTATTCCTGAAATAAGATCAGGGCAAGAAGGTCATCGTAAATGGCGTCGTACACCCCATAACTGTTCTTGCGATTGACCTGAGTCGCAGCGTTTTTTCCCCTATGTCCTCCTAAAGGGGCCATGAACCGAATTATGAAACCATTTTTTTTTACGACACGAACCAAGAAAACATACTATGGGCCCACTCAATACTGTACCCTTAGGATCGCTATGGGGGGTGTGGTTAGTCCGAGCCTTTATATTTCGTTCATGATTTTTTTTTTTAATGTGACCTTACATACAGTGTCATTCGGTCATTCACCACACCTACATTTTTCGTTCCTGGTCGATATCTAAAGAACACCTCAATTGATTTACTTTAATAACAGAATCGCTCTTACTGTATTGTTGACGTGTAAGGTGATGCTGCATGCTGGTGGCCGAATTTGTAACCCTATACTACTGTACTTTTTATGGAACATTTGTGGTTTGTGCAGTGATTAACTTTTTTTTATTTTGCAAGTTTTTTTTTTTTTTGCTGGAGAAGATGTTGCCTTTTTAGGGTGATGAGGGGGGGCAAGTTTTTGTTCCCGGAGATTGTCTTGACAACGACTTTAATTATATATAAATTAGAATAATAACCGCTCATCTGCAGGCTTCACAGAGCATAATTTATGTCTTAATTTGTTTTGTGGTGATGCTGCTCCCTGGTGGCTAATTTGAGAAGAAGTTTCCTGTAGGATTGACTTTTATCACGACAAACACTTAATCGACCTTTTCTTCGCTTTACAGCATTTGGCGTGGTATACATTACGTTTGACCTTTTAATATACCATTTAAGGTCACATAGAAATACAAAAAATTCCATAGTTTCTCCTGTCGATCATCTTGGCGTGTTAGAATTCTGACCCATCTTAATTCTGACCTATGACCTAGCATTCAATATTATCATAGTGTGTCCTCCCTCGTACTACATGAAGGACCATGAAGGCAAAAGTAATTATATTTGACAAGGAAAAACATCTGTCTTATGGTATAATACAAAGCCAGGTCTGATGATGAGGGGGGGTCACTCAACTAAGATTAGCATTGTGTATCTTCTTGATTCTCCGCCGTGGACTGTAATAGCTTCTTTGGAGGGACGCGGCCACTCTTGTTTCACCAGTAGGCCATTGAGGGGGAGGGTCGGAGTGGCAGATTCTCAAAGGTTTTACGTTAGACTTTCCTCGTAACTGGATGCTTAAGGAGGCACCTAACAGGTTAACTCATGCATAAGTACTAAATTAATTAAAAAAAAAAACCTACCATAACTTTATTGGGACTGTACCTTAGCTAGATACGTTCTCTTAATACCAGTTAAAGTAAAAAGTTAATGTATAGAATCTTCTCTAAAACTTTTACCACGTTAATGGGTGTCCTAACTTACGCTAAATGAACGTATCTAGTAAGGGTATAGTCGCCTCAGTGTGTATTTTGGTGTCATGTGTGGATGTTACTCAGTGTTGCAGTGAATCTAGTGTTTCTGTAAGAATGTTGATGGTGAATGTCACAGAGGGAGAAAAGTATAGGTTCCTGACCAGTGTTTATTGTTACTCACACACACACACACACACACACACACACACTCTCTCTCTCTCCACACACACACACACACACACACACACACACACACTCTCTCTCTCTCCACACACACACACACACACACACACAACTCTCCACACACACACACACACACACACACACTCTCCACACACACACACACACACACACACACTCTCTCTCCACACACACACACACACACACTCTCCACACACACACACACACACACACACACACTCTCCACACACACACGCACCTAGATTACACACGCGCACACACACACAGCACCTGATTACACACGCAGGCACACACACACACACACACACACACACACACACCTATTTCCCACTATCAAACGAACACACAAGCATACATTCACACTCACACATACACACGCAACGCACGTACACACTAAAACATACACAAACACTCACAGATTGACACATAAGAGCCGACAAGTGACGTCAGAGTTTGTTTACGTTCCTGAAGGGTGAGACTCCTGCGATGTTTCTCACACAGATACGTATCGTTCTCTAGTCACTGTTGTTATTTCTCATCACCATCATCATTTCCGTCCGTCACTGTTGTTATTTCTCACCATCATCATCATCATCATCATCATCACCATCATCATCTCCGTCCGTCACTGTTGTTATTTCTCACCATCATCATCATCATCATCATCACCATCACCATCACCATCATCATCTCCGTCCGTCACTGTTGTTATTTCTCACCATCATCTGCTTGTGACTTATGGTTGGACACAAACTGGAGAGCCAAAAAATAGCGTAACAATTAGACTGAGAATTTGTCTTGACTAGATGGTTGATGCCTTCACTTAACGAGCCCTAGTTTGTAAAAAGTGTGTGCGCGCGCCTGCCTGACATAAAGACGCTGCCGCCGCCCCTCCCGCACTAGATGTAGCCCCCCACATGTGCAACATTTGTGATCGACCCTGCCAGTCCCGTATCGGCCTCTTCAGTCACCCGGTAACATCCCTAAGTAACTCCCATCACTGTATCATAGCTGGATGATCGTCATACGCGATTCCGAATGACAGCAAAGTAGTAGTTGTATGTCTGTGTGTGCGTGCACGCGCGCTCGTTATCTAACCTAACGACCTATTTTAACCAGGTGAGGATGTCACAACATTTGGTTATGACGTCACAAAGTTGGTGATGACGTCACAGCTGTTGGTGAGGATGTCACAGCAGTTGATGTCTCACAAGCCACAAGTGCAAGATACAGTTTTAGGATGACCTCGCTAGTCTTGTAACTAACTCTCCTTTGTATGAACCCAAGTACTTTATTAGCCTTGTTACGAGCAAATACACATTGTTTACTTGGCTTAAGAATCCAACTTATTACTCCTAAATCTTTCTCAGTCGGATTTCTCTATAACATCGTTGTTCATCTGGTGTGTCTGTGTACATCTCATAGGGGACCTACTGTAGACTAAGTATTTTACATTAAATTTCAATTTTTTATATTTTTATGGGATTAATAGCTTCGATAACCGTTGATTCACTAACCAACGACTTTTTCAAGTCCATATATGCATTGGTTATCGAAGTATACCTGTATTATAGTAATTGAATCACCCGAAGTTTAGACATCCCAGCATATTTCACCTGAAGATTAACCACCCTAACCTAACTTAATCTAATCAAACTTAACCTAATCTACTTCAACATAACCTAACATAATCTAACCTAACCTAATCCTAACTTAACCTAATCCTAACTTAACCTAATCCTAACTTAACCTAATCCTAACTTAACCTGACTTACCTTAATCTAACAACGAAACCTAACTTAACCAAACCTAGCCTAACTTCACCTAGCTTAGTCTAACGTATCCTAACCAAACCTAACCAAACCCCAGGTAGCTGTCAGTTTAATTAATCTTCAGACGAGATGAGTTACAGGTGTTCTCTATCTTGTCAAGGTAGAGTCTCGAGCGTAATTTTCATACCTATTTTGGATGTAATTCTTGTTTTTAATTACGACAGACCTAGACATAATTTCGTCTTCAGTCACTAGGTAGTATTCAATGCCTGAGTGTGTTGAGGGAGTGCGTGGTGGCCTGAGTGTGTTGAGGTAGTGCGTGGTGGCCTGAGTGTGTTGAGGTAGTGCGTGGTGGCCTGAGTGTGTTGAGGGAGTGCGTGGCCTGAGTGTGTTGAGGTAGTGCGTGGTGGCCTGAGGTGTTGAGGGAGTGCGGTGGCCTGAGTGCTGGAGGGAGTGCGTGGTGGCCTGAGTGTGTTGAGAGGGAGTGTGCAGGCCTGAGTGTGTTGAGGGAGTGCGTGGTGGCCTGAGTGTGTTGGAGGTAGTGCAGGCCTGGAGGTGTTGAGGTAGTGCGGTGGCCTGAGTGTGCTGGAGGAGTGCGTGGTGGCCTGAGTGTGTTGAGGGAGTGCGGTGGCCTGGAGGTGTTGAGGGAGTGCGTGGTGGCCTGAGGTGTTGAGGTAGTGCGTGGTGGCCTGAGTGTGCTGAGGGAGTGTGGTGGCCTGAGTGTGTTAAGGAGTGCGTGGTGGCCTGGAGGTGTTGAGGAGTGCGTGGTGGCCTGAGTGTGTTGAGGTAGTGCGTGTGTGGCCTGAGTGTGCTGAGGGAGTGCGGTGGCCCGAGTGTGTTGGAGGAGTGCGGTGGCCTGGAGGTGTTGGAGGGAGTGTGTGCCTGAGTGTGTTGAGGTAGTGCGTGGTGGCCTGAGTGTGTTGGAGAGGCAGTGCGGTGGCCTGAGGTGTTGAGGCAGTGCGTGGTGGCCTGGAGTGTGTTGAGGCAGTGCGTGGTACTGAGGTGTTGGAGGTAGTGCGTGGTGGCCCTGGAGGTTGGAAGGAGTGCGGTGGCCTGAGTGTGTTGGAGGAAGTGCGTGGTGGCCTCTGAGTGTGTTGAGGGAGCAAGTGTGGTGGCCTGAGTGTGTTGGAGGTAGTGCGGTGGCCCGAGTGTGTTGAGGGAGTGCGTGGTGGCCTGAGTGTGTTGAGGGAGTGCGTGGTGGCCTGAGTGTGTTGAGGTAGTGCGTGGTGGTGAAGTCTGTGGTGTGTTTCAGTATGTAGTTGGGAGTGATCCTCAGGGGCTCTGTTGTTGTGAATACAGATGACGTGCCCTGACAAGCTCCCTCCCAGGTTGTGTTACAGTGTGTGTGTGTGTGTTGTGTGTGTGTTGTGTTGTGTTACTGCTCTGTTTCTTTCTATCTATGTATATTCTCTTCTCTGACACACGCACACACACACGCACACACACACACACAAACACAAACACACACACACACACACACTCATATACTGTATTTCAGCTGTTTTGAAGGACATTTTCCCCATTGAGTGAACATGCACTTGAGGTTGACCAATACCTTATGGCATTTTGAAACCAGGAAAACACGTGTACTGATTTATGAGCCCTTGTATACCCAGGTGAGTTACAGAGCGGAAAATGTGTGGCGATTATTATCCTCGTTATGTTGCATTTAAAGTGCAAGGTCACTGAGGAGGAAAAGGCTAAGGTGAGGGGAAAAAGGTCAAGGTGAGGGGAAAGGTCAAGGTGAGGGGAAAGGTCAAGGTGAGAGAAACAGGTCAAGGCGACAGAGAAATAGGTCAAGGTGAGAGAAATAGGTCAAGGTGAGAATGGCCAAGGTGACAGAAAAAGGTCAAAGCTGAAGGTCAGAGGATTAAAGTCAATGCAGGTTTATGATTCAACTGTTATATAACCGATTTGCTCCTTCCTATGTCAGGAGTCACCTTCCCTCCTTCCTTCTACTCACTTCCTCCATTCACCCTCCAACTCCTCTCTCTCCCACACTCTTATTTTGTGTAGTTCTTCCTTCCTTCTTCATCTCCTCTTTCATTTTCCATCTCCTTTCGTCCAGTGTGGGGTGGGGAGGATGTAGAATCGATCCACAAATACCTGTAAAGTAAGATGAATTTTCAGCCAGTCTGCCATATATTCAGCTCGATACAATGTGTGTGTGTGTGTGTGTGTGTGTGTGTGTGTGTGTGTGTGTGTGTGTGTATCTTCCTCGTCGTGAGCAGACTAATGTCACAGTGACTTGTAACAGGTCATGGGTAAAGTGTGTCATGGGCGTAGAATTGCATTAATGTTCATTGTAGTGTCATAAGTCAAGATTTCATCCTGTCTTTAGGGGGATGATGAACTTGGCGGTGTTGTGGTCAGGGAAGAGGTGTTATATTTCATCAGGATACCGGGACAGACTTGGTGTATCTGGCCCAGGTTTTCAATGCATAACACTGAGAATCTCGTTCATGATGATCAGAGCTTTTGTACGACGATCTTTTTCCCTGCCAACAAGACGGTAGGTAGACTCGGTGAACAACACTGAAACCATGTTGGCCGTCAGCTTTTTCTACCGTAGTTTAAGAATGTCAGGCTCCGGAGTTGCTACCTTTATTGGCGGCAAAAGGACCTTTCCTCCACATGAAAGATGTAAAGATGTCTGCAACTGGCCTGAGAAGTGTGATGCTGTATCATTGGATAGCAATAAAACATGGGCGGTTAAAGAGGATGACATAAGCAGGCTTGAGCGATGAGACTAGTCAGGTGGAAGTATAATGTTACACTGGAAGATTGGAAACCCTGTTGAGAGCTAAAAGGGCGGTTTAGTCCAGAGTGTACTGTATATGTGAAGTTTTGCGTAGATTCAGACTGAGATAGTTCAGGCATGTGGGTAAAATGAAGGAGACTAGTTGGGTCAAGAGGTGTATGAGTCTAAATGTGAAAGGAAGGAGAGCCAGGGGTAGGCCAAGAATGACACGGGTAGGGGTAGGCCAAGAATGACACGGGTAGAGGTAGGCCAAGAATGACACGGGTAGGGGTAGGCCAAGAATGACACGGGTAGGGGTAGGCCAAGAATGACACGGGGTAGAGGTAGGCTGCCAAGAATGACACGGGGTAGGGGTAGGCTGCAAGAATGACACGGGGTAGGGGTAGGCTGGCAATGACACGGGTAGGGGTAGGCCAAGAATGACACGGGTAGGGGTAGGCC
Organism: Homarus americanus; assembly: GCF_018991925.1. Classification (NCBI taxonomy): domain Eukaryota; kingdom Metazoa; phylum Arthropoda; class Malacostraca; order Decapoda; family Nephropidae; genus Homarus; species Homarus americanus. The sequence continues at coordinate 4,632,814 of NW_024725489.1, read as the reverse complement.
AAGAATGACACGGGGTAGGGGTAGGCCAAGAATGACACGGGTAGAGGTAGGCCAAGAATGACACGGGTAGGGGTAGGCCAAGAATGACACGGGGTAGGGGTAGGCCAAGAATGACACGGGTAGGGGTAGGCCAAGAATGACACGGGGTAGGGTAGCTAAGAATGACACGGGTAGGGGGTAGGCCAAGAATGACACGGGTAGAGGTAGTCAAGAATGACACGGTAGGGGTAGGCCAAGAATGAGACGGGGTAGTGGGGTAGGCTGGAATGACACGGGTAGGGGTGAGCCAAGAATGACACGGGTAGAGGTAGGCCAAGAATGACACGGGTAGGTAGGCCAAGAATGACACGGGGTAGAGGTAGGCCAAGAAATACACGGTAGGGGTAGGCCAAGAATGACACGGTAGGGGTAGGCCAAGAATGACACGGGTAGGGGTAGGCTGAATGACACGGGGTAGGGGTAGGCCAAGAATGACACGGGTAGGGGTAGGGGCCAAGAATGACACGGGTAGAGGTGGCCAAGAATGACACGGGGTAGAGGTAGGGCCAAGAATGACGCGGGGTAGGGGTAGGCCAAGAATGACACGGGTAGGGGTAGGCCAAGAATGACACGGGTAGGGGTAGGCCAAGAATGACACGGGTAGGGGTAGGCCAAGAATGACACGGGTAGGGGTAGGCCAAGAATGACACGGGTAGGGGTAGGCCAAGAATGACACGGGTAGAGGTAGGCCAAGAATGACACGGGTAGAGGTAGGCCAAGAATGACTGGGTAGTGCAAGAATGACACGGGTAGAGGTAGGCCAAGAATGACACGGGTAGGGGTAGGCCAAGAATGACACGGGTAGAGGTAGAAAAGGGGTAAGCCAAGAATGACACGGGTAGGGGTAGCCAAGAATGACACGGTAGGGGTAGAGGAAGAATGACACGGGTAGGGAAGCCAAGAATACAGGGTAGGGTAGGCCAAGAATGACTGGGTAGGGGTAGGCCAAGAATGACACGGGTAGGGGTACAAGAATGACACGGGTAGGGGTAGCCAAGAATGACGGGGTAGGGGTAGGCCAAGAATGACACGGGTAGGGTGGCAGAACACAGGGTAGGGTAGGCCAAGAATGACACGGGTAGGGGTAGGCCAAGAATGACACGGGTAGGGTAGGCCAAGAATGACAGGCGGTAGGGGTAGGCCAAGAATGACACGGGTAGGGGTAGGCCAAGAATGACACGGGTAGAGGTAGGCCAAGAATGACACGGGGTAGGGGTAGGCCAAGAATGACGGGTAGAGGTAGGCCAAGAATGACACGGGGTAGGGGTAGGCCAAGAATGACACGGGTAGAGGTAGGCCAAGAATGACACGGGTAGGGGTAGGCCAAGAATGACACGGGTAGGGGTAAGCAGAATGACACGGGTAGGGTAGGGCAAAGAATGACACGGGTAGGGGGTAGGCCAAGAATGACACGGGGTAGAGGTAGGCCAAGAATGACATGTAGGGGAAAGGAAGAATGACACGGGTAGGGGTAGGCCAAGAATGACACGGGTAGAGGTAGGCCAAGAATGACACGGGGGAGGTAGGCCAAGAATGACACGGGGTAGGGCAGCCAAGAATGACACGGTAGAGGTGGACAAGAATGACGCGGGTAGGGGTGGAAGCCAAAATGACACGGGTAGAGGTACCAAAAAAGGTAGGCCAAGAATGACACGGGTAGAGGTAGGCCAAGAATGAGACACGGTAGGGGTAGGCCAAGAATGACACGGGTAGGGGTAGGCCAAGAATGACATGGTGAGCAAGAATGGTAGGGGGTAGGCCAAGAATGACACGGTAGTAGGCCAAGAATGACACGGGTAGAGGGTAGCCAAGAATGACACGGGGTAGGGGGTAGGCCAAGAATGACACTGGGGTAGGAAGCCAAGAATGACACGGGTAGGGGTAGGCCAAGAATGACACGTAGAGGTAGCCAAGAATGACACGGTAGAGGAAGGCCAAGAATGACACGGGGTAGAGGAAGGAAGAATGACACGGGTAGGGGTAGGCCAAGAATGACACGGGTAGAGTGTAGGCCAAGAATGACACGGGTAGGGGTAGGCCAAGAATGACACGGTAGGGGTAGGCCAAGAATGACACGGGTAGGGGTAGCTAAGAATGACACGGGTAGGGGTAGCAAGAATGACACGGGTAGAGGTAGGCCAAGAATGACACGGGTAGAGGTAGGCCAAGAAATGACACGGGTAGGGGTAGGCCAAGAATGACACGGGTAGAGGTAGGCCAAGAATGACACGGTAGGAGGTAGCCAAGAATGACACGGGTAGAGGTAGGCCAAGAATGACACGGTAGGGGTAGGCCAAGAATGACACGGGTAGAGGTGAGCAAGAATGACATGGTAGGGGTAGGCCAAGAATGACACGGGTAGGGGTAGGCCAAGAATGACACGGGTAGGGGTAGGGCCAAGAATGACAGGGTAGAGGTAGGCCAAGAATGACACGGGTAGAGGTGTAGGCCAAGAACACGTGGGTAGTAGGCAAGAATGATGGGTAGGGGTAGGCCAAGAATGACACGGGTGAGGTGAGGCCAAGAATGACATTATAGGGGGTAGCCAAGAATGACACGGTAGAGTAGAGGAAGAATGACACGGGGTAGAGGTAGGCCAAGAATGACACGGGTAGGGGTAGGGCCAAGAATGACACTGGGTAGAGGTAGGCCAAGAATGACACGGGTAGGGGGTAGGCCAAGAATGACACGGGTAGGAGGTAGGCCAAGAATGACACGGTAGAGGTAGGCCAAGAATGACATGGTAGGGGTAGGCAAGAATGACACGGGTAGAGGTAGCAAGAATGACACGGGTAGGGGTAGGCCAAGAATGACACGGGTAGAGGTATACAAGAATGACACGGGTAGGGGTAGGCCAAGAATGACACGGGTAGGGGTAGGCCAAGAATGACACGGGTAGAGGTAGGCCAAGAATGACACGGGTAGGGGTAGGCCAAGAATGACACGGGTAGTAGGCTAAGAATGATACGGGTGGAAGAGGTAGCCAAGAATGACACGGGTAGAGTGTAGGCCAAGAATGACATACGGGTAGGGGTGAAGCTAAGAATGACGTAGGTAGGCCAAGAATGACACGGGGTAGGGGGTAGGCTAAGAATGACACGGGGTAGGGGTAGCCAAGAATGACACGGGGTAGGGGTACAAGAATGACACGGGTAGAGGTAGGCCAAGAATGACACGGTAGAGTAGGCCAAGAATGACATGGGTGTAGCTAAGAATGACACGGGGTAGGGTGGAAATAAGAATGACACGGGTAGGGGTAGCCAAGAATGACACGGGGGGAAATAAGAATGACACGGGTAGGTAGCTAAGAATGACACGGTAGTGAGGCTGAATGACACGGTGGGGGGGTGGCTAAGAATGACACGGGTAGAGGTAGGCCAAGAACCATTACTTGCAGGTGTAGGCTGAAGAATGACACGGGGTAGGGGTAGGCCAAGAATGACACGGGTAGGGGTAGGCCAAGAACGTGACACTGTAGTAGGCCAAGAATGAGACGTGGGTAGGGGTAGGCCAAGAATGACACGGGGTAGGGGTAGGCCAAGAATGACACGGGGGGGTAGGCCAAGCAATGACACGGGGTAGGGGTAGGCCAAGAAATTTTACATGTGTGTGGGTAGGCCAAGAATGACACGGTAGGCCAAGAATGACACGGGTAGGGGTAGGCCAAGAATGACACGGGTAGGGGTAGGCCAAGAATGACACGGGTAGGGGTAGGCCAAGAATGACACGGGTAGGGGTAGGCCAAGAATGACACGGGTAGGGGTAGGCCAAGAATGACACGGGTAGAGGTAGGCCAAGAATGACATTACTTTACTTACTTTTACTTTTATCCTCTTCACCACTGATCGGCTCGTTAGCCGCTTGGGCGATCGGTTACGTTTCTGTTACGCACTGTTGGCAAGTACTGGGCATGCACCGGCTCCTGAATTTACCTGAACCTGTTCCAGTGCTTATCCAGTCTGGTCTTGAAAGAGCTCACACTCGGCGCCGTCACCACGCTCTCTGGTAGATTGTTCCAAGAGTTCACAACTCTCACTCCGAAAAAGTTACCCCTCACAGTTTTCTGGACTTTCGGCTTCTTCATCCTTGTGGGGCGAGCGTCTTCCTGCTCCAGGTAAGGACACTCGACTGAATAGTGCCCTTTGAGATGCTTGTACGCCCCAATTAGATCTCCCCTTGCCCGTCCGTAATATAAGCTAGGCAATTTCAGGAGAATTAAGAAACTGATGAGACAGACTGCAAGAGACCGCACTGCAAAGAGAGCTGCCGTCAGGTATATAACCAAGGTTGTAAAACGTTGATGATGAGTGAGTGAGTTCGGTTTTGACGGCTAACTTCGTCTTCGCGTCTTTGATTGTTGTAGAAAAATTATTTGTGAACTTTGAGAATCTTAGAGTGAGAGAAAAAGGTGTGGGTATGTAATAATAATACTACTAATAATAATTAATGGTTTATTGAAAAAGTTTTGCAGCCCGAAGGCTTAAAATATACATTGGTCATAAATGACTTCTTACATACATTGGTAGTTTAACAAAAGCCTTCATTAGAGAAAGGTAAAGGAACATACAGTGAACATACAGATTAATGTAGGTGTTGAACAGTAAATACGTAGTGTAGTAACACCCTCACAGGTGGTGTTAGGAAGGACCTCACGTAGTGTAGTAATTCCCTCACAGATTGGTGTTATAGGGGCCTGACGTGGTGTAGTAATTCCCTCACAGATGGTGTTATGAGGGACCTCACGTGGTGTAGTAGTTCCCTCACAGATGGTGTTATAGGGGCCTGACGTGGTGTAGTAATTCCCTCACAAATGGTGTTATGAGGGACCTCACGTGGTGTAGTAGTTCCCTCACAGATGGTGTTATAGGGGCCTGACGTGGTGTAGTAATTCCCTCACAAATGGTGTTATGAGGGACCTCACGTGGTGTAGTAGTTCCCTCACAGATGGTGTTATAGGGGCCTGACGTGGTGTAGTAATTCCCTCACAAATGGTGTTATGAGGGACCTCACGTGGTGTAGTAATTCCCTCACAGATGGTGTTATTAGGGGCATCACTTGGTGTAGTAATTCCCTCGCAGATGGCGTTATGAGGGACCTCACGTGGTGTAGTAATTCCCTCACAGATGGTGTTATTAGGGGTATCACTTGGTGTAGTAATTCCCTCACAAATGGTGTTATGAGGGACCTCACGTGGTGTAGTAATTCCCTCACAGATGGTGTTATGAGGGACCTCACGTGGTGTAGTAATTCCCTCACAGATGGTGTTATGAGGGACCTCACGTGGTGTAGTAATTCCCTCGCAGATGGTGTGTGCGTGTACGTGTGTGGACTTCTATCTAGGTCGACAACTACCTTCACCTCATCACCATAAACATGTCTCACAGAGGAACCAATAAATCTACCAGGTCAGAGGTACAGAGTTGCTCGGGGCTTACTGATACAAGGTCACAGTTTTAATTATAACCCAGAGCACGAGAATAAAGGGCAGGACCTCAGGCGCCTCCCTCCCTCTTCGTGAACGGTGACCACAACGCCGGAATGAGCCCCTCTGTAGAGAATCCCATCTGAAGTTCTCATTAGACAAAACCCCACAAGAATTTATCACTTGACAAAATCACACCAGAATATCTCATTGGACAAAATACCGTAAAAACTTCTCTTTGGGCTAAATCCTACCACCAGTATAGAGCAGACTACTCTTCCGTGTCTACAGTAGCTAAAACAACTATCTGTGCAGGTGGGGGTTGATATGCTACGAAGTTTTCCTTGTGACTAGTGACAGCTCTCATATACCAATATTTATCGTCCATGGTATCATATTGCTTCCCACAAAGTCTGCACAGATAGTTGTTTTAGCTACTGTACCGCCTGATACTCTGTTAGGTTTGGTCAAGATTGATAAGTTTAAGGTTAGTGTCGCTTTAGTTAGGTTAAGGTAGGTTAAGTTATAGCTTAGGTTAGGGTAACGTAGCATAAGTTATATTAGGGTAGGTTAAGGTAGGTTAGGTTAAGTTAGGTTAGTTTTAGATTTCTTGGTTTTAGTTAGGGTAGGTTAAGTAAGGTTAGAGTAGGGTTACTTAGGATAGTTTATTAACTGCCGTAGAGTAAAATGGCAGAGGTCAATACGCGGTAAATTTCACTCCTTAAACTTCACTAATTTAGGAATCCAATTATGTGAGCTTAGACCAGGTAAGTTATTTTTTCTCCAAGACATTTTTTTCATAAGAGTAATACTAGTTCCGAGTTCTCAAAGATTCGTAAGTTATATTTCTCTTTTGGCTGTAGAGAAGACTTTTCCAGTTATGGTAGAATTTATAGCTATGATTTCGACGTCCTATAGGAGCCGCCACCTTTGTGTTGTAGATTAATTAAGTGAGCCAGTAAGGTGTGTGGTCTAGATTGAAGAACTGTCTCAGGTTACAAGCTTAATGACTGTATTTCAAACTACAAAATTTCCAAAATACGTTTAGTCACTTCTTCAACATATAATTCTTGTAAATCAAATATCGGAAACTTAGCTATCACTTGCTGTAGGGAGCCGTGACGTCACCAGTGCAGCGTAAAAAAAGAAAACCAATTACTGTATTAGAAAAAAGTTCTTTATTAAACCTGGAGGAGTGAACTAATCTGAATAATTATCGTGTGTTATGAAGTGCTGTGGTGTCATCAGTTTGTCCTGGAGAGTGAAATAAGGAACATATTTTCGGACAATTTCAAGGCTTGACTTTTCCTCATCCCTTAATGTCATATAATAGTGACTATGACTCATTATTCCAGTGACTAAATGACTCATTATTCCAGTGACTAAATGACTCATTATTCCAGTGACTAAATGACTCATTATTCCAGTGACTAAATGACTCCTTATTCCAGTGACTAAATGACTCATTATTCCAGTGACTAATTGATTCATTATTCCAGTGACTAAATGACTCATTATTCCAATGACTAAATGACTCATTATTCCAGTGACTAAATGATTCATTATTCCAGTGACTAAATGACTCCTTATTCCAGTGACTAAATGATTCATTATTCCAGTGACTAAATGACTCATTATTCCAGTGACTAAATGACTCATTATTCCAGTGACTAAATGACTCATTATTCCAGTGACTAAATGACTCATTATTCCAGTGACTGACTCATTATTCCAATACATAGGTTTAAGGTTATTCTTCAACACTATATCTCGATCGGTCATTATTGTGAATACTTCATTAAAATTGGCTATTTTTTCTTTCCAGGTGTGTCACAAAACTGCTTGCCTTCCACTCTCGTCTACAAAATGCTCCTCTGACAACAAGAAAACAGTCAGAACCTCACACGTTTACCAGGACGTGGGAGGTGGAGGATATAACGTCAACTGTCAGCAACATTCAAGAAGGATTTCCTCTTTCCTCAGTACAGTCTTGTTCTACTCTGCCACACCCTCTTGAGTTACGTTGGTGGTATGTTGGGTTTTTTTCCTCCCCGCGCCACACCCTCTTGAGTTACATTGGTGGTATGTTGGGTTTATTTTCCTCCCCGCGCCACACCCTCTTGAGTTACGTTGGTGGTATGTTGGGTTTATTTTCCTCCCTGCGCCACACCCTCTTGAGTTACGTTGGTGGTATGTTGGGTTTTATTTTCCTCCCCGCGCCACACCCTCTTGAGTTACGTTGGTGGTATGTTGCCCCCCGCCAAGTAACGTTGCATGGAGAGATCAGAGGAACTGCGTTTTTTTCTCCACCCAAGTAACACTGCTGCAGGAGACTACAGAAGTAACGTTGTCAAATCTCGCCATCAAGGTCAAGACCGGTGGATGTAAGGTGAGTCATTTACTTCATACGTTCAAAACATTGTCGATTATAACACTAATGAGCAGGATTATAAACGAGGTGTTTTTTTTATCCCAGGTGTACTGTATAGAGTGCTGGCTGGCCCGCTCGTTTCCCCGTGACTGTGGGTTTCGCTTGATATATACAGACAGTTAGAAGCTGGTACAAAATATTAGTTACGGTACAGAATATTAACATTTTTTTTTCTTTTTGTCTGGTGCTAAAGTCAGTGTACCGTGTCTAGGTACAGGGGTTAGGTCATCGTACACAAGGGGTTAAGTCATCGTACACAAGGGGTTAAGTCATCGTATACAAGGGGTTAGGTCATCGTACACAAGGGGTTAAGTCATCGTACACAAGGGGTTAGGTCATCGTACACAGGGGGTTAAGTCATCGTACACAAGGGGTTAAGTCATCGTACACAGGGGGTTAAGTCATCGTACACAAGGGGTTAGGTCATCGTACACAAGGGGTTAAGTCATCATGCGAGGTTGGGTCATGTACACAGAGTTAAGTCATCATTTAGGGGTTACAATCATCTCATGCACAAGGGAACAGTCATCGTACACACACAAGGGGTTAGGTCATCCGTACACACAAAGGTTTAGGTCATCGTACACAAGGGTTGGGTCATCATACACAAGGGGGATTCAAGTCATCATACTAAGGGGTTAGGTCATCATTTTAAAGAGGTTAGGTCATCGTACACAAGAAGTTTGGGTCATCGTACACAAGGGTTAGGTCATCGTACACAAGGGGTTATCTCATCGTACACAAGGGGTCGTCATCGTACAAGGGGTTAGGTCATCGTTACATCGTACACAAGGGGTTAGGTCATCGTACACAAGGGGTTAGGTCATCGTACACAAGGGGTTAAGTCATCGTACACAAGGGGTTAGGTCATCGTACACAAGGGGTTAGGTCATCGTACACAAGGGGTTAAGTCATCGTACACAAGGGGTTAAGTCATCGTACACAAGGGGTTAGGTACGTACAAGGGGTTAGGTCATCGTACACAAGGGGTTAGGTCATCGTACACAAGGGGTTAGGTCATCTTAGAGATCTTATGAGTTAGAGAGAGAGAGAGGTAAAATGGACGCGAGAAAGATGAAATGGATGAAGAGACGGAGAAATAAAGTGGAAAAAAGAAAAGGGAAAGAGAAACATGGCAGTGTCTTTCAGACGCTGGCGCTTGTCTGCCTCGGTTTGCAGCCGGGCTAACTCGAAAGTATTGACACCTTCTCGTGTGGTGCTCCTCCAAGCGTTACGATGTGGAGTAATCAACTCCCAGGTGAGGGGGTCGATTTGGCACCTTTTCAGGTTTGTCTTAAGACTATCCTTATACCTTTTCAATTGCCCGCCAGCGTTACGTTTACTATTCGCTAGGTGACTTTAAAGTAGCTACTTTGGCAGTCTACTGTCGTCCATGCGGGTAACATGACCAGTCCAACGTAGTTGTTCATGGATAATGCTAGCCTCGATGCTCCTACAGTTGGTGTCAACAAGGATGCTGGTATTTGTTCTCTTGTCTTCCCAGCGAACTCGGAGGATGGAACGTAGACACGTTGGTGAAAGTTTTCAAGTGCCTTGAGGTGTCTCCTGTATGTGACTCATGTCTCACTGCCATATAGCAGGGTGGGGAGGTCAACTGCTCGATATACGTGCAGCTTTGTGGATAATTTCAGCTCCCTACAGCTGAAGACACGGGTACGGAGTCTGCCAAGGGCTTGAGATGCACATCTGATCCGATGCTGAATTTCTTCATCGATGTCTGCGGTGGTGGACAGGTGGGAGCCGAAATACCGAAAGTGGGTAACATTAGAGAGGGTAGTACCGTTAAGATGGACGGATGGTGGAGGTGTGTCTCAACCAGGGGCAGGTTGAAAGAGAATCTGAGTCTTACGTACATTTACCTCAAGGCCAAAGTGTGCATACGCGTCTGCATAGGTGTCCAGGATCTCCTGTAGGTCGTGTTCGGTATGAACAACAAGGGTGAGGTCGTCTGCATACTGAAATTCAGTAATGGAAGCTGCCGACACCTTTGTTCTTGCCTGGAGTCGTCTTATGTTGAAAAGACCCTTCACCCGGTACTCGATGTCCAGCCCGCTGGCTAAATTGGCACTGACACGAGTAAGGAAGGCAACTAGGAAAATGGAAGAGAGAGTTGGTGCCAGTACATACCCTTGTTTAACCCCTGTTTGGATGGGGAAGAACTCTGACTGGGTGCCGGTGTGCAGGACACTGCCGTTCATGCCATCGTGGACTTACCTCACAATAGCGATGAATTTTGGTGGGCAGCCAAAACGGCTGAGGGTCCACCAGAGGGCTTCCCTGTTGACCGAGTCGAATGCCTTGGTTAGGTCGATGAAAGCCATGTACAGGTCACGACGCTGTTCTCTGCACTTTTCTTGTATCTGGCGGGCAGCAAAGATCATGTCAGTGGTGCCACGTGATGATCTAAAACCACATTGAGATTCTGGGAGGAAGTTTTCCGCTTCAGGAAGAAGTCTGTTTAGGAGGACTCGGGCGACAATTTTACCAGCTACGGAGAGCAGTGAGATCCCACGGTAGTTGCCACAATCTGACCGGTCTCCCTTGTTCTTATAAATATTGAGGTTGGAGGCATCTGTAAGAGCTTGGGGGATTTCCTCCTTTTCCCGTATATTCTCCAGGAGAGAGTGGTGACTGCTGGTATGTAGAGGTCTTCTTGCTTTATACACTTCGGCTGGGGTTCCATCAGGCCCTGAGGCTTTGTTATTTTTCATCTGTTTTATGGCAGTCGCTACCTCATCCAGGGATGGAGGATAACTGAGGTGGGTTAGGTCTGGATGCTGAGGGACCTGCTGGGTAGTCAGGACATACATACACACAGAATAATACCGTGAAACCTCTATTTTACGGATTATATGAAGGGGAAAGACCGTTATATGGAGGGCCCATTAGATGTGATACTTCCATCTAACGGCTTATATGGGCACAGTAGTCCGTTATATGGAGGTTGCACTGTATACCTGCTGCATGTGAAAGCATCTTAAGTATGTCACCAAAGGAGGGAGAAGAAAACAGGTGATTGGTGTATGGTCAAGGTAGACGAATGTTCTCTCTCCCAACGTTTTTGCTGCATAAAATGTGTTGAAACATTCTCGACCGCTCAAATGAGCTGTGGGTTGCACGCCGAAACGTTCGTGGCTGCAGAAAGGAACGTATGAGAAAAATGCCACACATTTTCACACACACACACACACACACACACACACAAAGTATGGCTCATGTACAGTCCCCCTAAAAATGTATCGTTAAATTTTTATCCGCTACAATTTGAAACACTGGACAAAATGCTTTAATTTGATCCCCATTGCATCATCATAAGTTGGTACGCCTGATCGCCATATCAGCAACAGCTAGACGTTAGGATGAGGTTGGGAGAGGGAGTCATCCTTGTATGGCATACTATATACTTCAATATAACAAGAGATAAATTAAGCTAAATTAATGTATGGTATCGGTAGAAAAAGTATATACTCATGCATGCTGAAAGGGCGAGGATGTAGAGCTACCAACCGTCCGAAACAGGTCGAGTAACATTGTTCGGAAAGCCTCGATCCTACGGCTAGAGGGACTGTACGTTATATAACTGTGAACCATTGTACAAAAACTTTAAATAAAACATAAAAATTCAATTATTAGACTACAACTTCGTCAAGTTTGTTCTAGGTGTGAGTTACTAAGGACAAATTATCGGGCAGAATAAGAACAAAACATAGTGAACTTAATTATGTAACTAGGTTCTAAAATGAGGACAAATTACTGGGCAGTCAATTAGTTATCATCCTTGTGAAAAGTTATCTTACTTGACATGTTTGGTATTCTTAAACTGCTTTTTTTTAGGGTTGTAACTTGCTCTCATTAAGTCTTGGGGGGCTTTTCACCATGACCCCGATTAGACTTGTAGAAGATTATCTCGCCCCTCGTGTACCCCTGGCTGTAACATTATACCAGGCGGGGTTAATAACACTTACCACTAAATAATATACCCTTTAAAAGTTAAGAATGTGTGTGTGTTAGTGCTTACGTGTGCAGAATGCGTTTGTGTGTGTGTGTGTGTGTGTGTGTGTGTGTTTGTTTACATGTATTCGTGCATAACACCATCTGTGAGGGAATTACTACACCACGTGAGGTCCCTCCTAACACCATCTGGGAGGGAGTTACTACACTACGTGTTTGCTGTTCAACACCTACAATAATCTGTATGTTCAGTGTATGTTCCTTTACCTTTCTCTAATGAAGGCTTTTGTTAAACCACCAATGTATGTAATAAGTCATTTATGTCCAATGTATATTTTCAGCCTTCGGGCTGCAGAACTTTTTCAATAAACCGTTTATTTTTATTATTATTATTATTACATGTGCAAGAAAGCATGTTTGTCTGTTCATAAATATTTATGTTGACATGTGTTGGGCAACAGGTCAAGTTCTCCATATCAGACTTACATGTAGAAAGAGCCGACGGAAAGTACAGAGTCATGAGACATTGGTAGTGATCACTGTGTAGTTTTCCATTTGACTTGGTTAAGGAATTATGTCCAACGGTTGAAATTTGTGTGTGTGTGTGTTTGTGTGTTTGCAGGAGTGCATATGATTTTGTCGACCTGTGGTGTAATGGTCAGCTTTTACACCTTAAATTCACGCCTAGGTGGCAAGGCTAGCAAGCCTCGAGCCATGAGGGGCAACGTGTGCCTACGTGTGCGTGAGAGAGAGAATGTGCGTGTGTGTGTGTGTCTGAGCAATATAAAAACCGCCTACGTTTCGTCCCCCCCCCCTCCCTCCCTTGGATGCTAAGGACAACAACTGAATACTGATAACATCTCATTATTAATATTCATGTTATTTAGTTTCATTTTCTTATTCTGAAGATTCGGGATATTTTCTTGGATTTTCTTACTCATTGAACGAGGATCAAAAAACCACTTAACTTGTTTCTTGATTTTTCTTTGGTATTGTTAATCACTTGTTTGTACCACACGACCTGAACCAATCACACTGAACACCAGGGAAATAACACCGGATTAGTGATTAGCAGGAAATATAACAGCGGATTAGTGATTAGCAGGAAATATAACAGCGGATTAGTGATTAGCAGGAAATATAACAGCGGATTAGTGATTAGCAGGAAATATAACAGCGTATTAGTGATTAGCAGGAAATATTACAGCGGATTAGTGATTAGCAGGAAATATTACAGCGGATTAGTGATTAGCAGGAAATATAACAGCGGATTTGTGATTAGCACTAAGATTTTCGTGGTATTGGCAGTATTCTTAAACCTTGTTCTGTTGTGAAGAATTTGTCCCACGTTAATACGGAAAGGTTTACGAAGAGTCGGAATTGGTTCTTGGACAGAGTGGTTCTCGGGCAAGTTAGTCAGAGCCTGGGTAAGGGTCAGATAGTAACAAGGTCAAGGTGGGTAGGGGTGTGTGACGGTGAGGAGAGGTGTGTGACGGTGAGGAGAGGTGTGTGTGACGATGGGTAGGGGTGTGTGACGGTGAGGAGAGGTGTGTGTGTTAGTGAAGAGAGGGTGTGTGACGGTGAGGAGAGGTGTGTGTGTGTTAGTGAAGAGAGGGTGTGTGACGGTGAGGAGAGGTGTGTGTGTTAGTGAAGAGAGGGTGTGTGACGGTGAGGAGAGGTGTGTGTGTTAGTGAAGAGAGGGTGTGTGACGGTGAGGAGAGGTGTGTGACGGTGAGGAGAGGTGTGTGTGTTAGTGAAGAGAGGGTGTGTGATAGTGATGAGAAAGGTGTGTGGTAGTGGAGAGGGATAATGAGGACAGGGGTGTGTGTGATAATGAGGAACATAAGAATATAAACAGTCTGCAATAGGCCGGTTAGCTTGTGCATGGCAGATCCTGTCGAGAGTTACTACCACTCTCTATCATCCATGAATCTATCTAGCCTCCTTTTGAAACTTTATAGCGTTCCAGCACTTACTACAAAGTTGCTAATCTTGTTCCACTCGTCCACCACCCTATTTGTGAACCAGTTCCTCTTCCTATCTCCCTCCTAAACCTGAACTTATCCAACTTAAATCCGTTGCTACGAGTCCTATCCTGCTCAGATATTATAAGAACTTTATCTATATCTCCTTTATTGATTCCTTTCACCCACTTAAATACTTCTATCATATCTCCCCGCACTCTTCGTCTTTCTAGGAAATGCAAGTTTAGTTTCTTGAACCTATCGTGATATGGAAGGTTTCTAAGTCCCGGAATCATTTTCGTCATTCTTCACTGCACGGACTCCAGTGAAATGATATCCATTCTATAATAAGGGCACCAGAACTGAACAGCACAATTGAGGTGCGGCCTGACTAGCTCAAGATATAGTTGCAATATGACCGCCACACTCTTGTTACTTACACTTCTTAATATAAAACCTAATACTCTGTTTGCCTTATTTCGAACATTAACACACTGTTTTCTAGGCCGTAGGTCCGGGCTTACAATTACCCCTAAGTCTCTTTCACAAGTCGACTTCTCTAGGTTGATGTTGTTAAGGCTGTATACATTGGCAGTATTTGTTCTTCCAATATTAAGTACGCTGCACTTGCTGGTGTTGAATTTCGTTTGCCATTTCCTGACCACTCCTGCAGTTTATTTAAATCCCCCTGCAGTGTATTTGCATCCTGCCCTGAATTAATCTGCCGCCCTATTTTGGTGTCATCCGCAAACTTTCTTATGTCACTGCTGATCTCAGTATCTAGATCGTTTATGTAGATTATGAACAAGAGTGGGCCTAGTACAGACCCCTGGGGAACCCCACTGGTTACACAGCCCCACAGATTTAATACCATCTACGCTAACCCTCTGTGTTCTATCGGTGAGCCATGATTTTATCCAATTTAAAACTTTCCCCTCGATACCATGAGCCGTAACTTTCCTCAGAAGTCTCTGATGCGGTGCTCTGACGTAATTTTCGTCATTATCTACTACCTCGAAGACTTTTCTAAAAATATGTCAGCAGATCTGTTAGACAAGATTTTCCATTTGTAAACTCATGTTGAGAGTCGTAGATTAATTTGTTTTTCTCTAAATGCGATCGGATGCTATTTGCTATAATTGATTCAAGAAATTCCCCCACTACTGACGTCAAACTGCCGGTAATTTGGCGCTGATGCTCTGTCTCCCTTTTGAATATGGGTACTACATTTGCCTGTTTCCACAAGTCTGGCACAACTCCTGTGTCTAATAATTTTGTAAATAAATTTACGAGGGGTCCGCTAATCTGTTCCTTACACTCTTTCAAAACTCGAGGAAAAATTTATTCTGGCCCTGGGGATTTTGTTTTCTTTAATTTATTTATCATCTTAAGAGCATCTTCTTTCCTCTGATAGTGATATTCTTTAATTTCTCTTCATCATTTCCCCTAAATATCAGTTTCACCTCTGGCATTTCCTCGTGAATTTCTTCTGTGAAAGCTGATAAATAGTAGCTGTTTAATGCTTTGCTTTTTCTCACTATCATCGATCACTTCCCCTCTCTGACTTTAAAGGCCCCAATTTGTCCTTGACCTTTGTCCTATATACCTGGAAAAATCCCTTGGGATTTGCCTTGGATTCACTTGCTATCCTAATTTCGTAGTCCCTCTTTGCTTTCCTTACACTTTTCCTAACCTTCCTAATTAGTTCATTATACCTATTTCTGAGCTGCTCCTCCCCTCCCTTTAATTTCTTAAAAATTCCTTTCTTTATTCCTATGTTATGTTTAAGCATTTCGGTCATCCACCCTGGCTCATTCTTATTTGACCTAATTTTTCTGTATGGTATATTTTGTTCCTGTGCCTTACGTAGTATACTAGTGAATATATTACTGTATAGTCATGATCAATTGTTGTGTCGCCGGTGACCTCACCCGTTCTTACCGGGGACTGACCTGACTGTACCCAGGCGGCTTCACCTAGGTACCTTCTTAACCCCTCATAATCCGCCGATCGAAAGTCTGGGACTCTGTTTTTCGTTTCCCAATTTAGGGTGAACCTGATTTATCTGTGATCACTCTGTAGGGAGAAGGGTATGTGTGATAATGAGGAGAGAGGTGTGTGGTAGTGGAGGGGGAGAGTGGTAATGAGAAGAAGGGTATGTGGTAATGGTGAGAGGGATGTATCGATTTGAGGAGAGGGACATGTTGAAACCCGATTACACTATAGGATTAAAATGTCTCCAAACTCCCATTCTCGTCTCTACACCGTCCATAGTTCATCACCACAAGAGCGTTGATATAAATTCAGCACGGTATACACCTCAGAACTATAAAGTACCTAGTATATGTTAATCCGTTACTCTGCCAGTCCTTTCCGGATACACACAGCCTTCATATTAATAAGCTTTTAGCCATTGCTCAAGCTCACCCACCACCCTCCAGCATCGTCAGTGTTCGTTTGCTGTGCGTCCGAGATGGTGTGTAGATTGCTGCCCAGGAAGATGCCTAACGCTACTTTCTCATAGTAGGGGACTTTAAACTATCGACTCGACTTGTGTACACGATTCAGCAGGTAATAGTGTTTTGTGTTCATAAAGACGAGGATATTATTAAGTTGTTTTTTTTTTTTTTTACTTCATTCACGTTATTTTTGTTTTAAGATCATTATTAACTAAGATACAGTGTTTATCGTTGTTTTAAAATACTATGGAGTTTAAATTTAGTATATTGACGAAATTTATCATGTTTTCATACGTATATTTTTCTAAGTGTCAGTTTTTTGTTTGTCAGTTAATATTTTGAGGGTAAGGGAGCGACTAGAGTATTTATCTGCCAGTCCGTCACTACAATATTCGTCTTTTTATCAATAGTTTTAAGGAAAGAAAAAAAATGGATACAAGGGAAATGTGTTTTGAAACTTCTTATCTAAAATACTTTTATTTAATTCGACTCGTGTAACCAATGATCTCAGAACTGATTAAGTTATGATCACTGTTTGACTTATTTTCCTCCTCGCAGTGACAATCCTGTGTTTTGTCCGGGATTCAGAGCGGACAGGGTGTAGAATACCACCATAAGCGGAGAACTATATACCTCTCTCTCTCTCTCTTACTATAGTTAATGTTATCTTAAGTAAATAGTTAAATGTTGTAATCTGTCAGCCACCTCCAGTAAACATTACCCTACACTGCTCCGCCCGTGTACTGTATTAATCTTAATCCCAAGATGTTGATCTGAGCTTAGGCACATCTCTACTATACAGTATATATATATATATATATATATATATATATATATATATATATATATATATATATATATATATATATATATATATATATATATATATATATATATATATATATATATATATATATCGATAAAATCACACAGGAAAAGGGAGTTTGCTGAAAGCTCATAGTCTCAAAAGCAAATTGAAGTTTTGAAAGAATGCAGAGATGATTTTTTTCTCAAGTCTTGTCTTCCAAGAAGATTAAGAAATCTGGACAATGAAGTCTTCTCTGAGTTGGATAAAGTGTTGCTGGACTCCTTTATCAAGGATTCAAGTGATAGTGTAAAAATGGCATTTAAACACAGTGCTCAGTGTAAGGTGTTAATGAAAAACAATGTTTGTGTTGATAAGTGATATATTATTTGTGATTCTATATATAAATTACTGAGTGAAAGTGACACAGTTAAAAAATGGAGGTTAAATGCTTAATTAAATGCTTTTTTTGGCGAGAGTTACTGGACTAAACTGAGTGATCCAAATTTGTTCATAAACTTATCATCTTATGATCTACAGACAAATGAGAAACTTGTTCTTGGTTTTGGTAAGAAGTTTTCTATTGCTCAGCGCACCGTTAATCCACTTACTATTGCTAAAGGTATAATCAACCTAGAAAAGAATAAGTCAATAGATGTTACAAAATGAAAATATTTCCATAGCTAAAGGTTTTATACAAAAAATGTTTTACGTAAGAAAATTGTTTCAAACATTCGAAAAAGATATGACACAGCCTTGAAAACTTGAAAAGTGGTGTGAATATCCATATTACTAAGGCTGATAAGTCCAGTGCTATTGTAATTTTGGATAAAAGCGACTGTAATGATAAGATGAATTCATTACTAAGTGATGAAGGCAGTTATTGTGAGCTTACAAAAGATCCCCTGGAAAATATTATTAAGTTATCTAATTATAAAAGAACACAGATGTCATCAAACAGTTCTCTCAAATCAATTCCACTTTACCTTATATGTGTGAGTTGATCAAAACATTACGTCCTATCGTGAGTTCTGTTGGTTACAAATTATCCAAGTGGTTGATGAGGATGCTATCCCCTCTTACAGGCGGATATCTAATTCTCATATACACAAAAGCAGTGATTTGATTGATAAACGGAAAAAAAGACACAATGAACCATGTGAATTAATAAGTTTTGATGTACCAGTGAATGACCTACTTTCATCCCTTAAAGATGAATTGCATCTGTTAGATTTGACTATTGAACATGATATATTTCTCAAATTTATAGTTATGCGTTACTGACAATGTTTTTAGGCCAAATGGAAAGTCTGACAAACAAATATTTGGCATGAACATGGGTAATTGTCTTTCTGCTCCTTTAACCTGTATTTATATGGAGTTTATTGAGGCTAGATTATTACCCAATATAGGGGACTTTATTCCTCCATAGTATAGATATGTAGATGATGTTCTTTGTCTTTGGCCTAGAAACAGTGACCCACTTAATGATCTTGTCCCTAGTATTACCTTCAAAAGTGGAAGAGAAATAAATGGATCCCTTCAATTTCTTGATATGCTTATCATGAGAAATGGTCATAACTATAAATTTAAGGTGTACAGAAAGCCTACACAGGTAGACAGTTTCATACATTATTTATTGAGTCACCATTAATCTACCAAAATGTCAGTTTTTCTGCTATGTTTTTTTTAGATGTTTGCGTATTTGTGACCCTGAATTTATTGAAAAAGAACTGCAACACATAACAACATAAGACTGGAGGAAACAGTAACTATTGGCCCATACTGGACAGTCCCATTTACACCCAACCCCTATTGCTCATATATCCACCCAACCTATGTTTGAAGCTATCCAGCGTGTTCCAGTTAATGATGATGTTTGGTAACTTGTTCCATTCATCCACTACTCTGTTACCAAACCATTGTTGACCTATTTCGCGCCTAAATCTAAATTTGTCTAATTTAAAACCGTTGTTACGAGTTCGCTCCTGACTTCCATTTATACACCTTTATCATATCGCCCCTCAATCGACGTCTCTCGAGGGAGTGCAAATTAAGATG
Source organism: Homarus americanus (assembly GCF_018991925.1). Lineage (NCBI taxonomy): Eukaryota > Metazoa > Arthropoda > Malacostraca > Decapoda > Nephropidae > Homarus > Homarus americanus. The sequence continues at coordinate 4,613,661 of NW_024725489.1, read as the reverse complement.
CTTTAACCTGTCTCTGTACTCAAGGCTCCTAATGCCCGGGATTAGTCTTGTCATTCTCCTCTGAATTCTTCCTAGGGATTCTATATTTAGTCCATTGCACAAAAACTTGGATACCCTTCATTGTTTGTTGATCATTGTCTTAAAGGGGCTATAAATATCCTTTTAGTCTACTCAAACTAGACAAGTTCCTACATTTAAGAATATTTTTACTCTACCTTATCGCAATGAATTTGTCCCTTTGGTTCAGTCCCTTAAATTATTAAACATTAATGTTGTTTTTAAGTATGACTCAACTATTACTAATATATTAATTAAGAATAGCCCAATCTTGAATGTCAACATCAACCTAGAGAAGTCGACTTGTGAAAGAGACTTAGGGGTACTTGTAAGCCTGGACCTACGGCCTAGAAAACAGTGGTTTCATGTTCGAAATAAGGCAAACAGAGTATTAGGTTTGATATCTAAAAGTGTAAGTAATAAGAGTGCAGAGGTCTTCTTGCAACTATGTCTTGCGCTAGTCAGGCCATACATCGATTATGCTGTTCATTTCTGGTGCCCTTATTATAGAATGGATATAAATTCACTGGAGTCGGTGCAGCGAAGAATGACGAAAATGATTCCGGGACTTAGAAGCCTTCCATATCAAGATAGGTTAAAGAAACTAAACTTGCATTCCCTAAAAAGACGAAGAGTGCGGGGAGATATGATAGAAGTATTTAAGTGGGTGAAAGGAATCAATAAAGGGGATATAGATAAAGTTCTTATAATATCCGAGCGGGATAGGAGTCGGAGCAACGGATTTAAGTTTAGGTTTAGGAGGGAGATAGGAAGGAACTGGTTCACAAATAGGGTGGTGGACGAGTGGAACAAGCTAAGCAACTTTGTAGTAAGAGCTGGAACGCTATAAAGTTTCAAAAGGAGGCTAGATAGATTCATGGATGATAGAGAGTGGTAGTAACTCTCGACAGGATCTGCCATGCACAAGCTAACCGGCCTATTGCAGACTCCTTATTTTCTTATGTTCTTATGAAAATGGGAGTGTTTGCTGCATTCCATGTAGCAATTGTAATGGAAATATGGAGGTCAGACTGGGAAAGCATTGCAACTTAGAACAAAATAGCACAAGTCTAATATCAGAACAGCATCTGAAAGCAGTGCACCGTTCGTTCATGTAAGGAACAATAATCATCCCATAGATTGGGAAAACAGTTTAAAAGTGTATAAATAAACATGTGTCACAGAAAGACTTCTGGTTGAAGCAAGTTTGATTACAGAAATTAATACTATAAACCTTAGTGTTGGTCAGTACAAAACTGATAACATGTTACAGAAATTTATTTGTCAGTGGCCCAAGGTTAAAAATGCTTTGAAAGCATTTGAGGTACAGGTAGGATAGATGATTAGTGGGTCTCATATTTTTGACCTGACTAGTTACGTCGCCCATATTTATAAGCTCCTCTTATGTTTCGGTGGTGGTGGTGTGTAGTGGATCTCATGTTATTGACCTAACCTGAAATTTTGTAAGGTCACCTTATGTGTATAAACCTCTCTCGGTCCCTGTAAATTCAGTTGCCTCGGAAGATGTCTTGAATAAAGACGAAAGGCTAAGGTGCTCCACACGTACAACATCTGTTGACAGCCCTGCCGCTGGTCCCGTATCTGCCTCTTTAGTCACCTCAGAACTCACCAACGAAGGTGACGGCTACAGTATAATAACTCTTATCATTGTATCATAGCTGGGTGATCGTCATACTTGATTCCGAGTGACAGCATAAGTAGTAGTGTGTGTGTGTGTGGGGTAGGGGAGGTGCGTACAGAACTCAACTCAGCGGAGAGATACAAATAACTTAGTGAAGATGTGCTGCAAGGTTGACCCGGAGCACAAGTGGCCGGGCTGCCTCTATATGCTCACTTTATTAACTTTGGTTACTTTCAGTCAATTTAACTACGTATTTTTCGTACATTTATCTTAATACAAAATAAAGACAGACAAAAAGCTCACGTGGACATAGAGACCTGTAGGGAGTAGTATCCAGGTTGGGTTAGCAATGGGACTGACCTCGCGGACGCCGGTGGAGGAAGATAAGAGTGTGTGTCGGTCACTGGTGTGATAGTTTGTTGTTGTTATAGTTCCTGTCCGACCCCCAAGGGCGTGTGACCCATCACTCACTTATCATCTCAGTGTAAACTTAGTGTTGTAGAAGCTGGACGTACAGTACCATCATTAAATGAATGGAAGGTAATGTCCTACATGGCATCTGCAGTGTTGCCGGGCTACCTACGGCCTCCTGCCTCCTATATTTCAGACGAGCGGTTCTTGGGTATTTCAGTTTTACTCCGAGTGAACAAAACTGGCAAGTACATGGACGAGTAAATAAATTTACACAACTAACAACAGGAGTACTGTGAAGCTCACGACATTATAAGAACCCCAAGGCCACTGGCTGGTGTAGGAGGGCTGACTTTTAGGTGGAGTTTTAAGTTCGCGAACTACACCGGTAATAACGACCAATAGAGTCATGTAGGTCAAGTTTAAGGTTCACATACTGGTCATAACTACAACTGATAGGACTAGTTATAAGACGGCAAAAAAGTGCAATGCTTGTTAAGGCTTGAGTGCCGAGTGAGTGTGTGTTGGGACTTGGGGTTGATCATGGAGGGAGGGGGAGTGAACTAACTGGGGGTGCCGCGCGCAAAGTGCCCAGCTTGAGAGAGTCCTGTAGTAGGCTAGTTGCGACTGGGAGTGAGAGAAGACCCAGGGAACAGGTTTATGTGTGAGCTGCGTCGTGTTGTGAGCGTCAGTGAGCGACCGATACACCTGCTGTGTAGTGGCGCTGCAATAAGCTAATAACGGATAGCCAGTATCCTGTGACGTCACTTCCCTCGTGCATAGCCTCACAGAATTGTTGGTCGAGGTAGTAGAGCCACTTAAACCCTGGTGCAGGACAGTGTGCCATTAGTTGCGCAATGTTCATTTAGTGTTAGACTAGTGGCGTCTGTGTGGTGGTGCTGTGCTGCCAGTGGAGGTGTTGTCCTCTGTGTGTGTGCCTGGGGAGGAAGTTTTGTGTTATACACTCAACAAGTGCATATTGTAGACGGGTGTTTTATTATAGTGCGTCAAGTGAAAGTCCGAGGATCACGTACTTAGTGGAGTACCAGTCAGGATTTTCCCCAAGGTATGTACTAGATGTTTGTGTTGACACAAAGCTATACGTTACTGTCAGTACATTAGGTTAGTATTCCAGCTCGTACTCGTCAGACCTTGGAGAGTTTAACAACCACACTGTCAACAGCATCGTTATAAATACGTGACCATTGACCTTTAGCCTCATGTTGGTAGACAAGGGTAAACTTAGTAAGTCACCATACAGCGTTGTTTACAACTACGGGAGAAAACCTGGCTGCCATAGTGATGGTCAGGTGGATAATAAACCGGTGATAATACAGTAACTGTCAACCAGCAACAGCCTTCACTGGCCCAGCCACTGTGGGATAATCTCCCGCGCTCTTGGGTGGAAGCTCCCACCCGTATTCAACAGACTTTCGACTATCTGGAATTTTTCCTCGGTTTCCTTCCTTCATGCAAGTGATTTGGACAGGATTTTTCCTGGTAGGGTTCTTGTCTAGAGCAGCGTTACCAAGAAGTGCATATAGCTCAAGTTGTCCGTGTAAATGATCTTGGGCCAAGAATATGCGGCTCATATAAGAGGGGCCGCCTTCAGCGCCTACGTCGTCGTGAAGCTGAGTGAACGGCACCACCACCACCAGCTGTTATCCATAATTCCCCATCAACATTTTTCACTGGCTGGGAGGAATAACTGCGTCTCTCATCATCCTGCCCCAAATTCCTCATTCAAATAGAAACCTCTTGTCCCGGGCAGTGAAGTGAGGCTCGCGTTTACCTCACTTCTCATTGTACGACTGAACACCCCTCTTTGGTTATTTGTTTGTAAGGTGGCATAATCCCGGATGAGATTAATCCACCACGACTATAAGTTGGCGGCGACAGGAAACGGGTTTTGGGAAGAGATAGGCAATAAAACAGTCAATGAGAGAGAGAGGAGCGGCGGCACTTGCTCTATGACCCTTGAGTAACGAAACAAGTTAACCAACACTCAGGTCCCGCACCTCCAGAGCACTGGAATTATGGATAAATGTTACACAGTAGTGGGTGAAGGCAACAAGAGTTTGTCCCTATAAGTCGGGTTCTTGTCCTCCGATGGTTGGGTACAGGTCAGCCAGCCACCCAACCCCGCGGGGCCTGGGGGCTGAGGTGTGGCAGCTACTAGTAAACTTAGTGTTTGACCAAGGCCGGGTTGTAGTTATATGTCGGGATAACATCAGTGTACCGGGTCATGCAGGTTGCCTCGTGTGATATTTCATTCAGTATTCCTGGTGTTTATTTATCTTTCTTTTGTCTGTCTCTCTTCAGGTTCAGTTTAGAATCACCTGATAATTATACACCTGAACGTTACCTGGGAGGGGTTTAGATAAGGTTAGGTTAAACTAAATTAGATTACAGCTAGGGTCTTTAATCATAACGTGAACAAAATTGGGGGTGCCTAATCTTCAGGTGAGGGTGAGGTAAGGTGTGGAGAGGGTGAGGTAAGGTGTGGAGAGGGTGAGGTAAGGTGTGGAGAGGGTGAGGTAAGGTGTGGGGAGGGTGAGGCAAGGCAAGGTGTGGAGAGGGTGAGGCAAGGTGTGGAGAGGGTGAGGTAAGGTGTGGAGAGGGTGAGGTAAGGTGTGGAGAGGGTGAGGCAAGGCAAGGTGTGGAGAGGGTGAGCTAAGGTGTGGAGAGGGTGAAGCAAGGTGTGGAGAGGGTGAGTTAAGGTGTGGAGAGGGTGAGGTAAGGTGTGGAGAGGGTGAGGCAAGGTGTGGAGAAGGTGAGGCAAGGTGTGGAGAGGGTGAGGCAAGGTGTTATTTACGCTGTCGTCTGAGAGTGCTATAACTGTTTCTTAATAGTTCTGTATTAAGGTTTGATACATTTTGTTATGCTTGTTGCCCCGGATTTACTCTTGTGTGTAGGTGAGGTAAGATTGCTTTCATTTATGTTATGTATAATTCATGGTATATCCAGCCTGTATATCAGTGAATACAGATGGAGTATATATATTTCAAAGGGTGGTCAGGTTTGTTTAGGGAATTTAAGACTTATATACAGGGGTTTTAGGGTTCAATGAAGCCCCGTGGTGAAACTGAACCACTGGAATGAGTTGTTTCATCTCGTTAAGGCTCGATGCTGTTTCATGTAAGGAGGGAACGCGAACTGTTTACCCCCAACTGTACTTATCTCTCAGGGATTTTCGGGCAGGGTAAAGGATTTCATAATCATATAAAAAAAGGGATTTCAGGGTTTGTTGATGAGATTTTGTACTTTAACCTAGACAAAATACAAAGAAATACAGTAGTTAACATCCACTTGTAAAACAACCTGTCCTCATACTACTACCTCCTTCAACAACCCCGAGTGATCAAAACAACTCTGTGGGGCTACAGGTTAGAAATATCACCAGTTAGTGTTAGCAGGGTAGTGGAACGTGCTGATACCCGAGCTGACAGGATCTCCTCCGATTATAGTAATTATATCTGCACTAGGATCTCTAAGTCTCTTTTTCATGTTGTTGTGTCAGTGTGAGGAGTGAAGGTTTATACTGTGTTTACTGCGACCTCTGTTGGGCGTGTGAGGGAGGGTGCTAGAGTGTAGGAGAAAATGGCACAGGAAAAAATGCAATAGGAAATATATGGCACCGGAAAAAAAAGGCTTAATCACCAGACTAGGAAAAAAGAGCACATTCATTTTTTTTTTACAAGTTTTCGCCAAAATTGTATGAAGTTTGTTACTGAAGCCTACTTAAGGTTATATCAACGTCATAACATATAACATTTATTACCTTTAACTGAAATATTGTACGGTATTTAAAAAAAAATAATTACAGAAGCTTTTAGAGACAATATATTGGACCTAGTATTAATAAATAAAGAAAATATTCTCATTGATTTTGCCGCTTAGAGCGACTAGTTTATTGTGCATCCCACACTCATCCTGTGAGTGGTAGCGCAAAAGGATTACAGAGTAGAGTTTACAAAGGGTCATAATAATTAACCCCCGTTGTCAGGATATTATGGCACTGAATGTTACGCAGTAGTTCAAATACATTATTTGTTTAGTTCTATACATAAAGGGTAACTTATTCACAAATGCGTGAGTACAAGCGTGTGAGGCAGTATGTCTGGCCGCACACTTTGTTATTGACATTTGCGTGAGAAGTATTCAAGCACATTGTGTGTTTGGTTCTATACATGAGAACTGATATAGTTATTAAGTGCAAAAAAGTGGATGCAATCTTAATATGTCGGCTATCTTGCCATTAGAAATAAAGTGTTGTGCCATTTCACACACAGTGTGCTTGGACCTGTCCCTAAAAGGTTCTATCTTCACACAGTCGAGGACGTAGTGTTCAAGTGTGTGGCCATATGTATGGCCACACACTTTACATTTAGTCTTGTTCACATCTGCTTGAGGAACATACTGCCAAAGGTACTTATATCCTAACCTTAGTCTAGCGGTTACAACATCTTGTAATCTAGTGATCTTGTTACTTGCTCCATATGCATGTTTCACTTGATATATCTCATCATGGTAAACTATGGGTCGACTAGTGCCTGTTTGCACTTGTCTACTTGCGTCAAATTCATCAATAAGTTCTTTCCTAATTACAGTTTTAAGGGTTCTTTTTGACAGACCCAAATTGTATTCAACAGTGTCTTTGTTAGACGCGAGTTTGGCGAGGGCATCAACTCTGTCATGTTTTATGAGGCCTATGTGAGAGGGGATCCACAACAGTTTGACCCTGACACCCCGGTCAACAAGGCACGCATATTTGTGTCTGGCTTCAGAACAAGAGCGTGACAACCTGAGTCGAGGGTGCCAAGGGCAAGTAATGAGGATAGAGAGTCAGTGATGATGAGACTGTCAGTAACAGTGGTTTCAATGAATTTAATAGCTGTGAGTATGGCAACTAATTCAGTTTGTAGAGTGGATGCCCAGTTGTTAATGCTAACTCCTTTCTCAATTATATTACCGTCAGGTTGAGTCACAACAATAGCACTTCCAGCCCTCCCACAGGAGGTGTTAAGAGATCCATCAGTGTAGATGGTCTGTGTGATATTATCATCAGTCTGTAGAGTGTGTATGTGTTCAAGAGCTCTCAATTTGGCAGTGTGTTGGAGATAAATGCTTTGTATAATTATTTTTTTTTGGCGGATACGTCGGTATTGTGATATCGAAGGGAACTGTCCGCCAGGGTGGCAGGAAGCGCTTTTGTCTCAACTTTGTACAGGTAGTCTAGTCCAAACATCTTCATATGTGTAGCTGTAGTTTGGATCCATTTAGACTCAGTAGTCCCATGGTTCATACATTCTAGCAATTTTAAGGAAACAATGTTATCAGGATCACCACGCAGAAGCCTCAGGGCTATCGTGAGGTTGACTTCAATTGTTCTATCTTTGACACTGGGTATACCTAGTTCTTTCCTCATATCAAGTACTTTAGTGCTCATGGGACATCCTAGGATAATTCTGAGGGCTTTATTTTGAATTTTTTCGAGTTTGTCAACGCCTTTCCTGTCACGAAGGACCAGGGCTGGTGCATGGTAATCTATCAGAGATCTTATATAGCCTAGGTACATTGTTTTAACAATTCTAATATTAGCACCATAATGTGAGCTACACTTCTAAGGTCTCAGTCTGTCAGTACATTGGCGGGTGAGCTGTTGTATGGCAGGTAGGGTACAAGGGACGGAAACACCAAGATGTTATAAAAAAAAACCCAGTCAATAGTGTGTTACCTATCTTGAACTTGGCGGGGCCGCGTTTGCGGTGACCAGCTTGTTTGTTGAACATCTTAGTTTTCTCAGTGGAGATAATAAGACCGAGGTGTTCACAGGCTGCGTATACATGGTTCAGGGTGGTTTGCATTTCACGATGAGTTTTAGTATGTATACGAATATCATCAGCATAGCTGATTAAGATATTGCTGGGGTTGTCTGGTATTATATTTAATAATGCATTCATAAGAACATTGAACAAAGTGGGGCTAAGTACTCCACCTTGAGGGGTACCAACTTGCATATCTTTACATTCACTTTTGTAACCCTGAAACAGTGCAGCAGCCCTTCTGTTGGTTAGGTAACCACTTATCCAGTGTAACAGCCTACCTCCTATATCCGCCAGTCACTATAATCTAGACTGGGTTATAACCGCCAACCAGTCACTATAATCAAGATTGGGATATAACCGCCAACCAGTCACTATAATCAAGATTGGGATATAACCGCCAACCAGTCACTATAATCAAGATTGGGATATAACCCCCAACCAGTCACTATAATCATGATTGGGATATAACCCCCAACCAGTCACTATAATCATGATTGGGATATAACCGCCAACCAGTCACTATAATCAAGATTGGGATATAACCCCCAACCAGTCACTATAATCATGATTGGGATATAACCGCCAACCAGTCACTATAATCAAGATTGGGATATAACCGCCAACCAGTCACTATAATCAAGATTGGGATATAACCGCCAACCAGTCAATATAATCATGATTGGGATATAACCGCCAACCAGTCACTATAATCAAGATTGGGATATAACCGCCAACCAGTCACTATAATCATGATTGGGATATAACCGCCAACCAGTCACTATAATCATGATTGGGATATAACCGCCAACCAGTCACTATAATCATGATTGGGATATAACCGCCAACCAGTCACTATAATCTAAACTGGGAGATTACAGCCAAACAGTTACTAAGAACATGAGCATGGAGGAAGCTGCAGCGGGCCTATTGACCCATACTGGACAGTCCCATTTACACCCAACCCCTATCGCTCATATATCCATCCAACCTATGTTTGAAGCTATCCAGCGTGTTCCACTTAATGATGATGTTTGGTGACTTGTTCCACTCATCCACTCCTCAATTTCCAGACCAGTGTTTACCTATCTCGCCCCTAAATCTATATGTATCTATTTTTAAACCATTGTTACGAGTTCGCTCCTGGTTGGATAGTTTGAGTTCCTTTGTTATATCCCCTTTGTTTAGCCCTGCCTTCCATTTATACACCTCGATCATATCGCCCCTCACTCGACGTCTCTCGAGGGAGTGCAAATTAAGAATCTTTAACACGTCTCTATACTCAAGGTTCCTAATGCCCGGGATTAGTCTTGTCATTCTCCTCTGGATTCTTTCCAAGGATTCTATATCCATTCTGTAATACGGTGACCAGAACTGAACTGTGTAATCCAAGTGAAGTCTCACAAGTGCAAGATATAGTTTTAGGATGACCTCGCTAGTCTTGTAACTAACACTCCTTTGTATGAACCCAAGTACTTTATTAGCCTTGTTTCGAGCAAATACACATTGTTTACTTGGCTTAAGATCCCTACTTATCATTACTCCTAAATCTTTCTCACAGTCGGATTTTTCTATAACATCGTTGTTCATCTGATATCTGGTTTCCCTGTTTACATCTCCTATACTGAGTACTTTACATTTGTCCACATTAAATTTCATCTGACATTTTTCAGACCATTCGAAAACTTTGTTTAGATCTTTCTGTAGTTTTGCTGCAACATTCGTTGGAAATCTTAAATAATAATATGCAATGTGACATTTTTTATTTTGTTATTCATTTACGTACGAGTTTTCACAAACATAAGAACATAAGAAAATACGGAGTCTGCAATATGCCGGTTGGCCTGTGCATGGCAGCTCCTGTCGAGAGTTACTACCACTCTCTAGCGTCCATGAATCTGTCTAGCCTCCTTTTAAAACTGCCCAGCATTCCAACACTTACTACAAAGTGACTGGTTGGCCGTTATATTCCAATCATGATTATAGTGACTGGTTGGCGGTTATATCCCAATCTAGATTATAGTGACTGGTTGGCGGTTATATCCCAATCTTGATTATTGTGACTGGTTGGCGGTTATATCCCAATCATGATTATAGTGACTGGTTGGCGTGTTTCACTGTGAAGAATCATCAGGTCTGGTCCGTCATGGTACTGGAGGAGACAGGTGTGGAGTGGTGTGGTCTGTCATGGTACTGGAGGAGACAGGTGTGGAGTGGTGTGGTCTGTCATGGTACTGGAGGAGACAGGTGTGGGTGGTGTGGTCTGTCATGGTACTGGAGAGACAGGTGTGGAGTGGTGTGGTCTGTCATGGTACTGGAGGAGACAGGTGTGGAGTGGTGTGGTCTGTCATGGTACTGGAGGAGACAGGAGTGGTCTGGTCCGTCATGGTACTGGAGGAGACAGGTGTGGAGTGGTGTGGTCCGTCATGGTACTGGAGGAGACAGGTGTGGAGTGGTCTGGTCCGTCATGGTACTGGAGGAGACAGGTGTGGAGTGGTCTGGTCCGTCATGGTACTGGAGGAGACAGGTGTGGTCTGGTGTGGTCGACATAAGGGAGATCACATGACAGCAATATTTCCTTGTCTCTACACATACGATCTGCCGTGGTTGGTCTTTGTGACGTTCTTAATTTATTTTCATTATTTAATCTTCATCTCAGCTGTAGATATATTGTTTGTTCTCGTTGTGTTCGGTGTTTATAAAGTCCAATTTTGTTTTTTGTGTAGAAATACTCGTGATGTCTTTGTTAGTGGCCGCAAGAGGATGTTACTCACCCAAAACATCAGTGTGTGTATGTCATCGTTTTTCTCAACGTGATATTTATTCTTTATAATGTTCGCTGTTGTTATATTCTCATACTTACAGAAATTACAGATGAAGGAGATGTTTTCTTTAGTCCCCGTACTGTTACAGCGAACATGGTGAAGAATACAGTTTAGTGAAGAGAACGAGTGTTTATACTGAAATGTGGATTTGTAATTTAAAGGTTTCTGTAAACAAATAAAAAGCACTTTGTGAACACCCGTTTATGTGGTGTGTTAATATCGGGTGTGTAAAGTTTTTCGGTGTCGTCTGTCACATTCACCCAGCTACACCTGGTTAACACCATGTAGTTACAGTTGGTGTAGTTGTAGGTCACGTGACCTAACCTAACTTAACTTAACCTAGCTTAACCTAATCTGATATATTATTAAGACTACAGCATACTGGGTACACAAGGAGACTGTCCTCCATCGACTCAACTTCCTCGTATATAAAGTTGGGTATTTACAGCTGGGTACATTAGGTAGGGGAAGGGGGGGGGGGTGGGGATGCAAACCTGCCACCCGAAGGACAAGAGGCAAGGACTGTACCCGCTCGGCCGCCGCGCTGCTTTAAGCGATTATTGTCCTGCGTACTATATAAAATTCCCAGCACTCCCTGTTCTTCCTGTAGTGGGCGGAAACACACAGTCAGTGGCAGACGCTGTGGGTCAGTGCTCTTCAATTTTCGTGCATGACCCTGACGCCTCTAAGGATGATATTCCTGCAAACTATTAACGCCTGAGCCTTTGTATCTCTTCCTGTAGTGGACGGAAACACAAATTAACATGGACGGCGGCGACTATCTGAGCTTCCCCACGGACGATAACACTGCGAATTACATTGTCTAGTATATATGAATTACATTTTGTATTTTCTCCATAGTAATAATGACTCATGGTTGTGATGCTTTGTGAGAGAGACTGTACTGTAGAGAGACTCCGGACCGGGAAAGTGGGTGGTGGTGGCGGCGGGAGAGTGTGAGTCACTTGTGGGAGGCGGCGGGTATTTTCCTGGAAGTTATTCTACTTAATGTGGTAATGACGACAACGATAGTTAGGAGAAAACAGTGAACATAGACCCCCACCACTCTCTTAACCTGACTTAACCCAAGTAAGCTAACCTAACACTCACCACTCAACCCAACTTAACCTAACACTCGCCACTCAACCCAACTTAACCTAACCCTCACCACTCAACCCAACTTAACCCTCACCACTCAACCAAACCTAAATAACGTAATCCTCACCTCTTTCAACCTAATTTCACGTCATATAAGGCCTTTCAAGCTTATTCAATACCCTAACCTAACCAGACCTAACCTAACCTAGTCTAACCTAACCAGACCTAATAACCTTATTTAACCAAACTTAACCAACCTAAGACAGCCAATTGAATGTAACCCAATTGAACATTACCTTAAATAACCTGATCTAATCTTTACCACTTAACCCTAATGATTGTACAGTTAGAGTGGGTCGTGTGGTCTATGGTCAGTATACGAACGCACAAACAGGCGTCTACGGGCTAACGAGTTTGTTGACACGTGTTTGTTATTATTCTGGTATCTCTTGTTTGTGACGTCAACTGTTCCGGGAATATTTGGTCATAAACACTTGATTGTATTTGATGGATCGTGTGTGTATGTGTGTGTGTGTGTGTGTGTGTGTGTGTGTGTGTGTGTGTGTGTGTGTGTGTGTGCGTGTGTGTGCGTGTGCGTTCCCTTCCTCCTGGTGAGATATACACACACCCCCCCCCTCCCCCATTTGGACACTCGACAGTAAACTGAGTGTAGTACTGTACCATATACACTACTGTATACTTATCAGATACGCTTGTCGATGGCACAATAAGCCTTGGGTGGACAAAACAGCCTGCCATGGAAGTGTTGCAATCTATACTAAGTTGTTCCAGGCAAAGTATCATACCAGGGAAAAAAAGTCTTTCAAGTATGGGAAAAAAAAAATACTAATCTTGTTATATAAATTTACTGGTATATTTATTTATTCTCCTCACTCTGTGTCATAGGATGGAAAACAAAAAATGTTAGTCGTAAGTAAATGAAGTTTGTTTATTCTTATCCATCTGCGTCATTGTATCATCCGGTGGGAGAGGGTCGGTCACGTCTCTCTAGTCTTGTGCTGTATGTGATTGAAGGAAAGGCTCTTGTTGTGTTTTAATGGGCTCGAGGTATATGACGCCCAATATACGATATGGCAATGTCTCCGTCGTGAAGAAGAAGAATGAACACTACAGATAGGTGAAGTAGAGAGGAAATAGAGGGTATAAGAATGTAGGAAAAAATTACTAGGAAAAATTGTAGCGGGAAAAAAATTTAGTGTATAATTAAGGCAGCCTTAACCATGCATCACACCATACGAGGCAGCCTTAACCATGCATCACACCATACGAGGCAGCCTTAACCATGCATCACACCATACGAGGCAGCCTTAACCATGCATCACACCATGCGAGGCAGCCTTAACCATACATCACACCAAACGAGGCAGCCTTAACCATGCATCACACCATACGAGGCAGCCTTAACCATACATCACACCAAACGAGGCAGCCTTAACCATGCATCACACCATACGAGGCAGCCTTAACCATGCACCACACCATACGAGGCAGCCTTAACCATACATCACACCATACGAGGCAGCCTTAACCATGCACCACACACCATACGAGGCAGCCTTAACCATGCACCACACAATACGGGCAGCCTTAACCATACACCACACCATACGAGGGCAGCCTTAACCATCATCACACCATACAGCAGCCTTAACCAACCACATCACACCATGCGGGGCAGCCTTAACCATACACCACCACCATGCAGAGGCAGCCTTAACCATACACCACACCATACAGGCAGCTTTAACCATACACCCACCATACAGGCAGCCTTAACCATGCATCACACCATACGAGGCAGCCTAACCATGCACCACACCATACAGGGGCCTTAACCATACACACACCACACCATGCAGAGCCAGCCTGTAACCATGCATCACCATACAGGCAGCCTTAACCATGCACCACACCATACGAGGCAGCCTTAACCATACATCACACCATGCAGGGCAGCCGCCATACACCACACCATGCAGAGGCAGCCTTAAGCCATACACCACACCATACAGAGCAGCTTTTAACCATACACCACACCATACGAGGCAGCTTTAACCATACACCACACCATACACAGGGGCAGCCTTAACCATGCATCACCATACAGGCAGCCTTAACCGCACACCACCATACGGGCAGCCTTAACCATACACCACACCATGCGAGGCAGCCTTAACCATACATCACACCATGCGAGGCAGCCTTAACCATACACCACACACCATACAGGCAGCCTGCAAACCATACACCACACCATACGAGGCAGCCTTAACCATGCATCACACCATACGAGGCAGCCTTAACCATACACCACACCATACGAGGCAGCCTTAACCATACACCACACCATACGAGGCAGCCTTAACCATGCATCACACCACACGAGGCAGCCTTAACCATACACCACACCATACGAGGCAGCCTTAACCATGCATCACACCATACGAGGCAGCCTTAACCATACACCACACCATACGAGTCGAGTCAGAAATACAGTCATAATGTTTCATAATAGTTTTTCAATATTATCCCTCAAAATTTTACTTTACCTGTCAATATTATGTTTCAAATCAAATACAAACCTTCCCAATGACACATCTGTAATTGTGTCCAGTTTCTTTACAGATATTCCTGTATATTAACCAACTTCTTGCAGTTTTACAGTGTCATTCTGAAGAAACGGTAGAATTTGTCTGGTTGATTTAGCAAGTCTGGACACAAATGACTAAAAACACCAAAATCTGGTGTTTTGGTGTTCAGTTTCTGCACCCATACTAGGTTCCTCTTCCTCCTACCCCGCCGAAAGCACAACAGCATTACATAAGCTGTGAAAGAATGTGTATTTATACCACTTGATACCTGACAGGATACTGACAAACATGACTCTTTCTGTGTGAACGAAAACGAATCAAATGACTCTGATGACTTGACTCATTTGGTGTGAACGCAGCCTTAGAGACGTGAGGGTTAGGTTAGATCAGTGTTTCTCAAAAATTTTCACTCCATTCCCCCCCATAAGGAACTCTCAACATCCTCGTGGGCCCCCTTCAGTTCTCTCCCCAGCCCCTCACAAATATTGATGAAAGTAAACTGTTTTGTTTCTCATCCTTTATTTTAATGTTTACAATCATCAAACAGAATGCATATTTTGTTAACAGTTCAATGGGATGGATGACACCAGACAGTACAGCACCAGACAGTACAGCACCAGACCACACAGCACCAGACAGTACAGCACCAGACCACACAGCACCAGACAGTACAGCACCAGACCACACAGCACCAGACCACACAGCACCAGACCACACAGCACCAGACAGTACAGCACCAGACCACACAGCACCAGACCACACTGCACCAGACCACACACCCCGGTATCCAGGTATTACCCATTATGAAAACAGATAAAACTCGTTTCTCGTAATTCCGACATTATTCTTATCTGACGACTTTTCCGTTGTAGATGTCTGGTTGCATAGTTACCAATGGGTTCCACTTACCTTCTTTGTCTCCCCAGTTCCAGAATATTAAACCGTAATGTATTTTGTTTTTTACCACGATCACATCTTTCCTTGTAATCTTAACTCTCCAAGAAATCATGACAAATGGTTACGTAGTTCTTCTGTTGAGAGATATCACGTCGTTTCATAACTGACTCCTAGTGAAGGTTAATGAGACGACACGGACATCCCCTGGTTTGTAGTGATGGTAGGATACAGTAACAAGATTCACGACCGGTTCTGGGAAATTTTTTTTGATCTAATCTCAGTACAGGTGAAATTGATATTGGCATTGAAACAGTTTATTTAGCCAGAAAAAGGCAGATACAGAGTGGATAATAATAGTAATATTAACATGGCATACAAATTATACGTTCAGTAAAAAACAGTCTCTCTCGTGATGTTGTAATGATAAATATATTGGCGATTTGAATTGAGATATGACCAGATATACACATAGGCTATTAGTGAATTCCGGGTACCTCGTAAAGTGTCTTAAGCTCGGTGTAAAGGCGATGAGAAATATGGAATCGGCCTCATTGATGATAATTACACGATTAAATAATTATAATTTTCAAAGTAGATACAGAAATGAGTCAATAATCACTGAACTAGTTAATTTATGATAATTTCGGACACTCAATGGATACAAGGATTGTTGATAATCACCGAATCAACTAATTCATGATGATTTCGAACACAAACTACAAACAGGGTCGTTATTACGTCAGACGTGTACAGTCAGGATCACTAGTTCCTTCACACTCCTATTCGAGACTGTGTCAAACCAAAATGAGCTACAACAGCGACATCTATGGGTAGAGAAGCAGTTCGGAGACTCGGTTCCCACTGTTCGTAGTCTCGGGCGCGTCCGGGGAATTTTGTTCTTGATTATCCCAACGCACACACACTGGTAAAGTTTGTTTTTTGTCTTTTAGATTTCATATAAAGTGGTAAAGATTAAACAGATATTAATATTTTTGTCTGAGTCGTGTTTTGTTTTCTTGTGAAGTGATAAGGGTAATAAATATTTTTTGTCCGGTTTTTATTATTTAATCACGGTTATCTGTGTGAATATTCTTCGCAAGTGAAAATGTAACGACGCACTTAACTTGTTGACTTAATCTGAAGTACACAACCGACTTCAACAAAAAACTTTAATCACTTCCGTTAAGACCAGTTAAGGTACCGAATCATTAATTAAGAAGATCTTGTAACTCATTTTCTTTTTAGTGTTTAAGTGAACGTATTAGTCAAGTTAGGTTAGGTTAGGATAGTTTAACCCTTTCACAGCGGGAGGTTGGTTACCCTAAGCTGAATAAAATCGTCTGACTGTAGCCAGAATATAAAATGACAAGTGTGTGACGCGCGGTGAAAGGATTAAGTGAACCTATGAGTTAAGGTTGAGTCTCTCGGTGAATTGTGTGTGGTATTTTGGGATGTATTGACGTCTCTGTTGTGTGGAGACTCGGTCATTCCTGGTCAGTGTGGCTCTGTGTCGTTAAGAATAATGTTGAAAGATCCCTGAATATTGTCATGAGTGTTCGTTGCCACTTGTATCCGAGGAAGCCAAGCTGTTGAACGAGTAAATCTTCCAACACATTTTACTCTGGAACACTTACGGAAGGTGACACACGGGCAAAATCCCACTATGGCATTTCCTGCAAGACTGAACTCCCCAACAGTGTTAAAATCAAGGAAATTCTGCCTACTTAGGTTTAGCTGTAAGAGCGGCCAAGGCGAGCACCACGTGGACAGCCTCTCTAACCAGAAGAATGTTCCTAGTATGACCCGTGCGAGGTGACCCCCGCACATGTTCGGCTCTTCTCAAGGATAAAGGCGCCAAAATCATTTTACCCAAATCTGTGGTCCTCTCCCACGACTATCCTCTCCTCTGGTTACATCACTGACGATACTGAATCAGAATCACACAGTTTACCGAGATAAGAGTATAAATACGGATTAAATATATAAGTACGGTAATACTCCTCTCGTGATCGTGAGGCACTGTTGATGTAACGCCGACTTGACTATAGGAATATACTAGAATGAGAGATTTCACATAAAAGTATCACCGTGTAGACTAAAGGTACAGTACATTAATCTCCACGTTATGGCAGTGGGTGAAGGCAGTGTCTCAACCGAGTATAGATGTTTATAGATGTATCCTCCGTTCTTTCTTTCAATATACACACTTGTAGGGTGACGTCAAGCCAGTTTCAGACCTTGATTGTGTGGTGATGGCATGAATGTAATTGATAAATTGTGCGTTCCATCAGCGCCGTCAAGGATGAGCTTGGCCATGAAAACGTTGTTACTTATTCTACTTGTTTCTGTGGTTCACTGTTGGTGTCTGTCTACCAGGGTCTTCGTTCCCTACCCCCTCCCACCCCCACCACCATCATTTCACTCTATTTACATCGTATTATTGTTTACGGCCGCTATGTTTATACAGTACGTTAAAAACTCAAGTCTCGCGCATTATACAGTCTTGCTTAACGTTGTTCTTCATTATCGTTCGCAGAAACCATAAAACAGTGACCTCAGTCCGTGTGTGTGTGTGTGTTTAATTGGTCGCCTTTCCGTGTTCTGCAGGAAGACATTAAGGGCTAGTGTTCTGCAGGAAGGCCTTAAGGGCTAGTGTTCTGCAGGAAGGCCTTAAGGGCTAGTGTTCTGCAGGAAGGCCTTAAGGGCTAGTGTTCTGCAGGAAGGCCTTAAGGGCTAGTGTTCTGCAGGAAGACCTTAAGGGCTAGTGTTCTGCAGGAAGACCTTAAGGGCTAGTGTTAGCAGGAAGACCTTAAGGGCTAGTGTTAGCAGGAAGACCTTAAGGGCTAGTGTTCTGCAGGAAGACTTGAAGGGCAAGTGTTCCCAGGAAGGCCTTACGGGCTAGTGTTCTGCAGGAAGGCCTTACGGGCTAGTGTTCTGCAGGAAGACCTTCAGGGCTAGTGTTCTGCAGGAAGACCTTAAGGGCTAGTGCTTTGAGGAAGACCTGAGGGCTATGTTCTGCAAAGACTTGAAGGGCAAGTGTTCTGGGCAGGAAGACCTTATACAGTGTTTGCAGGAAGACCTTGAGGGCTAGTGTTCTGCAGGAAGACCTAAGGACTAGGTGTTTGCAGGAAGATCAGAGGGCTAGTGTTCTGCAGGAAGACTTAAGGCAAGGTTCTGCAGGAAGACCTATGGGCTAGTGTTGCAGGAAGATCTTAAGGGCTAGTGTTCTGCAGGAAGACCTTATGGGCTAGTGTTCTGCAGGAAGACCTTATGTTAGTTAGCAGGAAGACCTTATGGGCTAGGGGCAAGGTTCTGCAGGAAGACCGTAAGGGCTAGTGTTTGCAGGAAGACCTTGAGGGCTAGTGTTCTGCAGGAAGACTTGAAGGGCAAGTGTTCTGCAGGAAGACCTTGAGGGCTAGTGTTCTGCAGGAAGACCTTAAGGGCTAGTGTTTGCAGGAAGACCTTGAGGGCTAGTGTTCTGCAGGAAGACCTTAAGGACTAGTGTTTGCAGGAAGACCTTGAGGGCTAGTGTTCTGCAGGAAGACTTGAAGGGCAAGTGTTCTGCAGGAAGACCTTGAGGGCTAGTGTTCTGCAGGAAGACCTTAAGGGCTAGTGTTTGCAGGAAGACCTTGAGGGCTAGTGTTCTGCAGGAAGACCTTAAGGGCTAGTGTTTGCAGGAAGACCATGAGGGCCAATGTTCTGCAGGAAGACCTTGGGGGCTAGTGTTCTGCAGGAAGACCTTGCGGTCTAGGATTTTCGTATGTGGTGTGATATTCCTCCTGAGGGATGTCAAGGTTAGGGTCGAGTATAAAGGTCCCTGAACTAAAACGTCCGTCTGTCTCCATATGACCCCTCGTGTTGGTATTAGAAATTCATTGTTTGTAGTGAACCCCCGGAGCTGTACTTCCTCGAGGTGGTAAAGGGAGCGATGGGGAATATACATAATGGGAGTTACAGAAAGTGAGGTGTGTGATATATATATATATATATATATATATATATATATATATATATATATATATATATATATATATATATATATATATATATATATATGCAAGTAAATCACTGTAGGTGCGCGTGATCTAGGTATATGCTGATAACCACAAGGAAAGAAGAAAACACGAAGTTCCCAAGCGCTTTCGTGTAATTCACATCTTCAGGGG
Organism: Homarus americanus; assembly: GCF_018991925.1. Lineage (NCBI taxonomy): Eukaryota > Metazoa > Arthropoda > Malacostraca > Decapoda > Nephropidae > Homarus > Homarus americanus. The sequence goes on along the minus strand of NW_024725489.1, from coordinate 4,594,128 downwards.
TGAGTACAGACTAGAGAGAGTAATACAAATCAAGGTGTATATATACAGAGGAGGGTGAGACCAGGTCCACAATGGTCAGGTATTAGGTAATGACCCTACTAATCTTTAAATAGCACACAACGGTTGGTGGTCAGGTCAGATGGTCAAGTGACCCGGCCTTCTCACCTGATCACAAATCTTCTTAATTACAAAATTGTCCAGCTTGTACATGCCGTTACTCAAATTCATGTTGAATGCTTCGGTATGTTTAATAAGACTAGATTCTATGATGTTCCTACTGTCAATTGACTTACATGGTAATATTGAGGAGGCATTATCCCAGTCAATGCAATGCTTGTTATCCCTCAAATGAACAAACAGAGCATTGGATTCCTGGCCTGTCCTAACACTGTATTTGTGTTGTTTAATTCTAGTTGCAAGATCTTTACCTGTCTGGCCTAAGTAAAACATATTACATTCCTTGCAAGGAACTTTATAAATGCAACCAATTGTGTTGTTGGGGAGTTCTTGATTAACATTTGTTTAACAGTGCATGAGTTTTTAAATGCCACATTGACGTTCCAGGTTTTTAGCTGTGCAGGAATGTGTGAGAAATTTTTGTGAAATGGTAATATTAAGATATTCTTATGGTCATGGGTGGGCTTGGGGTCAGTTCTATAAAAAGTTTTCTTAGTAATGTTTAAGCATTTGTCTATGAAAGATCTAGGGTATTTAAGGTTTGAGCCAATATTATATATATATTTGTATTCCTCATCGATGAATTCCGGACTGCAAATTCTCAAGGCACGTAAAAACATTGTTGAAAATACTGACTGTTTGACTTTATTATGGTGGGCAGAATAATAATGAATGTATGAACACACATTAGTTGGTTTTCTATAAATACTGAACTTAAAAGTGTTACCTATTTTGTGTATCAGACAGTCTAGGAATGGCAATTTACAGTCTTGCTCTAATTCCACAGTGAATTTGATCGAGGGGGCTAAGTTGTTAAGTTGTGGCAGGAAAGCTTTTAGGTCCCCATTACATGGCCAGAGACATAATACATCATCAACATATCTAAACCAGACTGCTGAGGGTGGTAAAATATTACTTAATAGTTTCTTTTCAAAGAATTCCATATATAGGTTGCTTAATACATGTGAGAGTGGATTACCCATTGCCATACCAAATTTTTGAGCATAATATTCCCCATTGAATTCGAATTTGCAATCCTTAATACATAGTTTGATGAGTTCGATGAAGTCGTCTTTCGAGACGGGCAGTGAAATGTTATCCAGGGAATCTATGAGGAACTCTAGTAAATCATCAACTGGGACCTTTGTAAAGAGTGACGTTACATCAAAGCTGACCAGTTTAAAATCATGATTAATGTGTAAGTTATTGAGTTTATCAACCAGATCCATATTATTCTTGATATTGGAGTTAGAAATGTTGCCAACTAGGGGATTTAGTAAAGAAACTAACCATTTAGATAGTTTGTAAGGGATTGACCCAACTGAGCTAATGATGGGTCTTGCTGGGTTATTGGGCTTGTGGGTCTTGATTACACCGTACTGTGGAATTAGAGCAAGACTGTAAATTGCCATTCCTAGACTGTCTGATACACAGAATAGGTAACACTTTTAAGTTCAGTATTTATAGAAAACCAACTAATGTGTGTTCATACATTCATTATTATTCTGCCCACCATAATAAAGTCAAACAGTCAGTATTTTCAACAATGTTTTTACGTGCCTTGAGAATTTGCAGTCCGAAATTCATCGATGAGGAATACAAATATATATATAATATTGGCTCAAACCTTAAATACCCTAGATCTTTCATAGACAAATGCTTAAACATTACTAAGAAAACTTTTTATAGAACTGACCCCAAGCCCACCCATGACCATAAGAATATCTTATCAGTGGTCACCATAAAGGTTCACTGTTGGCATGACACTATACGGAAGAGATTCTGCGTCCCAGGGACACACCACTAACATCTCTTTATATCCACCGCGCCAGCTCCGAACCCCCGATATATGCCCCTTAATACTAGCGGATGTATTGGGTTTGTGTTTTAGGAGACTGACAGCTGTGCTGTGGTGACACTCGAATACAGATCAAAAAATAACAATAGACAGTTGAGTTGCAGGATGAAACGCCGAGGTTACTTTCAAGTACAAAATGTATTACAGAAAGAGTAAGAGCGCGGCTGTGTAGGGAGGCGAGGCAGGATTACTCTGACGTTTGTGGTCAGGCGGTGGACGTACCACAAATCTAACAATTAATAAGAGTTTCACCTCGCACTTTCATATTTACTCTGGGAAATGACGAGTGTCAGGTTCTTTAAATTTTGAAGTCAGGACACGGCACGGGAGGAGGGATACAAGACTTGTTGCATAGTAAACACACACCCCTCGAGCACGAGATCCAGATATTGCTGTGCTCTGTCCTGTATAAACCTCCACTGTCTGCAACTATTGTTCTGCACACATTGAAGGACATGTCCCCCAGACCTTCGCCGGAGGGGGACTTAGGAATGCCTGTAGGTCGTCCTTGTGTCCACCCGTCTGTCAGCACAATACCTGAAATAAACAACAGCGGAATTTAACCAAACTTGGACTGGTCGATGAAATATATCACAGGAAGATCTTACACAGGTAGATACTACAACATTTACTGTAATATTTGTTGTTCTTTATGGTTCCGTGGGCAGGGCTGTTGCTGGGCGAGAAATTTTACTACTATTATGGTTGACGTCTGTCCTTCACTTGTGGTAACCAATGCATTGCGGCCACAACCATGTGATTCTCTACCAGCCTTCCACGCCCTAACATGACGTGAGGGGGAGTTCATTACAACACCATGTACCCGTTAACGAGCACAACTGAACTAAAAAAATAAATAAAATAAATAAAATAAAACCTTCCTAGCTGTAATAAGGTCCTTGTCCGCTGTCTGTCAGGAATATCAAGTCTGGTAACGCGCCAACGATGTCATCCAGGTAAATATATATATATTTTTTTGTCAGGAAGAACAGAACAAATGACGGATTTCCTCCACTTTGACGCCTGGCAGCTTCACTCACCACGGAAAATCCAACAACTTTACAGCCATTAGGCAGAACAAGACTCTTTTTAGTTAGTATACGAGTGCTTGTACACCTGAGGAAAATTGGCTGCGAGAAGGAGGATGGCGGGGTGATGGTGTAGTTTGTGTTGATAACCAGAGAGGGGGAAGGAGGGAGTGGTAGAGAAAGGAAGGAGGGAGTGTGGTAGAGGAAGGAAGGAAGGAAGGAAGGAAGGAAGGAGAGAGGAGGCTTTCATCAGCTTTATGAGTCAGTAAAATTTGTATAGTGTGCCTGTCGCTGTGAGAAGACTGTGGCGACGAGCCGAGATTGATATGATCTGAGTTGCACTGACACATACTCCTGCATAGCTAATACACACACACACACACACACACACAGGTACAGGACACACTTGATGACGACACAGTGTTGGAGTGGGTGTGGCATGACGTACAGGGATGTGGCATGATGGAATGACACGTCTGGTGGAAGTTACGCCAATGGGATGGCCAGTCGTCTTCCTGCCAGTAGTGACGGTGTGGTGGAGGAGGTGGTGGTGAAAGTCGTAGTGATGGTGGTGGTGGTGGTGGTGATGGTGGTGGAAGGATAGAGAAGGGTCCTGTACTAAACGTTCTCTTGTTAGTTGTGGGTCATTGTGAGGGACAGTGGTGGTGATAGTCTCTCCTCTCCCTCCCTCCCTCCCTCCTCTCCCTTCTCTCTCCCTCGTGACGCTCTCTGACCCACTTGTTGACTCACATACACTCACACATTCAAACCTATTCACACACACACACACACACACACACCAAAAAAACACTCACACATATTACTATACATAATTAAAGTGGTTATAACGTACGACAAATGCTTAAAGTTGGGGTCAAAGGATTTTATATAAAGGATCTCTGTGTTACCAATACTGTAAACAAGATGCAACGTCTGGTATCCAAATAATCAAATAATTTTTAAAGTAATCTTCCCTAATTATAGTACTGATGAAATTTAACCAGTTACATGGCAGTTTGTGTAAGACTTGTGACGTCATCTTTGCCTCGTATTAGCAGCTGGCGAGGGTTATAATGCGTTGTTAATTGTCATGGGCGAACACAACGTGAGCACTATCGTCTTGTAAACAAAACCACAACCTTATGAATGTATTATTTGTCTAGATCAATCTGTTCGAAGGTTGACGAAACAGCTTTAGAGTTAGGCTTCAGAAACAGAATTGAAACAGGTGGATGATTGGACTGACGGAATCCATTTTAATGTCATCTCCTCTTCCCTCTCACTTCCCCTCCCCCTTTCCCTTCCACCTTCCTTCCCTTCTTCCCCATTTCCCCACACCAGTTTCCTTGAGGGAGGATAATATCAGATCTGTGAGAACGACCTCAGAAGTTTGCAAGACTCTACAGGCCGACATTTGGTTACCATTTGTAGTGTAGAAGAAATGCGATGTTTTAGAGTAGTCTATCTCGACCTTCAAAACACACACACACACCACACACACACCCACACACACACACACCCACACACACCCCACACCCACACACCACACACACACACACACCACACACACACACACACACCCCACCCCCACCCCCACACACCCCACCCCCACCCCACCCCCACACACCCACCCCCCCCACACCCACACCACCCACACACACCCACACCATACGTCCTTTATTATAATAGGTTGTTTTCCTCCTTGTTATGTCTCGCCAGGATAGAGAAAAAGTAAAGTTTGAAATTGCAGGAAAGATAAAAGATCGTGTCTTCTGGTAAAGCAATAATAATGTAATTATAGTCAAGTGCGGGAGGAGGAAGTGGGTAGGAATCGGACGCGAGGGAGGGAGGGAGGGAGGAGGAGGGGGGCAGGAGTGGTGTTGTTGTTGGGCGGACGAGTGTACAAAAACTATCATGGGTCAGCAGCTGATCCTCACCTCCCTCCTATCCCCCCCACTATCCTCTTTCCCCTTTCCCTCCCTTCTTTCCTCTCCCCCCTCTCCCCCTCCCCCCTCCCCCCCTCCCCTCTTCCCCCCCTCCCCCTTCCCCTCTTCCCCTTCTCCCCTTCACCCCTTCCCCCCTCCTCCTCTTCCCCCCCTCTTCCCCCCTCCTCCCCCCTTCCACTCCCCTTCCCCTCTTTCCTTCCCCTCCCTTCCCTCCTCCCCCACTCCCCCTTCCCCTCCTCCTTCCCCTCCTCCCCCCCTTCCCCTCCTCCCCCCCCCCCTCCTCCCCCTTCCCCTCTTCCCCCTCCCCCTTCCCCTCTTCCCCCTTCCCCCTTCTTCTCCTTCCTCCTTCCCTCCTCCCCCCTTCCTCTCTTCCCCTCTTCCCCCCCCTCCCCTCCTTCCCCTTCCCTCCTCCCCTTCCCCCCCCTTCCCCCTTCCCCTTCCTCCTCCCCCTTCCCTCTTTCCCCTTCCCCCTCCTCCCCTCCTTCCCCTCCTCCCCCCCTCCCCCTCCTCCCCCTCCCCTCTTCCCCTCCCTCCTTTCCCCTCTCCCCCTTTGTACTGCAACCTTGAACGGAAATTCTCAAGAGTCGTACCTTACTTATTGACTGCCGCGTTTAGTCATCCAAATGGCCGCCTTTCCTGACCTGACTGATGGTTCATACTTTTTACTGAGCGAGATGTGGCCCCCCCCCCTTTTTTTCCCAAGAACGACAAAATACAGCCAGTGACCAGTTGTTGATTATCCATGTTTAACTATAATCTTGGATAGGATCACCTGAAGATTAGACACCCCAGCTTATTTCGCCTGATGATTAAACAAACTTACCCAACCCTCAGATAGTGTTAGGGTGTCTAATCTTCAGGTGATCCATCTTGGGGCTAGAAAAAACATGTTTAACTGGACGATATAAACTTGGTCAGGGAGACAACGGGAGCAGAAAAAGAGACCTCAACACAATACCCTTCACCTTACTGTAACTAGATACTGGCAAAATCAGTGAATAGAATCTCTCATGCCCCGCCACGGACTAGAGTGAAGGGGTGGGGGGTAGGGGTGCATTTACTGTAAACCTGGAATCGCGAGGGAGGTGAAAGTTGATCTCATATACCCCAAGGCCTGTTAAGGGGAAACGATTACAACACATAAATACTAAGTTTCGGGTGTACTATTATAGGCAGTGTGGCCTACTCAACTGGCTTCACCTCCCTAACTGTAAATTTCTGTACCTGTTCACAGCTGGGTAGACTAGGGGTATCTCCCGGCAGAAACCAGCTATCCTTAGGACAGGGACTAATAGTTGTTTCCTCTCATCCGTGGCTCACGAGATCATTAAATTTGTTCTTACGTTATTAAAGTTTATTTTTCCGCTCGTTATATTGTTTTCTTTATCCTTTTTCCTGTATCTGTACTTTGTTATGTTCTTTGGTAGTGTTTAATAGTCAGTGTAATCAGCCATTATGTGTAATGCTTAATATATTCAGCTATTTTACATAATGAGTGTGACCATCAGGCAGTTCATGAAATAATTAATTTTTTCGTTTATACCATGACATAACTAAGCAAGTTATTTTTATGCCTCTATGAAGGTTCTTAGTCATTGGTCTACTCTACACACTTCACAGCTGTGTGTTTATACCAGCCAGGCTGCTGGTACACTGACTGGAACACAGTTAAAATTTTGACAACTGTTAGTGTGAAACTTTCTGTCACCAACAAAGATGTGTTAGTGTGACACTGGTGCCAACACAGTGACAAGTGCCTGTCCTCCAGACATAGATTGCTGGGTACAGTTCTGCTGGGCCTGATAGCCAGAGTGCGGCGGACACCCCGCATAACTAACAACACCGAGGACACAAATTATGGTAATATTTTCCTTTTAGGGTGTCCACCTTTGCAGGAGTTGCATGTGCACGACATTAGTCGAGTCTAAATACGGTTATTAACGGTTGTTGCGACTGATGATCAGAGACTCAGCTTGTCCGTGGTTTGTGTATTGATGGGTGTGAGTGAGTGTGGACACGAGAAACATCAGCGGTTGTGGGTCTTCTACACTGGCACGTTGTGAGGTAGAGTGCATACAGGTCATCTCGCTCAAATGTATCACTCAGTTCATGGGCAGAGATGATGACGCTAGCCTCACCTTAGCATCATCATCACTGTGGAGTCTCCTGATTGCTGGCCTCAGGGATGGCGTTGTGAATGTACAAACTTGATGCCGTCAGAACATTGATAAGTACTGCCTTCTCCTCTCTCGGCTACAGTACAAGCGTGTTCTTATTATTTACTCCCTCCGGTGACATGGCGGTGGATGGCGTGTAATAGCCAGCCTGGACCACTAATATTTGAGTCCTGTGATGATCTCTGCTGTGGACTCTGATGCATTGTCATTGTCAAGGACACAAGTAGCGCCAATAATGAGGGAGATGTCAAGTGTAGATGATGAACAACTTTTGCCGCTAGTATCAAGGTTAAAGCCTGAAGCGTCGTCACAAACCCTCGCCTAGTGACGCTGATGAACAAGGATATACTTTTGGGTGTGTGTGTGTGTGTGTGTGTGTGTGTGTGTGTCAGTAAGATCTCCCTGACAGCACGAGGCGGCAAGAATAATATGAGTCATTATAGCACCAGTTGTTGTGGGAGGGTGTAAGGCTACATCACCCACACCACCATTGTTCACAAATTGACTGGTTTGTTGTAGGATGCTTTTGTTCATCGAGTCTAGCGAGTAATGTCTGAGTATAAGAACGGATTAACACACACACACACACACACACACTCACCACACACACACACACTTTAATTAAAACATGAAACATAATTAAGATAGAAGATTAGTTTTTAACACCCAGTTAGGTTTTTTGTTGATAACTGTGTGTGTGTGTTTATTGCACCGACCAGCTGTCTTCTCTCTGACACTCTATCTCATTTTGTTATTGTTTCAGCTGGTGATAATCGTCAGTGTTGGTGCTGCCCTCTGCCCCCCACGGTAAGAGAACTACTGTAGTATTATACCCTGATTTAATTGGTGGGTTCTACTGTTGACACCTTGAGTACAATGTCTCACTTCCTGGGTACAGTAGACAACTTGAGTACAATGTCTCACTTCCTGGTCACAGTAGACACCTTGAGTGCAATGTCTCACTTCCTGGGCACAGTAGACACCTTGAGTACAATGTCTCACTTCCTGGGTACAGTAGACAACTTGAGTACAATGTCTCACTTCCTGGGTACAGTAGACAACTTGAGTACAATGTCTCACTTCCTGGGTACAGTAGACAACTTGAGTACAATGTCTCACTTCCTGGATACAGTTGACATCTTGAGTACAATGTCTCACTTCCTGGGCACAGTAGACACCTTGAGTACAATGTCTCACTTCCTGGGTACAGTAGACAACTTGAGTACAATGTCTCACTTCCTGGGTACAGTAGACAACTTGAGTACAATGTCTCACTTCCTGGGTACAGTAGACAACTTGAGTACAATGTCTCACTTCCTGGATACAGTTGACATCTTGAGTACAATGTCTCACTTCCTGGGTACAGTAGACAACTTGAGTACAATGTCTCACTTCCTGGGTACAGTAGACACCTTGAGTACAATGTCTCACTTCCTGGGTACAGTAGACAACTTGAGTACAATGTCTCACTTCCTGGGTACAGTAGACAACTTGAGTACAATGTCTCACTTCCTGGATACAGTTGACATCTTGAGTACAATGTCTCACTTCCTGGGCACAGTAGACACCTTGAGTACAATGTCTCACTTCCTGGGTACAGTAGACAACTTGAGTACAATGTCTCACTTCCTGGGTACAGTAGACAACTTGAGTACAATGTCTCACTTCCTGGGTACAGTAGACAACTTGAGTACAATGTCTCACTTCCTGGATACAGTTGACATCTTGAGTACAATGTCTCACTTCCTGGGCACAGTAGACACCTTGAGTACAATGTCTCACTTCCTGGGTACAGTAGACACCTTGAGTACGATTTGTGTTGACAATATTCTGTATTTATCTTCTCAGGTTGTCAGTTATTCGCGTCTCCATAATTTTGACTTGTTATTCCTGTGTTAATTATTGTTTCGTAATTCCACCGCGTCTTGTATGCTGTTGTTACTAGTGACAAGCTTTTGGTAATTTATCACATGAAGATTAGCCACCCCAGCTTATTTTACCTTAAAATTTAACAACCTAACCTAACGTAATCTCGTTAAAAAATTAACGTAATCTAATCTAACTTCCCCCTAATCTTCAGGTGATTCTATATATTTACACGTGTCGCTCAAGGAGGGGGAGGGAAGAGACTGCACGATGGGAACGAGGAGGCAGCATCACTTATATGCCACAAGATCCTGATTCCTCAAAAAATCTCTTATTTTTATTTTTTTACCTCTGAAGATTATTGTGAGGAAGAGTTAAGAATTGGTAGAGTCTTGAGTCTTCTGAGAGCTGACTCCCTTAACACCGTGGCTGAAGTGAGTGTTGTGGGTGGTGGTGTTGGTGTTGTTGTTGTTGTTGTTGTTGTTGTTGTTTACGTCAGTCAGGGTGGGAAAGTTAAACTCGCTGCCTTTTAAAGAATACATCCTCCTGTCGTGTCATGGGTCAAGGTACCTGCCAGATGATTGCTTACTCACGTCAACAGTTATATTGGGAATTTAACAAGATTTTTTTTTCTTCAATTTAACTATCACTCGTAGCGTACGTAATCCGTTTAATGTTTCTTCACGTTACTATCACTAGTAGCCATAGTGCTCTAGTTAGATTTTTCTTAGGAGGAAAATTTAACATGTGAATTATTAATAATTCATTGTTGCTTTTAAACTTTTTCAGTCATATCCCTTTTAGAATCCGGTTCCCAAACACGCTACAGTGTGGGGGACTCACAAGCTCCCGGAGTCTCGTAGAATTTTGTATGAGAAAGTTAGTACTATTTTTTTTCTTCTTCTCGCGATGGACAGGAAAATACACCTTAGTCATTGTATCAGAATATCCGAGCCGACGTATTTACAAGATTATTAAACAACTGTGTAAAAAAAAAAATATCGACTTAGGTGGTGGGAATTTGTGAAAAATATTCGTACTCTTGAACGCTTGTGGGAAATAATTGTAAAGGTAAAAAAAAAAAGATATATCGGGAGAATTTGGTAAAACTGTTCAAAATTTATAAACAATGTTAATAAAAAATATGAAAGTTATTGGTAAAACGGAAAAAAAAGTAGTGTGTGTGACGTAGGAGGATAAGACACATGATACATTATGAGAAACACTTGAGTGATACATTATGAAACACTTGAGTGATACATTATGAAACACTTGAGTGATACATTATGAGAAACAGTTGGGTGATACATTATGAAACACTTGAGTGATACATTATGAAACACTTGAGTGATACATTATGAGAAACAGTTGGGTGATACATTATGAAACACTTGAGTGATACATATGAAACACTTGAGTGATACATATGAAACACTTGAGTGATACATTATGAGAAACACTTGAGTGATACATTATGAAACACTTGAGTGATACATTATGAGAAACAGTTGGGTGATACATTATGAAACACTTGAGTGATACATATGAAACACTTGAGTGATACATTATGAGAAACACTTGGGTGATACATTATGAAAAACACTTGGGTGATACATTATGAAACACTTGAGTGATACATTATGAAACACTTGAGTGATACATTATGAGAAACACTTGAGTGATACATTATGAGAAACACTTGGGTGATACATTATGAGAAACACTTGGGTGATACATTATGAAAAACACTTGGGTGATACATTATGAAACACTTGAGTGATACATTATGAAACACTTGAGTGATACATTATGAGAAACACTTGAGTGATACATTATGAGAAACACTTGAGTGATACATTATGAAACACTTGAGTGATACATTATGAGAAACACTTGAGTGACACATTATGAAACACTTGATTGATACATTATGAAACACTTGGGTGATACATTATGAGAAACACTTGAGTGATACATTGAGAAACACTTGAGTGATACATTGAGAAACACTTGAGTGATACATTATGAAACACTTGAGTGATACATTATGAAACACTTGGGTGATACATTATGAGAAACACTTGAGTGATACATTATGAGAAACACTTGAGTGATACATTGAGAAACACTTGAGTGATACATCATGAAACACTTGGGTGATACATTATGAAACACTTGAGTGATACATTATGAAACACTTGAGTGATACATTATGAAACACTTGAGTGATACATTATGAAACACTTGAGTGATGCATTATGAGTCATATGGTGGGTTGTGAGAAATGAGCGAGGTGGGGCTGGGGGGAAACCACATTATAACGAACAACAAACTCAGGAAATGTGAGACTGATAATATTTGTGTGTGTGTGTGTGTGTGTGTGTGTGTGTGTGTGTGTGTGTGTGTGTGTGTGTGTGGTCGTCCAAGTATCTGAGTCTGTATGTGTGTGTCACCCATTACACGTGACCCTTCTCTCTCTCTCTCTCTCTCTCTCTCTCTCTCTCTCTCTCTCTCACACACCTCTGGACTACGAGAAACACTTCATAATGTCATCATCATCATCACATTGTTTCATCATACTTGTAACACGTCTTCTCCTATTCGCCATTGTCACTCTCCTTATTACACAGTCAGTCTCCTGTGAGCTGTACCTTTCGTCTTTCCCACTGCCGGTCGTTATCATTAATACCCATTTCCCATTTCCTATTTTAATTCACTGTATAATTGTGTCACCCATGTGGTAGAGAAGATGAGTCAAGGTGGTAGGCTCTGTGGCGCCAAATTGGAGGAAACTTAATTTTTTTTACTTTTCTACTGTGTGAGGAGGGGGAGGGTAATTTATTCACCTGTGCTATGTTTCCTGGTGTGTCAGCGGAGATATGACTGGTTTTACTATTACCGTAACATGCTTTTATAACCTTGTCCTGTTATCCTTATTGATGTGTCTCTGATGGATGGATGGACTTGAAACTTGGAGAACGAACTAATCATTGTTGTTAGGCTGCTCAGGTACGGTTCACGTTATGGTCAGTATTCCAAACTGTGTACCGGGGCAGAAAACACAACAAGAAGACTGATATAAATTTGTTGGTCAAAATCAAAATCGCATTAGGGTCAAAGGTCAAAACTGTATGTGGTCATAATTAGTCACAGAATACCAGTGTTGCCTAAATTAAGCAAGTCTTGGTTTTTTTTCCTCTCGTGCTGGAGTGAACTGACTAAGCTATGTTGTGTAACTCTTAGTGACCATTAGCATGAAATGAGTCACGACACAATGTCTCGTTATCTTCATAATAAACGTAAATAAATTAGTTTAATATTTGTTTTTTCTTAGTTTCTGTACAAATGAAATTACGAAACATTTACGTAATTTTCTTGCGGAAAATCTTTCTTTTTTCGTCGCTTTCCCTTCATAAAACGTAAAAAAACCATAAAACAGTAGATTTTCTTTCCTGTCGCACGAATTAACTTATTCTCTGAAAGTCAAAACAAGTCCTTATCTGCCCCTCCCTCCCCCCCCCCCAGCTCAATATATGATGAAAGAGCACAGATTGCGGGTCATTTCCTGGCCCTGTGGCTTAGCTTCTTAATGACGTCAAGTTACCCCGAGACCTTAACTTAAATTAGAGGCATTATCTCATCTCCAGATAATATAAAGGAAAGCAAGAACACATAAAGATGGCGTCGGAAATACACAAAGACTCGACCGTAGCGTAACTCGAGGCATTCTTTAATCGGGGAATTTAGCCTCTGATACTATCCTTTCCGAGTCCCAGAGCAGATGCCGGAACATGGTGTGTGTGTGTGTCTCGTGTAAGCGGCGTCTTTTTAAAATCAACAGGTTCCCGGTATTTTGACCTGCCTATAACTTGTTCCCTGATACCTAGTACTTTTACCCTTCCCTGATACTTCTTACCTGGCCAAGATCAAGACCTCAGATAGCTGGGTGGGTGGTTGTAGGGATGGGGGGGGGGGGGGATGCTACAAGTTGTTGGTCTCCGGGGTGAGTGATTGTGTTGAGGGAGAGAGAGGGGAGGGGGTACTATTATTTGTTTAACACTCATAGATCACCAGCCACTCAGGTAAAACGCTTCCTTGACACTGGGTAATGCAACTTGTTAACTTACAGTAGGTTGTGTTGGCGACAGCTTCTACACGTTATTACCACACCTGGCTCACCACGTCTCTATAGTACCGAGTATCCTTTATCGATGCTACCTGTTGTTCCACCTGATTGTATTGTACTGTACTCTACCGTATGTTGGGATGGTGTACTGTAAGTAGTTCCTGGTTATGACTCTCACGCATTAGATAATACTGTATAGAAAAAGGGAAAGATCCACACACACACACACACACACACACACTGGCATAGATATTACTGCTATTATTATTATTATTATTATTACTGTAGGTTGAGACTTGGTAAATGAAACAAATAAAATCGCTCCAAATTCCGTTTTTTTCTTCACTTAGTGTACAAGAAGTGTAAGTTTAGTAATATCCCTTTGTGTAGGAGGGCAGGCAGGCAGGCTGATGTTTTGGGTAACGTTTCCGTCACCACCAGCACTATCTCTCTACAGCTCTTACGTAAAGGTTTCCCAGCACGGGTTGAGACTCACGTCATTTGTAGCTAAATAAGGTAAGCAGAGCGAGATGGAAAACATTAAACGTTTTATCTCGCGGGAATTGATACTTTGTTAAGGTTCCCAGTACAGTACAGTAGTAAATATAATAATGGAAAATTATACAGTATATTATTATGCAAGTACGTGACGCCATATCCTTTCTTCCGCGAACCAAACAACACGGAATGTGACGTCATAAGGCTCTTGTCTAAGGTATTGACGGCGTCTTGTGGTGTTTATTAGTTTTTAGTTCTTGCAGACCTTATGCAGTTCTGCCAGGAGGAAATTCAATACCAGGTGAGGCTGTAGGTGTGGAGACGGTGGGCGCGCGCGAGCAGTGGTTCACGGATATAAACTTTGTTGCCCAGTGAATATTATGTTTTACCCTGTGTTGTGTGTACTGTACTCCATACCAGGCGTCTGTGTGCATCCTCGCCACCCCCTCCATCTACCTCCCTCCCCCTACCTCCACCCTCCCCTTACCTCCACCCTCCCCTACCTCCACCCTCCTCCACCCTCCCCTACCTCCACCTCTCCCCCTACCTCCACCCCTCCCCTACCTCCACCTCCCCCTACCTCCACCCTCCCCTACCTCCGCCCTCCTCCACCTCCCCTACTTTTTGTAGAGAGGATGAAAAGATTAGAGGTGGGGGAAGGAAGTTATAGTTCGGAAATTGAAGAAGTTTAGGAGGAGGTAAGAGAGGGCGGGCTGACCGCCTAGCTAAGCTAATAGTGTGTTAGGGTTGTGTCATGGGTTAGTTATTGTCTGTCGGTACAGGCACTAGACATCCTACCCTGTCCCATATATGGGTGTTTTAAGGGCCTTATTTCATATTCCGCCGACCCTACTGGCGGATGCTGGTCTAGGGAGGTTGTCTATTGCCTGGCCGTGTAGATCAGGGGTGGTAATGGACCTTTTGAGATTTGGTAACTTTTTGGGAACCATGTATGGTTGCTGTCGTTATCTGGTGGGAGTCTTTGAAGGAGTTCTTGCTCTGATCGTTCTATCTTTTGCCAGATTCTGCTGGCCAGGGTGTGCAGCTGCTGGTTGATGGGTTTCATTCTCAGGTCTCTATGTATCTCGGCTGTGGTTCTGGTGAAGGGGTATCTTTCGCCTGTGACGAATCTTAGGGCTTCATTTTGAACCACGTGTAATTTTAATATTTGAGTGGTGCTCATAGTATGAAGAGGTATTGCTGGGTAAGTTAATATCGGTGTGATAAATGATGTCATTAGGCGGAGTTTTATTTTCTCAGGAAGCGCTTTAAAGCAGTATAGTTTTCTCCGCTCTTTTCTTGCTTTTTCCTTCCTGGTGTGGACATGATGGGAGTAACCTGTCGTGGATATATGCAGGCCCAGGAGGGTGCCTCTGCTTTTGTATTCTATCTGGGTATTATTGGTTACTAATGGATGGGTTTTCCCTCTGCATAAGGGTATCACTGTGAATTTCGGGAGACTGGTTTGGATTTTCCATTGTTTTTCGTAATTATTTACCCTTTCTAATTCCCGCCTGGTGTTGTCGGCCTGTAACGCTCGCGATTTTCCTTGATGTGTTGTTATTTGAGTGATGTCATCTGCATACATAATATCTTCGTTACCAATTCTAGTGGGAGGCGGAGTGTCACTTGTGTAGATAATATATAGGGTGGGGGAGAGGACGCTCCCCTGTGGGACTCCACTCATGAGTGGGAAGGCCTCTCCTGTGTGTTGTCCTACCCTCAGTCTGGCATTCCTGCCGTCAAGAAAGTTGCATAGCAACTTTTCAATGTTGGCGGGAAGTCCAAGTTGGAGGATCTTATATTTTAGACCGTCGTGCCAGACTTTGTCAAATGCCTTCGCCTCCGCCCTCCCCTACCTCCGCCCTCCCCTACCTCAGCCCTTCTGCAGTATTGACGAAGGTGTGCCGGACACGTAAACAAATGCAGGTTACCCCGTGGGAGTGTCAGGCGTCACATGGTTGTTTACCCTGACCTTCATGTTATCTGCATCTTTTTAGAATTTGTTTGTCTTCACGACGAAATTGTAATAAAATGTCAACATCTATGTAATTTATCAAACTTCTGGGAAGGAAATATTTCTATCTGTGAACATTTACGTGTTTACTATGAGTTCAGACACCAGTTATAATTAATAGTACGTGTTAGGCTGTCTCCCCTATATGTACAGAATCTTTACTCTCGAGCCCAGTTGATAACCATTTTTATTCAGCATCACATGTATGTTATCTTGTCTTTGAGTATATATATATATATATATATATATATATATATATATATATATATATATATATATATATATATATATATATATATATATATATATATATATATATATATATATATAACCATCTTGTAACTAAAGGATATCAAATCCTCGATCGAACTTTCTTCTTCTTTAATCTTTGGAAGTGATCGACTCGTCACACACTGCATGACTGACGAACGTGCCGAGTTATAAGTCACAGCACCAGCAGGAGTTAAGTAATGGTGCCCCGCCTTTCAAGGTCCTGCCTGATCCTTAAGTGATTGGCGCTCGTGAAGGGAATTTTCCTCGTAACTGAAGATGTGTAGGGACTAGTTTGAAAGGTATACTGGCCTGCCTGAGAGGTATTCTGATAGGCTTGAGTGGCATACTAAAGTAGACCAGCTTGAGAGGTATACTGACCTGCTTGAGAGGTATACTGACCTGCTTGAGAGGTATACTGACGTTCTTGAGATGTATACTGACCAGCTTGAGATGTGTACTGACCTGCTTGAGAGGTATACTGACGTGCTTGAGAGGTATACTGACGTGCTTGAGAGGTATACTGACGTGCTTGAGAGGTATACTGACGTGCTTGAGAGGTATACTGACGTGCGTGAGAGGTATACTGACGTGCTTGAGAGGTATACTGACGTGCTTGAGAGGTATACTGACGTGCTTGAGAGGTATACTGACGTGCTTGAGAGGTATACTGACGTGCTTGAGAGGTATACTGACGTGCTTGAGAGGTATACTGACGTGTTTGAGAGGTATACTGACCTGCTTGAGATGTATACTGACCTGCTTGAGATGTATACTGACCTGCTTGAGAGGTATACTGACGTGCTTGAGAGGTATACTGACGTGCTTGAGAGGTATAC
>NW_024725489.1:4552326-4572326 GCF_018991925.1 Homarus americanus | reverse complement strand
GGTAGGTGGAGCTTCATTACCCACGTCTTGTTTACGAGGTCTATAAAACGCGGTCACTCCTTCAGTAAAGGAGGAGAACTGTTGAAGCGCTCTATAGACTCTACAACTGATCGCTCCTGAACAAACCCCTGATAGTTGAAACATCCTAAAACAATGGCTAACTAATGGGCGCTCGTTAACAAAAAAAAACCCTGACACCTGAAAAATACTTGAATACTAATAAAAAAAATATTACATAACCAAAATAAAATTCCAGATCACAGGAAACAGATCCTTCACGTAGCGCCATTAAAGGATGGGGGGGGGGGGGATCTAGTTCTTGCCCTAAAGGTATATACGGTACCTCCATACCTATCCCCAGTGTGAATGTGCGGTGCATCTCTTGAATGGTTGTAAATATCTTTGGAGGTAGATACTAGCGGTGTGCTAGTATAAATCTGGCCGAGTACGATGAATTTTAATAGTTTAGACATTCATATACTACTGTATCCATAATTCTTGACAAAAAGTGATAACAATATTTTTTAATGCGAATGGTATAGACACCTAGGGAAATTTCATGTTAAAAGGGGAAATTTTGAGGGTGCTACTAGGGAAATTTGGCCGAGTTGACCTGGCAGCACTGGATTTGGCTCAGTTGCGAGTTGGGAGACGAGTGAGCAGAGTCGGCGTGGCTTAATGGCGCGAATATCCTTCCCCCTTGCTTGAGTTTTGGTTGTAAAAGCGTAAACTAGACCGACACGTTTTGATCGCCGGAGCATTTAGTGGCGATAGAAGCTTTAAAAAAATAATGCCATTTTTTTTAAATAGTTTGACTTTGATAACTGTATTTGCGAAGCCTTATTATAAATTCTTGAATACAATTATTTAAGTTTTCGTAATTGAGAAGGTATCTATCTTAATTAGGTGAAGGCCTCTCTCACTCCCTCTTTTCTATTTCGTCCGTTCTTCCTCCATCACTTTTTCCCTTCCTTCCTTCCTTCCCTCCTTCATTTATCCTTCCTCCGTCTCCCTCCCTCCCTCCCTCCCTCCCTCCCTCCCTCCCTTTACCTTGACTGACTGTTGGTGTAAAAGGAACCTGGGGGTAGGAATTGAAAGTAGATTTTTTAATTATTATAGGATAGCTCAAAACCCGCTCTGAGACTAAATGGCGAGGAACGTGAGGTTGTAAGTGGGGTCCATTGGGGGGGGGGGGGTCCTCTTGAACCCTCCCCTCCCTTTACCAGACATTCGGACTGGTCTGCCGTAAGGGGGTTTTGTATGTTGATTTAGTGTTGATAGATGTATATGAAAAAGGCAGTGGAGAAGTTTAAGAAATGGAAGGATGGGTTATAGTCAAGGTAATTGAGTGTGACGAAAACTAAAGTATTGATTAGTGGTGTAGGTGAGAGACCCATGGTGGAAAATGTTCATGTGATGTGATGTCTGTAAGAAAGGTGTTGGCAGCAACTCAGTATTGTGCAGTGAGTGTGGAAGGTGGGTACACAGGAGGTGGAGTGAGTAGATGGCAGATTGTACGATGTTGCTGACTTTTAAGTGCTCTGTATGCGAAGGTAGCCATGTGGGAAGTATCTCTGGACTGTGTCGACGAGCTCTGCTACCTGCGTGACATGATCACTGCTGGAGGTGGGGCTGAAGTTACCTCAGTTGTAAGATTCAGAAGTGGCTGCTGGAAGCTTAGGGAGTTGCTGCCTGAATTGACGGCAAGAGGACCTTCCCTCCACGTGAAAGGAAGAATGTATGTAACTGCCATGAGAAGTGTGAAGTTGCCTGACTGTGGTTAGAGAATATTACATAAGTAGGCTTGAGAGAGCTGAAATGAGAATAGTGAGGTGGATGTGCAATGTGATACTAAAATATAGGAAACATTATTTAGACTTCTTGTCCCCCCAAAATAAAACATTTAAAGCGAAGAGGTTCTAAACTGTTCTATGACACAAAGAACACACACTGCGGTAGGGAGTATTCAGATTGTTAGTCCAGGATATAACTGTGTTTTGGAAGGCAGAGATTTTTCAGGCTGCTATAATGACGGAAAAGACGCGTGCCCTCCCGCCGGCCGGTAATGGTGTGCAATAGTTATGGTCACCAATGGCTGCACTTGGCCAGAAGAGTGTGTGTAGAAGTATCCATATAGAACAGTGTGAGCAATATGTTAGTAAGAATATTATGCAGTGCTTAAAGTTATTGTTCAAGATTATTCTGAGGGTTTCGTCTTGCACCGAGTTAAGGAAGCTAAGAGAGAGAACACCACATCCAGCCGAGAGACGAGACGGCAGTGTTCCATCTGGGGGTTAACATGACCCACACAAATGGTTGCCAGCTGCTTGTGAGAACAGTACAACCTGACCCTGAACACGAACTGAACTTATAGAAAAAAAAGAGTCGTTAGAGAGTTGAAATAGTAGGCGAAAGCACTTGTAGCAGTAGTAGGCACTGAAGGTGGAGTGAAAGTGAAGATGTATTAAGTGAGTAATGAAGCTTTTTTTATTTTATTTTATTTATTACTATTTTTATTATTATTATTATTATTATTGTTATTATTATTATTATTATTATTATTATTATTATTATTATTATTATTATTATTATTATTATTATTATTATTATTATTATTATTATTATTATTATTATTATTATTATTATTATTATTATTATTATTATTATTATTATTATTATTATTATTATTATTATTATTATTATTATTATTATTATTATTATTGTTGTTATTGTTATTATTTATGCCCACCAGCTGTGACCTTGATCTCTGGCGTACACACACACACTTGTTTTTGATGTTGTGAGCTTTGTCTGGTGATGGCGCATAATTACCGAGATGTTTTATTTGTTTTATTGTTCTCTACTGCACCAGGTCTAAAAGTTTGGCTACAGGTTACCCACCTACCTCGACCCCCCACTGTCCCAGACACTCGCCCACCTAGAGTGTGTGTGTGTGTGTGCGTGTGCGTGCGTGTGTGTGTGTGTGTGTGTGTGTGTGTTTAGAGTCTTCAAACGTGCTTACTAGAAGGCCTTCGGTCCTCAGTCATAATAAGGCCTAACCTAACCTAAACGAACCTGACTTCACTTAATCCAACTAAACTTAACCTAACCTAATTCAACCAAAAGTCAATTCAAAATGAACCAACCCTCAAAACCCAAACCTCAACCCAGCCTCAACCTCCTCAACCTCAACCCACCACCAGGGATTTCTCGATAGAGGTTCATTTAACTCCAAACGCTTGGCCGCCGTTTATCTGGAGGTCCTGTATTTAGTTCCTTTTCCTCCGCTTCCTCATTTTGTCCACTTCCGCTCCATCCTCAGTAAGTTTAAATTCCCTGGCTCTGTGTGTGTGTGTGTGTGTGTGTGTGTGTGTGTGTGTGTGTGTGTGTGTGTGTGTGTGTGTGTGTGTGTGTGTGTGTGTCCATTAAATCCCCTGGGCTCTGTGTGTGTGTGTGTGTGTGTGTGTGTGACAGGAAATTAAATCCCCTGGGCTCTGTGTGTGTGTGTGTGTGTGTGTGTGGTGGACGGCAGCCATTAAATCCCTGGCTCTGTGTGTGTGTGTGTGTGTGTGTGTGTGTGTGTGTGTGTGTGTGTGTGTGTGTGTGACGGTAGCCATTAAATCCCTGGTGCTGTGTGTGTGTGTGTGGTGGACGGCAGCCATTCGTCCTTCAAAATGAACCCCCCCCTTTTAACTTTGCTTGCTTGTTTTTCTTGCTTAATTGCTTGCTTTATTCCTTGTGTGTGCTTGTTTTTTTTATTTGCTTATTCATTTAGTTCTGTTTATTACGGATGTATTTCGTTCTTGTTGTCGCCTCTTGATGGTAATGGCAACAATGAACTACTTTTCCTTGTATAGGTCCTCAGTCTTTGTACGGCGTTTGTGAGTGGTGAGTCACTCTTAACTTGGACACACACGCACACACACACACACACACACACACGTATACACACACGTACACACACACACACACACACACGTACACACACACACACACGTACGTTACGACCGAGTCAGGAGGGAGATAAAGTCTATGTAATGGCGTTTAGCATCACAAGTAGCCGCCTCGTGTGCCAACTTTGGGCCTTAAATGACCTCTGGGGGCAAAACACCTCCTGTTACGCTCCGGGTTTTCCTCCTCGTGTCCTGCTCAACATCAGATTTAGTTGACACGTGGTCAGGAAGCTTAACACAATGATAAGTGCACCAAACTTAGTGAGACAATTTGTTTAGATCCTTGTGATTGATAAAGTTTTTGCGAGGATCCATTAAATGTGAGCTGTTGTTAAGTGGTGACAGACGCTCAGTCAGAACTATATAAAACTTAAAAGCGGCAACACACTTGTCACTGCAGCCTCATGTGACCAACTCGCTACAAGCTGTGGAAACCATTGGTCATGCTGGCCACTTATGCTGTGTCCAGCCTCATCCCTCCAGAAACGGTGCTTGTTCTTGTGGCAGGTCACAGGTGGCCCAGATTTCCGCTTGGTAAACACCTCGGTTTGAGTGCTGATGCCGCTTGTAGAGTGGAGGTGCAACACTGCAGCGTCACCCAAAACTTACATGTCAATGGGGTTTGGTACATCTACCTCAGTTGTTTTACCAGACAAGTTAGCAGGTCAGACTTCTTTCCAAGGTGAGGTTTTGGTGATTCTCGTGCTGGAAAAAGTACCGACATCAGTTTATCAATGCTGTACAATAATGTGGAGTGAGGAGAAAAGGTTTACGTCAGTTTTCAAACTTGCGATCTTATACCGCTTGTTTGGTGCAGGACACGTGGAGAGTCGGTAGAATTCCTCCTGATGAGGTCATGAATACTGTATATTGTGTTCACCACACACTCATTGTGAACATCAGGAGCGTTAGTAGCTCGGGTGGATCAACCAGGAAAGGATTGCCCGTATCAGTGTTGGCCTGCACCACACTCAAGGCTTGCTGCCTGCAGTTGTTTTGAGTAGACAGGTCCTCCTCGCGGTGACAGTGCTTCTCAGTTTCTTCAGAAAAGGATTCCTCGAATTCCTTTACCACTCTTCCTTCCACAGGTCTAGTTAGCATCCATTTTCTGAAGGCTGAAAGATTTTCTGTAAGTGTTAGAGCACCACCAGACCTTTTCACCATGTCATTACAGTACACCTTTTCACATATCCGTTGAGACAGTGTTACATAACTATTTGACAAATTTCATAACCGAATGACAGAACACATATCGAATGACAATCTAAAATAACTGTTCGTTCATGCTAACGGAAGTGATTGACGTAAGTTATGGAGTTGACAGACGTGAACAATAAACCGACAGTCTACATATAGTTTGAGAATGTAACACTTGGAGAACGACATACCACCAACAGTGATTTTAGATTGTCATTCGATATGTGTTCTGTCATTCGGTTATGAAATTTGTCAAATAGTTATGTAACAATGTCTCAACGGATATGTGAAAAGGTGTATTTCAGGAGATCAAATCAACATTTTGAAACTTTGTCATAACAAATTTTGATGTAGACGTTGTGTGATATTATTTGGTACAATGATGCATTAGATTACCTTCATCTGCTTCATATTCATGTTTTCGATGAAACCGTGATCTTGGCAATCTTCTAAGCGTGGAGTGAACGAACATAGGTCATTGTTTTCGACCATAAAAACTGCACTGATGTTCGTGGATCCTAAAGAAAACTAGAAGTGTTTGATAAAAAGATCACCTGGGGGGGTGATGCTTTTATACGCGTTGTCCTCATGCCACTGAAATGTAGCCGAAACCTGCCTGGCAAACGAGCGCCATCCAGGAGTATAATTTTTTTTTTTACGGGGATTAGCCAACTCGGGCACAGGTCACTGACCCACATCGGGGCCTGGGGGGCGAAAATGTAATAATAATAATAATAATAATAATAATAATAATAATAATAATAATAATAATAATAATAATAAACCATAAAGAAATACAAAATTGAAAAAAAAAGATCAAAAGAGAGAAACGATATATGTGTTGTGTTGTCAATGGTAAGAGAAACAATTGAGACCCTGCAATTGTGTGTAAATGAGGCAGAAAGTCGGATCAGCAACCTGGGACTTGGTCACAATTTTCGTGATGCCATATGGCAGCAGGGTCTACCATTAGACAACACATTATGCTTCCAATATCTTCCCAGGCGGTAGTACCTCCCTGTTTGGTAGCTGCCTAATACTTACTGAGGTGCACCATGTTAATTGTTACAAGGAGACTAACCCAAGGAAACTGTGATCCAGTGGAACTTTGTAACCTAGTGGAACTTTGTAACCTAGTGGAACTTTGTAACCTAGTGGAACTTTGTAACCTAGTGGAACTTTGTAACCTAGTGGAACTTTGTAACCTAGTGGAAATTTGTAACCTAGTGGAACTTTGAAACCCAGTGAAACTTTGTAACCCAGTGAAACTTTGTGACCCAATGAAACAGTGACCAAATGAACGTATGTGACCCATTTTGTAACTTGTTGTGCCCAAAGAATCCTGATAAAGAAAATTTATAAAACCCAAAGAAACTTAATGTCACTTAGAGAAACATGACCATATAACCTTAAAAACTTGATATAACACCAGGAAAGTATGTGAGAGAGAGAGAGAGAGAGAGAGAGAGAGAGAGAGAGAGAGAGAGAGAGAGTAAAATTGCATCATGGCTTATAACACCACAAACTACTCCCCGTGTCTTGAATACTTGTGTTGTGAACTCATCAGCTGTGGGAGAGTTTTGTCCCGTGTGTCAGTCTGTTTGGTGATGCGTTTATTTGTTTATCTTGGAACCGCAGAGAAGAGACGGTCAGCCATTTATTTTTACGTAAAGGATGATGAAATTTGTTAACTTCTCGACTTTTTATTTTGCGTACATATATTTTTTTATTTAATTGTTATCTCACTTGGTATTTTACTGTTATTGTTTTTTTGTTTTTATTATTATTAGCGATTTTAGTATTAGTATTGTTGTTACTTTTATTATTACCACCACTATTATTATTATTGTTTATTATTATTATTGTTATTTTTATTATTATTGATACATACTCGTAGATCAGCTGGTTGGAACGTATCCGTGGAAATTCCTACTAACACTTACTCAAGGATGTAACATTAATACACTTGTATATTATTATTATTATTATTATTTTTTACAACATTCATCAATAAAACTGAACCATCCTCAACGACAAGAAGGAGCAACATTTTTCCCCGTTAAGCAGGAGACCACCACCACCTTTTGTCCTTCCCCTGGTTACTGCATCATTAACTATACCATTACTTACCTGAATACTAATATACCTACTTCCTCCTCCTGTAGTATTATACCCGCGTCGTCACAGTGGTAATACTCCTCCGTATACGTAATTTGCTTTTGTATATGAACTGAAGGTCAACATAAGTTAGTCCAGATACCCCGCTCGCTATTCATTTGGTTGTCATGTGAAGAATAGAGAGTTGTGAATTGTGTGCTTCCCTCAAAGTGGTGACTGTGTGTGTGTGTGTGTGTGTGTGTGTGTGTGTAGTCCTCGTGCCTCCCTCAAAGTGGTGTTGATACTTTATATGCAAGGCACAGTACAGGTATGTTGGCCTCCCTCTCCTCCTTGAAATAATTGATGACATGTTTTTGTCTTTCTTTCTGAATCTGGTTATTAAGAGGTGGATCCGACATTATATCCGGCTGGGGTCTCTTGTAGGTAAACTTGGCTGTTTCCTGTGAACAAAAAGTCTAGTGTAAATGTATAAATAGAAAAAAATAAACCGAAAGAATATTAGGAAAATAAAGAATAGAAAAGACTCGTACAGGAATATGTAAGAAAAAAATAATGCATAATATGAAGGGATTCCCAAAACAAAATGTTTCCTGGAGACTGCTAATGGTGCTTTGTGTTGAAGTGGCGCAGTGGCCAGCCTATACACCGTAGTAAAGTGTGTGTGTCTGTGTATCTTTCTGTCACCGACCTTGTTCTTTGTGTAATGTACAGTACCAGGCGTAATCAGGGAGACGTAATGGACATTTTTATATATTTAGGGAGCCACCATGATAATATAATAGTTACCCCTCGTGTAACGAGGATGGCCGGCCCAAGGGCCACCGAGGCGTGAATTTGTTTAAGGTGTAGAAGCTGTCGCCAACACAACAACCACGCCCTAAGTTAACGAGTTGCATGACCCAGTGTTTAAGGTGTAGAAGCTGTCGCCAACACAACAACCACGCCCTAAGTTAACGAGTTGCATGACCCAGTGTTTAAGGTGTAGAAGCTGTCGCCAACACAACAACCACACCCTGAGTTAACGAGCTGCATGACCCAGTGTTTAAGGTGTAGAAGCTGTCGCCAACACAACAACCACACCCTGAGTTAACGAGCTGCATGACCCAGTGTTTAAGGTGTAGAAGCTGTCGCCAACACAACAACCACACCCTAAGTTAACGAGCTGCATGACCCAGTGTTTAAGGTGTAGAAAGCTGTCGCCAACACAACAACCACACCCTAGTTAACGAGCTGCATGACCCAGTGTTTAAGGTGTAGAAGCTGTCGCCAACGCAACAACCACGCCTAAGTTAACAAGCTGCATGACCAGTGTTTAAGGTGTAGAAGCTGTCGCCAACACAACAACCACGCCTAAGTTAACGACTGCATGACCAGTGTTTAAGGTGTAAAGCTGTCGCCAACACAACAACCATGCCTAAGTTAACGAGTTGCATGACAGTGTTTAGGTGTAGAAGCTGTCGCCAACGCAACAACCACGCCTAAGTTAACGAGTTGCGTGACTCAGTATTTAATGTGTAGAAGGTGTCGCCAACACAACAATCACACCCTGAGGTAACGAGCTGCATGACCCAGTGTTTAAGGTATAGAAGCTGTCGCCAACACAACAACCACGCCCTGAGTTAACGAGCTGCATGTAGTGTTAAGAAAGTGGCAAAGCTGTCATGCTTTTGGCAACCACTTCAGTTGACAGTTTGCATGATGGTTAAAAAGGTGTAGAAGCTGTCGCCAACACAACCACGCCTAAGTTAACGAGTTGCATGACCCAGTGTTTACCCCAGGTGTAGAAGCTGTCGCCAACACAACAACCACGCCCTAAGTTAACAGGCTGCCGCTGACCCAGTGTTGAAAGTGTAGAAGCTGTCGCCAACACAACAACCATGCCCTAAGTTAACGATGCATGACCCAGTGTTAACGAAAGTGTAAAGCTGTCGCCAACACAACAACCACGCCCTAAAGTTAACGGTTGCGCAATGCCCAGTGTTTAAGGTGTAGAAGCTGTCGCCAACACGCGGCATTTCAGTTAACGAGGCACCATGACCCAGTGTTGAAAGTGTAAAGCTGTCGCCAACACAACAACCACGCCTAAGTTAACGGCTGCATGACCCAGTGTTGAAAGTGTAGAAGCTGTCGCCAACACAACAACCACGCCCTAAGTTAACGAGCTGCATGACCCAGTGTTGAAAGGTAAAAGCTGTCGCCAACACAACAACCACGCCTAAGTTAACGAGCTGCATGACGTGCTGAAAGTGTAGAAGCTGTCGCCAACACAACAACCACGCCCTAAGTTAACGCGAGTTGCATGACCCAGTGTTTTAAGGTGTGAAAGCTGTCCCGCCAACACAACAACCATGCCCTAAGTTAACGAGTTGCATGACCCAGTGTTTAAAGGTGTAGAAGCTGTCGCCAACTTTGCTTAACCGCCCTAAGTTAACGAGCTGCATGACCCAGTGTTTAAGGTGTAGAAAGCTGTGCAATACAACAACCACACCTAAGTTAACAAACTGCATGACCCAGTGTTTAGGTGCTTAAGCTGTCGCCAACACAACAACCACGCCCTAAGTTAACGGAAGTTCATGACCCAGTGTTTAAGGTGTAGAAGCTGTCGCCAACACAACAACCACGCCTAAGTTAACGAGTTGCATGACCCAGTGTTTAAGGTGTAGGGCTGTCGCCAACACAACAACCACGCCCTAAGTTAACGAGCTGCGCGGTAGTGTTTAAAATTAGCAAGCTGTTGCCAACACAACAACCACGCCCTAAGTTAACGAGTTGCATGACCCAATGTTTAGGTGTAAAGCTGTCGCCAACACAACTTAACCACGCCCTAAGTTAACGAGTTGCATAGTGGTAATTTAAGGAATTAATGAAAGCTGTCGCCAACACAACAACCACGCCCGAAGTTAACGAGCTGCATGACCAGTGTTTTTGGGTGTAGAAGCTGCTGCCAATACAACAACCACACCTAAGTTAACGAGCTGCCATGACCAGTGTTTAAGGTGTAGAAGCTGTCGTAACACAACCCACGCCCTAAGTTAACGAGTTGCATGACCCAGTGTGTTTAAGGTGTAGAAGCTGTCGCCAACACAACAACCACACCCTGAGTTAACGAGCTGCATGACCAGTGTTTAGGTGTAGAAGCTGTCGCCAACACAACAACCACGCCCTAAGTTAACAGGCTGCATGACCAGTGTTTAGGTGTAGTAGAAGCTGTTGCCAATAACAACACCCTAAGTTAACGAGCTGCATGACCCAGTGTTTAAGGTGTAGAAGCTGTCGCCAACACAACAACCACGCCCTAAGTTAACGAGTTGCATGACCCAGTGTTTAGGGTAGAAGCTGTCGCCAACACAACAACCACACCCTAAGTTAACGAGCTGCATGACCCAGTGTCAAGGAATAATCCAAGAAGACCGGACAACTCGCGAACTGCACTGGCTAACCATTACCCCGGAACACGATTACCATCCAGGTTCCCAATTACTGCTGGGTAGACAGAGGCAAATGGCGTAAAGAAACTTGACCATAGTTTCATCTTGCCCGGGGATCGAACCCTGGTCCACTCACTTACGAGGCGAGCATACTGACCATTACACCACAGGTCACCCTAGGGAGCCACTACACGGTGGCACATATCGGGAGGGATTAGTATTTTTGGAAACTAAAGTAAAAGATGTAAAACAGTGAAGTAATTAGTCTTAGTACTGTGGTATATTAATGAGTTATATCGATGATGGGAATTAGTTATGTGACGGAGTTATTTAGAAGATAATGGAGTGGGTCTTGGATGAGTGAGAATTAGTTAAGTATGACAATGAGCTATTTAAAAGAATTAGTGGAGTGAATTATTATAATAGGTACTTGGTTGGGATGGTTTATTGAGACTTGTCGAATCTTATCCACTAGATTGGTCGTCATTGAGAGGGGCCTGACTAAACTGAACCGGGAGGGTATTTAGTGTGTGTCGCCGGATATTATGTAACGCTCGACCAGGTGTGGAGATGTAGCTCTATCCTGTGTTGGTTGGTCTCTCTCTCCTCCTCTCTCTCTCTCCTTTCATCTCTCTCTCTCCTTTTCATCTCTCTCTCTTTACTCTTTCTCGCGTTTTTCTCTAATCTCCACCTCCCTTCTGACGCTGCTTCCTCCTGCCTCCTCCCCCTCAATCTCCCTTCCCTCAATCTCCCCTCCCCTCAAACTCCCTCCCCGTCAATCCCCTTCCCCTCAATCTCCCTCCCTTCAATCTCCCCTCCTCCCATCAAACTCTCCCCTCCTCTCAATCTCCCTCCCCTCAATCTCCCTCCCCAATCAAACTCCCCTCCCCTCAAACTCCTCCCCTCAATCTCCCTTCCCCTCAATCTCCCTTCCTTCAATCTCCCCTCCCCCTCAATTTCCCTCCCCTCAATCTACCCTTCCCCTCTCAATCTACCCTTCCCTCAATCTCCCCTCCCCCATCAAACTCTCCCTCCTCCCCCCTTCAATCTCCCCTCCCCCTCAATCTTTATCTCTCTCGTGCTGATTTTTGTAGACAGTTGTTAAGGTCCCGTCGTTAGTGGGACGGACGGACAGAAGTAGTATTGTCATTATCTTCTACGTGTGAGGTGCACCAAGAACGGAAACAGCTGTGGCGGTCATATTCGGAATAATAATAATATGTTTTTTTTAAGGGTAAAATGTCAGTTTTAGGAGTCAAGGTTCTTATAAATTTCCTTGTGTGTGTGTGTTTATTTTTAGGTCAGGGTTACAGCTCTGATGCATTACCTTATGCTAGATCAGGGTTGTAGTTTTAATAATTTTCCTTATTTTCAGTATAACTTGGGAACAGAGAGATATCTATAGTGTTATAGTGAATACACTGTAGGTTATAGATACACCATAACTACCCTTATAAATACTGTGGTTTCTCTAATTGCATTTATTTATTTATTTATTAGTTAAATTGGCTACGGTGAGAGGTGTTACTTAGATCGGGTGTCGAGTCAGTGTTTGGGATATGATGGCCAGGGAGTGTGTGTATGTGTGTGTGTGTGTATGTGTGTTTGTGTGTGTTTGTGTGTGTGTATGAGTGTATGTGTGTTTTGTATGAGTGTATGTGTGTTTGTGTATGAGTGTATGTGTGTTTGTGTATGAGTGTTTGTGTGTTTGTGTATAGTGTTTGTGTATGAGTGTATGTGTGTTTGTGTATGAGTGTATGTGTGTTTGTGTATAGTGTATGTGTGTTTGTGTATGTGTGTATGTGTGTTTGTGTATGAGTGTATGTGTTTGTGTATGAGTGTATGTGTGTTTGTGTATGAGTGTATGTGTGTTTGTGTATGAGTGTTTGTGTGTTTGTGTATGAGTGTATGTGTGTTTTGTGTATGATGTTTGTGTGTTTGTGTATGTGTGTATGTGTGTTTGTGTATGAGTGTTTGTGTGTTTGTGTATGAGTGTTTGTGTGTTTGTGTATGAGTGTATGTGTGTTTGTGTATGTGTATGTGTGTTTGTGTATGAGTGTTTGTGTGTTTGTGTGAGTGTTTGTGTGTTTGTGTATGAGTGTATGTGTGTTTGTGTATGAGTGTATGTGTGTTTGTGTATGTGTGTATGTGTGTTTGTATGAGTGTTTGTGTGTTTGTGTATGAGTGTATGTGTGTGTTTGTGTATGAGTGTATGTGTGTTTGTGTATGAGTGTATGTGTGTTTGTGTGTTAGTGTATGTGTGTTTGTGTATGAGTGTTTGTGTGTTTGTGTATGTGTGTTTGTGTATGAGTGTTTGTGTGTTTGTGTATGAGTGTTTGTGTGTTGTGTATGAGTGTATGTGTGTTTGTGTATGTGTGTATGTGTGTTTGTGTATGAGTGTTTGTGTGTTTGTGTTTGTGATTTTGTGTATGAGTGTTTGTGTGTTTGTGTATGAGTGTATGTGTGTATGTGTATGAGTGTTTGTGTGATATACCCCTTCCCCCACCATATATATTTGTGTATCTTCTGTCTGTATGTGTGTTTGTGTATGTATTTTCAGTGTTTGTGTGAATAATATGTAGTTTTTTTTGTATGGATGTGTCTGTCTGTCTGTTTGTGTTCGTGTGTATGTATTTCTCTACATAGTTTTTTGGTGTTTGTTTACTATATGTGTGTTTGTTATTTTAAGGTGTATGGTGTTTGTGTTTGTATTTTTCTAGAGTTTGTTTATAATGTGTGTCCTATGTGTATGGATGTGTTTGTGGCTGTGTTTTTATGGTGTTGTTGTACGCATTTACTGTCTGTCTGTTTGTGTATGTATCAATGGACGTGTGTGTGTGTGTGTGTGTGTGTGTGTGTGTGTGTGTGTGTGTGTGTGTGTGTGTGTGTGTGTGTGTGTGTGTGTGTGTACGTCTGTATCATCGAGGTGGCTTCATCCGTTAGTTTTCATTCTTATCTTGGTCAAACGAACCACTCTACTGCCAACACTCACTCAGTCACTCACACACTCACTCACTCAGTCACTCACACACTCACTCACTCACTCACTCACTCACTCACTCACTCTCAAAAAG
Source organism: Homarus americanus (assembly GCF_018991925.1). Classification (NCBI taxonomy): domain Eukaryota; kingdom Metazoa; phylum Arthropoda; class Malacostraca; order Decapoda; family Nephropidae; genus Homarus; species Homarus americanus. Next base: position 4,558,556 of record NW_024725489.1, on the reverse strand, counting down.
CATAAACCATTTTTCTGTAACATTTCTATGCGCATGACTCTTAATGTGTGTGTGTGCGTGTGTGTGTGTGTGTGTCAAGTGTATATTTATAACACGAGTGTATATTACGAGGGAAGGGTTAAGCAAATAAGTGTTTCCGGTCCACAAGTGATGACCTCTACTTTGACAGCTCCCCCTCCCCCCTCCATCCCCCACACACATACCCCCCCCACACACACACATATACCCTCCCCTACCATCCCCCTCTCCCCCCTCCCCCCTCTCCCCCTCCCCCCTCTCAAATGCTCACTCACTCACCCAACACAGCACCACCACCACCACCACCACTTATTCTGAAATAGTCCCTAGGTTTGGTCAGTCCTGATTTAAAAGCCTTACCTGACTGGCAAGCCGATCCAGTGTTTTTTTTTTCCAGCTTGAAGGGATATTTTCCTCCTTGTCGGTATCATTGGATGTGAGTAAGGCTCATGGACCGGGCGGGTTAATATGGTGACGCACTAATGTAGTTATTTAAAGATATTAACCTTTGTACCCATAAGCTTGAACAAATTCTTATACTCAACTTTAAAGACAAAAATTCAAAGAAAAAAAATTATGAAAACTAAAACTAAAACCAAAAAATTAAGGGCACTAGCTTAAGAATACTAACTCAAACCCGTAATTAAGGACACGAACTAGCCCTGAGTACACGTAGTAGCCCCATCATCCCAGAGTACACCTAGTAGCGCCACTAAACCTGAGTACACGTAGCAAGACCACTAATCCCAGTACACATAAGGTCGCAGAATATTGACACATAGGCTAGTATACGGATACATATGGCACTAAATATGAGTTAAGACCTAATATAAATAATACAAAGTAAAGATGGTTCCGCAGCTGGTAATAAAGCCAATCCAAAGACACATATTTAAGGATGCATTATACCCACACCTGATACGGACGAACTATCAATGACACAGTACACGGACACATGGATACTGTCGGTGAAGAGGATTACGAGGTGTTGGCCGCTGCTCAGGACAGGGGACCTTTAAACTCAGGTAAACAAAGGCGACGGAGGAGGCGGTGAGCAGGTGGGTGAGGTGGTCGTGGAGGAAAAGGCCAAGTAGGTGGTAGTCGTGGTGGTGGTCTGTTTGAGGTCATTGGTGGTAATACGTGGTGATGAGAAGGTCTTGGCTCAGTCTCTCTCTCTCTCTCTCTCTCTCTCTCTCCTCACTTAACACAGTCTATTGTGGCACTGTCTTAAACACGAAAACCAAAAAAAAAGTCAGTCCTCAGGATACAAATTGTGACTTGTTAGTATGACTCAAGGATGAAGAGTGAGTGAATCACAAGGACTTAAAAGTATGAGTCAAGGAAGAGATCATCTCCAACCAATCACAGTTCAGGTCGCTATCATTCTGCCAAATTCTAAAATAGATATGCTAGGCCTCACCATTTCCTCTAATATGTCATGGAAGCCACACATCCACAACATTGCTAAAGCTGCCTCCCGAAAGCTGGGAATGCTGTACAGATGCCATAGCTACTTCACTCTTGAGCAGTTGCTTCAAATTTATAAGGGATTCATTCGTCCTAACTTGGAGTAATGCTCTCATATCTGGGGTGGCTCTTCTTCTGTCCAACTGTTAGATAGGGTGGAATCAAAGGCATTTCGTCTTATTACCTCTCCTCCTTTAGTTGATAATCTTTCTCCCCGTTCTCTTCGCCGCTATGTTGCTTCACGCTCTCTCTTTTACAGGTACTTTAACGGGCAATGTTCGGTGGGTTTGGCATCCTGTGTACCGCCGGCAAGGCAGTGGGTTCGTAAAACATGTCCTGCTCGCGATGCCCGCAGCTTCTCTGTGGATGTAGGTCACACTAGAATACCCCGTTATAGTTCGCCCTTTCCTCACACAGCCAAACTGTGAAATGCTCTGCCTTCCTCTGTGTTTCTATACTCATACAATCTGGCTCACTTTAAAAAGCTGGTTTTCCGGCATCTTCGTGGTGTGGATTAATATATTCTTCTTTTCTATTTTTAATTTCTTTTTACTCTTATTTTTTCGCCCCCAGGCCCCTTGTGGGTCGATGACCTGTGCCTGGGTGGGCTATTCCCCGTAAAAAAAACAACCTAAGCAATGGTGTGTGACTTACGGTGACTTAGAAGTATACGTAAGAGAATAAGTGTGGCGTTATATTCACTCTCCAGTAATACATGAAGTGGTATTTGGTGGGTATTGCCTCATCATATATAATGTGACCTTGATTGGGGTCTATTGTATTCACTTCCTAGAGGCGTGTTCCGTCTTGAGAATACTAAGTGCTTTGTTGTGGTGAAGACCTACACGATCTGCTGTGTGTGTGTGTGTGTGTGTGTGTGTGTGTGGTTACAACATAACACAACCAGGCTCAGTGAACTGTGTAGTGTGGTAACCTTACAACACAACTAGACTTGAAAAACCTGTGTGCTGTGATAAAAAAAAAAAAAATATTCCAGGAGCGCTATTAAACCAAGCCGAAACGATCAGGGCGGCTGATGGTGGCTCTGGCAACTGGTTCCTCGTAAAAACCCCGCCGCGTACGGTATATGGTGGACCGGGAGTATACGGTATATGGTGGACCGGGAGTATACGGTATATGGTGGACCGGGAGTATACAGTATATGGTGGACCGGGAGTATACGGTATATGGTGGACCGTGACCGGGTGTATGCGGTATATGGTGGACCCAGAGGTATGACCGGGAGTATGCGGTATATGGTGGACCGGGAGTATACAGTATATGGTGGACCGGGAGTACGGTATATATGGTGGACCGGGGAGTACGGTATATGGTGGACCATATGGTGGACCGGGGTATACGGTATATGGTGGACCGGGGTATGCAGTATATGGTGGACCGGGAGTATAGTACATGGTGGACCGGGTGTATGTTATACGGTATATGGTGGACCGGGAGTTATACGGTATATGGTGGACCGGGAGTATGGTGATTGGACCGGGTGTATGCGGTATATGCATGGTGGACCGGGGTATGCTGTTATACGGTATATGGTGGACCGGGTGTATGCAGTATATGGTGACGGGTGTATGTGGTATATGGTGGACCGGGAGTTATACGGTATATGGTGGACCGGGAGTATTACATGGTGGATAGTATATGGTGACCGGGAGTTATACGGTATATGTGGACCGGGGGTATGGGAGGCAGTATGGTGGACCGGGTGTATGCGGTATATGGTGGACCGGGAGTTATACGGTATATGGTGGACCGGGAGTATATGGTGTATACAGTATATGGTGGACCGGGAGTATGCGGTATATGGTGGACCGGGAGTTATACGGTATGGTGGACCGGGAGTATGCAGTATATGACCGGGGTATACAGTATATGGTGGACCGGGATACGGTATATACGGTGGACCGGGTAGCAGTATATGGTGGACCGGGGAGTATACGGTATATGGTGGACCGGAGTTATACGGTATATGGTGGACCGGGAGTATGCAGTACATGGTGGACCGGGTGTATGCGGTATATGGTGGACCGGGGAGTTATACGGTATATGGTGGACCAGAGTTATACGGTATATGGTGGACCGGGAGTATGCAGTATGGTGGACCGGTATATACGGTATATGGTGGACCGGGTGTATGATATGGTGACCGTGTATATATGGTGGACCGGGAGTTATATTCATGGTGGACCGGGGTATGCAGTGTGTATGGTGGACCGGAGTTATACGGTATATGGTGACCGAGTATGCAGTACATTGGACCGGTGTATGCGGTATATGGTGGACCGGGAGTTATACGGTATATAATTGGTTATATATGGTGGATGGGAGTATACAGTACATGGTGGACCGGTGTATGCGGTATATGGTGGACCGGGAGTATACAGTATATGGTGGACGGGAGTATATGGTGGACTGGGAGTTATACGGTATATGGTGGACCGGGAGTATAATGGGTAAAAAGTTATGCTATGTGCAAGAGAGGAGCCACTACACCCATATGCACCTTCACCATCTGCTCCGGCCTTTAACCTGCAGGTGGTGCTGGTCTTACTGGTGCTACAGCTGGTGATAGGGAGGAAGATATTGTTAAAAGTAAATGGTTAGTGATAGTAGAGTGTTGGCGGGTGATGGTAGTACTAGCTGTGGTGGTGATAGTAGTAGCTGTGGTGATGGTGGTAGCGGTGGTGGTTAACGGCCCCTCTTAATTAAAATATTCCCATGTGGTCCGGTACTAACCTTCGACGTGATGGGAAAAGTAAAATCATTGTTCCTCCAACCATGCGTGTAGTCCATTCGTCGTTACGTGAACCAGATACGTGAAACAAAATGACAACGGGCTGGGAAGGAGGGAGGAAGGACAACACCTATACCAAGAATTTCGATAATTGGAATAATCAGTTTGGCTTTGGTATCGCCCCCCCCCCCCCTTCATTCATTGCTGTTATGGTTCTGTGCAAACGGCCACAACTAACCTAACCTAACCTAATTGAACGTAAACTATTTTAACCTAACCTTTACCTGTAGCGACTTTTCACTTTCTGGTTATTTTGCAAATGTCCACAAAGCATTTATGGTCTTTTTTTCCTTTTTTTTCAGCCTTTGATATTAAAACAGTTTATTTAGCCAGAAGAACACAGATGCAGAGTGGATAATAATAACAATATTAACATGGCTGAGCCAGTTGAGAACCTTAGCTCTCTTGTAGGCACCTGATATATACTGTACATGTATCTCAAGGAAGTATTATGTAACATTTAGTATCATCTGGAATAGTACAATAGCATGGTGGTAAAAGAACATGTCAGAATGTTACCACGGTTATCACTTGGATATTTATTTTATTTATTTTTATTTTTTTTTGCATTTAACATTATTAGTACAATATATACATACTTTACAGTGGGGTTGATATGTTGGGCTCAGTAAACGAAAAGCGACCACAACGCGTTGTGGCTGTTTTCACAATAAACAGAAAACGAAATTTTGCATTTGGATTTTACCCTTACCTAACCCAATCCCAACTAACCTAACCTATAGCAAAATCTCGCTTCTGGTTATTTTGAAAACAACCACAACGCATGGTGGTCGCTTTTCGTTTTCTGAGCCCAACATATACATAAACATGATAAGGGGGGGAAGCAGTACAACATGGGTTGTATTAAGGTGGACAAGAGGACAGAGCTGTCAGTATCATGTCAAGTCGGCAAATATATTTATTGCAATAATAATTTCAATCTATCTACATGATAATTTATGATAAAATGGTTGTGGTGGTACAATAAAAGCAGAAATATAAAGTAGGTATTACAAAAAAAATGAATACATAGACAATAGATATTTTTTTAAGAAATGATTTAAAGGAAGGAGCGTAGTCTTTGCTGGGACAGGTGGGGGTAAGTTGTTCCACACCTTCACACCATGATATTTTATGGAGGTCTGGGACTGAGAGGAGCGCATGGGGGGTCTTAGTAACTTTGGGCGCCTTAAGTTGTATCTCTGATTATTCCGGAACTGGAAATAATTATTGTCAAGCAAGTGATTGACAGATTTGTAAACAAATAGGGCACACCAGTAAGTGTTAATATCCTCGAATTTTAAAATTTTCATTTTAGCAAATTGTTCGTTAGTGTGATCATTTTTTCAAGTATGTAGGTCATTGTCCGTACAACTCTCTTTTGTGCAGTAACCAGAGATTGTGTTTTTGAAGAGCCAGAGGCCCCCCATAGTGTGTGACAGTCTATCAGGTGCTGGTAAACAAGATCATGATAGATTTTCTTTCATTGCTGTGAGAGTGAGTGACTGTCGAGTGTGATACATGATACCGCACTGTTTATTGACTTTACTGTCAATGGCTTGTATGTGGTTTCTCCAGTTAAGTTTCTCATCAACAATAACTCCGAGGAATTTAGTATTTTGTTCGCGTTTGAGGACTGTATTACCTAGGTACAGGGGGTCCAAGTCTGGGGGTAAGTTTTTCCTTCTGTGAAAGATCGTGTAGTGGGTTTTTTTGAGTTTTAAGGTCAGTTTATTACGTACTACCCAGGTCCTGACTTTATTCAATTCAGTGTTCATATTTCTCATCAAGGAACGGAGGTCTGAGTTGCTGACAGAGATTACTATCATCTGCAAATAAGTTGTATTTTATGAATGTGCTGGCGTGGACTATATCGTTTATGTACAACAAGAAAAGTACAGGACCAAGAATGGAACCTTGAGGGAAACCATAC
>NW_024725489.1:4344826-4547326 GCF_018991925.1 Homarus americanus | reverse complement strand
ACTGTACAGCTTGCATACACACCACACATTCACACGTCACGTATACACACACACACACACACACAACATCCTTGACCACCAGAAGGCGGCCTCCCTTGGCCCATGTTCGGCCCATTCCCCAAGTCCCTCTCCTCGACCCATCCTCACCACTGGGATATCAACATAATCAAAAGTGACTATTTCGTTTCGGAAAGAAGTGGGATCAGTGTTGAACAGTGATGAAGTGTTTAAGCCAGTGAATTTAGCACTAGACAGTACCAGTGAGAGCCGTGACCCACCAGTGAGATAAGCACCCCTGGGAACCGACCGCCATCTTCTGACCAGGCGGTGCTAATCAGTCCACCCTCGGAACAACAGTGGGTCAGCTTTACACCTGAGTACGAGATAACACAACACCACCTAGCAGAGTTAGGTACTGTGACACTACACCACACCACTCCTTGACCACGTGAGGTCCTTCATATCAACACCTATAGGCGAGTTACTACACCACGTGAACACCACACCACCCGGTGTCTCCATGACCACGTGAGGTCCTTCATATCAACACCTATAGACGAGTTACTGCACCACGTGAACACCACACCACCCGGTGTCTCCATGACCACGTGAGGTCCTTCATATCAACACCTATAGACGAGTTACTGCACCACGTGAACACCACACCACCCGGTGTCTCCATGACCATTATTATTTATTATATACATAAACGACATAGATATCAGCATTGACAGCAACATAAGTAAATTTGATGGTGACACTAAAATAGGACGCATTATTAAATCTGACGAGGACTCCACAAAACTACAGGAAGATCTAAACAAATTTTTCGAATGGTCTGAAAAATGGCAGATGAAATTCAACGTGGACAATTGTAAAGTACTCAGTATAGGAGATGTAAACAGGGAAACCAGATACCAGATGAACAACGATGCCATAGAGAAATCCGACTGCTAGAGAGATTTGGGAGTAATGATAAGTAGGAACCTTAAGCCAAGTAAACAATGTGTTTTTGCTCGTAACAAGGCTAATAAAGTACTTGGGTTCATACAAAGGAGTGTTAGTTACAAGACTAGCGAGGTCATCCCGAAACTGTATCTTGCGCTTGTGAGACCACACCTGGATTACGCAGTTCAGTTCTGGTCACCGTATTACAGGATGGATATAGAATCATTGGAAAGAATTCAGAGGAGAATGACGAGACTAATCCCGGGCATTAGGAACCTTGAGTATAGAGACAGGTTAAAGCATCTTAATTTGCACTCCCTCGAGAGACGTAGAGCGAGGGGCGACCTCATAGAGGTGTATAAGTGGAAGTCAGGGCTAAACAAAGGGGACATTACAAAGGTACTCAAACTATCCAACCAGGAGCGAACTCGTAACAATGGTTTTAAATTAGACAAATTTAGATTTAGGCGTGAAATAGGTAAACACTGGTTTGGAAATAGAGTAGTGGATGAATGGAACAAGTTACCAAATATCATCATTAACTCGAATACGCTGAATAGCTTCAAACATAGGTTGGATGCTTATATGAGAAATAGGGGTTGGGTGTAAACCGGACTGCCCAGTATGGGCCAATAGGCCCGCTGCAGTTTCCTCCATTCTTATGTTCTTATCTACGGACGAGTTACTGAATCACGTGGCCTACGTGACCTCATACAGTAGGCAAGAGACCAGCCCACGCCATAAACTGTAAACTATAATAATTTGTATGTTGAATTCATGTTCCTTCTCCTTTCAGTAATGAAAGCTTTTGTTAAACGACCCACCCACCCCATGTCTTTGTATGTAATAAAGTCATTTTTGTCTAATGTATATTTTCAGCCTTTGGGCTGCTGAACTTTTTTTAATAAACCGTTAATTAATAATAATAAAAATGTTGTTGTTGTTGTATACACGACTATTCTCTCCCCTTCGACACTACATATCAAGAGGCGCTCAGTACACTGACCCTCTCAACTAACTCTGATCGTCACCATGACCTCATCTGTAAGTTTGGGGAGAAGTTTTACATCATCATACTCACCATCTCCTGCTCCCTCCCAGAGATATGTCGTCCGTAAACCGACACTAAAAGCACATCCAACTCATACAAACACTTTTACTTTTATTCTCTTCACCACTGACGTAGAGTGAGGGGCGACATGATAGAGGTGTATAAATGGAAGTCAGGGCTAAACAAAGGGGACATTACAAAGGTACTCAAACTATCCAACCAGGAGCGAACTCGTAACATTGGTTTTAAATTAGACAAATTTAGATTTAGGCGCGAAATAGGTAAACACTGGTTTGGAAATAGAGTAGTGGATGAGTGGAACAAGTTACCAAACATCATCATTAACTGGAACACGCTGGATAGCTTCAAACATAGGTTGGACGCTTATATGAGCAATAGGGGTTGGGTGTAAATGGGACTGCCCGGTATGGGCCAATAGGCCCGCTGCAGTGTTTTCCATTCTTATGTTCTTATGATAAGCTCGTTAGCCGCTTAGGCTGTCGGTCACGTCTCTTTTACGCATTGTTGGCAACTACTGGGAGTGAACTGGTTCCTGGATATATCGGAACCTGCTCCAGTGTTGGTCAAGTTTAATCTTGAAAGAGCTCACACTCGGTGCCGTCACAACACACACTGGCAGATTGTTCCTCGAGTTCACAATTCTCTCCCCGAAATAGTTTGCCCTCACTATTTTCTGGACTTATGGCTTCTTCAGCCTTGAGCTGTGATCCCTTGTGGGACGGACGTCCGCCAGCTTCAATGTACAATCAAAGACAAAAGTCGTGTCGCGGTTTTGGTTGGAGATTAAATATAACTCGTGAAACATTATGAGAGCCCTACCACAAGGCAGAGCACAATAAAAGTTTAGCCCTTCGGCATATGTTCTCAACAAATTTCACGACACGACTTTTGTCTTTCATTGTACATTCGGTCGAGTAGTGCCCCCTGAGACGTTTATAAACCTCGATTAGGTCGCCCCTTGCCCGTCTGTAGTATAAGCTAGGCACTTGCAGGCATTCTAATCTCTTTGGGTAGCTGAGGTTCCGTATAGAGCAGGCACCAGTCGGGTGACCCTCCTTTGGACAGGTACTGATCGTTATAAGAACAGCCCCATTCCATCCATTGTAATTATCAACAACTCGTAATTAACCTGTGTTCACTCCCTACCAGTCTCACTTTTGCTGTGTTACTGTGTTGAAATTCCTTGTTTAATGACCCTATCTCTCGTGGTTATTATATTTGTACCGCACACGTCATTTGTATATTATTAACTTTTGGCTGCTGTATTTGTTAATGAATCGTTAATTATTATTTTTATCATCACACAGACAGACAGAGACAGACAGACAGACAGACAGACAGACACACACACACACACATATTCTATATAGTTAATTCCATTTACCAGGATATAGTGTAATTTCTACTAAAATCTGAACACCTCTCAAGACCATATTATACATTATTACTAAAAACTTGTACTGAACTGAGACCAACGACAGGAACTAATTATTTTTATTTGAACATTTTACGACCATATAGATAATAGCACACCTGGAAACTTGTTGACCTGCCTGCCATAGATAACACGTGAGTTTATTGTGCCCTCTGATGTCATATTAGGTAGTAGTAGACCTTCACTAACTGGAAATAAGCTCTGAGAGGCTGGTCTGGGGGAGTGAGAGGCTGGTCTAGGGGAGTAAGAGGCTGGGGCAAGAGAGGTCATGAGAGGTGAGAAACCTAGGGAGATAAAGATTGTAGATAGAGAGACGAGAGAATAGGACAAAGACACAGATGACGGGTGAAGAGGAGAGAAGTTTTAAAGGTAAGATGATCAGGTAGGAAAGAAGGTTCATTTGGTGAGGTGAGGTGAGGTGAGGTGGGGTGAGATGAGGGGTAGAGAGACGTATGGGGGTCAAGGTAGAGAGGTGAGAGACAGACAGGTATGTTGGTGTTGAAGAAGTGAAAGGTGTGTTGGGGTGGGTGGGGGTGGATGGACAGTGAGTGTGTTGGTGGTGCCAGTCCTCTGTTACACACACACACACACACACACACACACACACAGAGAGAGAGAGAGAGAGAGAGAGAGAGAGAGAGAGCATAATGGCTAATACTGGGCAGTCCTGTTCCAACCCCTATTGCTCATATAAGCATCCAACCTATGTTTGAAGCTATTCAGCGTATACGAGTTAATGATGATTTTGGTAACTTGTTCCATTCATCCACTACTCTGTTTCCAAACCAGTGTTTACCTATTTCACGCCTAAATCTAAATTTGTCTAATTTAAAACCGTTGTTACGAGTTCGCTCCTGGTTGGATAGTTTGAGTACCTTTGTAATGTCCCCTTTGTTTAGCCCGGACTTCCATTTATACACCTCTATGAGGTCGCCCCTCACTCTACGTCTCTCGAGGGAGCACATCAACCTCTCCTCCGACATTGTCCACCTCCTTCCATTACTCTAGGTCCGAAACACTCCAGGTTGTAGATTCCACGAAGCTCCTCGGCGTCACCATAGACAACAAACTAAATTGGAAACCACACGTCAGTGAAGTTATCAAATCCTCCAGTTTCGTCTCCACCTCCTCCGCCGACTCAAGTCCCTCGGAGTTCCTGCACACGAGCTCCTCAGTGTTTACACAACATTCATACTTCCTAAGCTCACCTATGCCTCCCCACCTGGTCTTCCTCCCTAAATGCCACACAACGTAAACACCTAGAAAAAGTGCAAAAGGGGCATGCAAGATTATTCTCTCCCTTCCTACTCCACATATCAAGAGGCTCAACACACTGACCCTTTCGGCTCTCACTGAACATCACCACGACCTCATCTGCAAATTTGGTAGAAGCTTCTACACCATCCTCGACACCGGCTACTACCACCTGAGATCCCTTGTCCGAGAATTGCTGTTCGACACCACAACCGCATCCAGCCCATACGTGCGATCGCTATAAGAACAGCCCAGTCCCAACCATTGTAAAATTATCAATAACTTGTAATAAATCAGTGTATTCACTCCCAGTAAAAACTGCTCCTTACACTGTCACTATGTTGAAATGAACTGTAGTTTGAGCTTTTCCACATCTAGTTATTATATGTCTTACTTGTGTCACTTATGTTACTTGTATATTATTTGTAATTCGTAACCCATTCCCCAAATATGTAACTGTATATTTTCAGCCTTCTGGCTGCCAAGCTCCTTCAATAAACCGTTAATTATTATTATTATTATTATTTATTAAATTAAGATGCTTTAACCTGTCTCTATACTCAAGGTTCCTAATGCCTGGGATTAGTCTCGTCATTCTCCTCTGAATTCTTTCCAATGATTCTATATCCATCCTGTAATACAGTGACCAGAACTGAACTGCGTAATCCAGGTGTGGTCTCACAAGAAACAAGATACAGTTTTAGGATGACCTCGCTAGTCCTTAACTAACACTCCTTTGTATGAACCCAAGTACTTTATTAGCCTTCATTACGAGCAAAAATATTTAAAATTTTACTTGGCTTAGGTTCCTACTTATCATTATACTAAATCTCTCTCACAGTCAGTTCTCCTATGGCATCGTTGTTCATCTGGTATCTGGTTTCCCTGTTTACATCTCTATACTAGGTACTTTACATTTGTCCACGTTGAATTTGCATCTGCCATTTTCAGACCATTGAACAATTTGTTTAGATCTTCCTGTGGTTTGCGAGTCCTCACCAGATTTAATAACACGTCCTATTTTAGTGTCATCAGCAAGTTACTTATGTTGCTGTCTATGCCGTATCTATGTCGTTTATGTATATAATAAATAATAATGGTCCAAGTACTGAGCCTTGAGAACTCCACTTGTGACGTTGCTCCAATGGGACTTAGTGCCGTTAATGCTCACTACGCTGTTTCTGTTGCAACCATGCCTAATCCATTTAAGGATGTTACCTTTGATGCCATATGCTTCTACCTTTCTAATTAGTCTTTCGTGGGGACTCTGTCAAAGAGCTTTGCTAAGAATCGAGATATACCACATCATAATTACATTGCCCCTCGTCCACCGATTGGCTTGATGAAAAGAATGTTAATAGATTAGTTAGACAAGAATAATCGCTTGGCTGAAGCCATGCTGGGAATCATTGATCAATCGGTGCTTCTCAGGTGATTTCAAGGAATAGAGTTTGAAATGATTGCTTCCGGTACTTACTACTATTGATGTTAGACTGATTGTGCTGTAGTTAGAGATAGTGATCTATCCCCCTTCTTAATCGATTATTACGTCGCTATCCTCCAGGATTGTTACTACACCTGTTTTTAAGGACATGTTAAACAACTTTGCTAAGGGATACTAAACAACATACATTCGCTAATACTCTGGCAAATATCTCATCTGGACCAGGTGACTTACATTAGGCTTTAGTTTGTCTATTTGCTTACACTAACATACGTTACTAGTCACTACTATCTCGCTTAATTTGTTTTCTTCACTATCTCTGAATAGAGTCGGTGCACTCAGATATGTTTAAATTTTCGGTGGTGAAAACTTTTAGAAAAATATTTATTCAAGTATTGCTCATTTCTCCCTCGTTATCAGTAAGGCTCGCCCATTTATCTGACGTATTGAGTCCAATCTTTTCTCGTGTTTAGTTTGATACATTTGGTACAAAGAATCCTTTGGGGGTTTGTCTTCACCTCCCTTGCTATCCTTACCTCATTATTCCTCTTAGCTTTCCTTATCTCGGTTTTAGCCTACTCACCAATATCTTATAATAATCCTGGAGTAGAATTTCGCGCGCTTTATCCTTCTCGTTTAGCCTTCCTTTGTGTGATGTTCTTTAAATAATTCTTTATCCATTTAGGGGTCATTGTTTTTCTGATCTGAGTTTTTTGTGGTATGTTCTTAACACTCTGTGCATTAAGTAACTCATTATTTAAATTGGCGTGGAGCTTCGGCTATCTCAGATAGATTTATCAGGTCAGAGTCATCTGTCAGGTTCCTGACCAAGCTAGCGACACCCCACCTCTCCAGCTGACTCTTTAAACTGTCAAGGTGCCCTTCCTGAAATATGGTACTTTTATTAGATTTTCCTTATGTCTGCTCTGAAAATCTATGGAATCTAATTTCTTTGTATTTCCTGTTTGCAAGTTCGTTCCCTACCTCGACATTGCTAATGAGGGTTTCTCTATTCGACAGAACTAAATCAGTACTCAATGTACCCGTGTGGAATTCGGTTATATGTTGACAAACAGTCCTGGATCGTCTCGAAAATCCTCTGATTCTGAGTTACCCGTGGGTCAGTCCAATCTATTTAGCCAAGAGTTAAAAGTTGCCTACTATGCAGACTTTGTTGTGTATGGAAACCCTGCGCATTTCATCCCAGATAAATGGCTCATTGACTCTATCAAGATTGGAAGGTCTATATATTACTCCTGTGATTAATTTTTCCCAACCATCGCTTAATTCTATCAAATTGTTTCTGTATTCCGCTCAGTTTTTTATTTCCTAATTTGGCTACACTTCAGATTATCCCTAACATAGGTGCTTTCTGTGCCTCCTTTCCTGGTTTGCTATCGGTATGGAACAATTTGTAACCCGCTTCATTTGGTATTCGACCCGTAACTCGTGAGTCTAGGTTGATCCACGTTTCAATCAGATAACTATTATATCGATTTTTTCGGTACATACCAAGGCCCTAATATCATCCATTTGTTTCTCATACTTCTACTGTTCGCGTAGTAGACATTTTAAGTTAGTCGTGTTCTGGAGTCCTCCTTTACCACGTTTAGTTTTAAACTCCCTGTTTAATTTAGTTTTTGTCATCATTCTAACACTATTTCCCTGTAATTTTTTTACTTTGTTTACCGCTCCCTGCAGTTTCCCCACCCCGTGCCCTTATGTTCCCCTAGCAGTTTAAAGACTTCGATATCCTTTTGAACTGCCCCTCCTAAAGACTTCCCGCAGGAGTTTTGCCCCATCGAGACAGGTGCACACCCATCCCTAGCATAAGGTTTCTTCTGTCGTAGAAGTTGTCCTGGTGTCAATGAATGGGCCGATATTGACTTGCAATATTTGTCAAGACGGTCGTTAACACCAACCGCCCTTGACAGCCATTCACTGCCAACTCCTCCTAGGCAGGACACCGCATATATTAGGGATCCCTCTATAGACCTAATATGATCTATAGCTGCCTTGAACTTATCAAGAAGCTCCTCGCTCTACACCGGTCCAATATCATTGTCTCCTGCACTGGGAGCCGAATAATGGGTTTCTTCCATTACCAGACAAGATATTGTCATCCTATCCAGATATAATATCCCCCACCCCAGCTCCTGTAAACACACACCCTCATCCTATTTTTTGTTTTTTATCACAAAAAGGCCCTGTCCATGTACGCCTGTGAGTCACCAACAATTAAAGTTTTTTATACCTTCATGTCATCCTGTCCCTGGACTGTACTAACGTCAATTCGTCTATCAAAGGGACTGAACGGGTTTAGTACATAACTTTTATTTGTTGTTGTCGTATCCTTAATTATTACTTCTTCACACACCTAACCCCAAATCTTCCCACTACTCACAACCTTCCCTCCGGTTTAGTTTTCGTCAGACACTGGCCTTGCCTAACCTCCTTAGCTCTTCCTTTAATTTCCCAGGTTCTCCAACGTGGCCCTCTCAATTTTCCTTGGCCCTCACGCCAGATTCTTTCCATGGACCACTCCAGTTTGGTCAACAAACTCCACATGCAAGACCACACATAGCACTGGCTGCATATCTGATAATTATTATCCCCTCAGGAGCTAACCCTGCCGTGACCTTTCCCTAGTGAGGTCAGAACACCTTTCGTGAGGTGTGTGGACAGTAGGTGTGTGGACAGTGGTGTGTTTTTCGTGAGTGTGTGGACAGTGAGTGTGTGGACAGTGAATGTGTTGACAGTGAGTGTGGACAGTAGAGTGTGTGGACAGTGAATGTGGACAGTGGTGTGTGGACAGTGAGTGTGGACAGTGAGTGTGTTGACAGTGAGTGTGTTGGCAGTGGTGTGTGGACAGTGGTGTATGGACAGTGAATGTGTGGACAGTGAATGTGGACAGTAGTGTGTGGACAGTAGTGTGTGTGGACAGTGAGTGTGTGGACAGTGAGGTGTGTGGACAGTGAGTGTGTGGACAGTAGTATGTGGACGTGAGGTGTGTGGACAGTGGTGTGTGGACGGTGAGTGTGTGGACAGTGAGTGTGTGGACAGTGAGTGTGTGGACACGGTGAGGTGTGTGGACAGGGAGTGTGTGGACAGTGAGTATGTGGACAGTGAATGTGGACAGTGAGGTGTGTGGACAGTGAATGTGTGGACAGTGAGGTGTGTGGACAGTGAGTGTGTGGACAGTGAGGTGTGTGGACAGTGGTGTGTGGACAGTGGAGGTGTGTGGACAGTGAGTGTGTAGACAGTGGTGTGTGGACAGAGAGTGTGGACAGAGAGTGTGTGGACAGTGAGTGTGTGGACAGTGAGTGTGTGGACAGTGAGTTGTGGACAGTAGGTGTGTGGACAGTGAGTGTGTGGACAGTGAGTGTGTGGACAGTAAAGGTGTTGACATTGAGTGTGTGGACAGTGAGTGTGTGGACAGTGGTGTGTGGACAGTGAGTGTGTGGACAGTGAGTGTGTGGACAGTGAGTGTGGGGTGAATATGGACAGTGAGTGTGTGGACAGTGAGGTGTGGACAGTGAGTGTGGACAGTAAGTGTGTGGACAGTGAGTGTGTTGACAGTGAATGTGTTGACAGTGAGTGTGTGTGGACAGTGAATGTTGACAGTGATGAGGTGTGTTGACAGTGAATGTGTGGACAGTGAATGTGTGGACAGTGAATGTGGACAGTGGTGTGGACAGTGAGTGTTGACGTGTGGACAGTGAGGTGTTGACAGTGAATGTGTGGACAGTGAGTGTGTGGACAGTAGGTGTGTTAACAGTGAGTGTGTGGACAGTGAATGTTGACAGTGAGTGTGTTGACAGTGAGTGTGTTAACAGTGAGTGTGTGGACAGTGAATGTGTTGACAGTGAGTGTGTGGACAGTGAATGTGTTGACAGTGAATGTGTGGACAGTGAGTGTGTGGACAGTGAATGTGTTGACAGTGAGTGTGTTGACAGTGAGTGTGTTGGTGGTGCCAGTCCTCGGGTTACCATCAGGAAGCCAGTGGGAGAGACTGGACAGGGGCATCTTTCCTGTACGTTATCTATGTTCGTGACATTTAATGTGTGTATCTGTACTGTCTCACCGCCACTACACTGTACACCGCCTGGCTCACTCTTCTCTCTAGTTGTGTTGTTTTCGAGTGAATTCCTTGTTCTAACTCGCTAAAAACCTAATCTAACCTAGCCTAACGTAACCTAACCTAATCTAACATATCCTAGCCTAATTCTAGCCTAACTCATTAACCTAACCAAGCCTTACTCACTACTAACCTAACCTTGCCTAATTTAACTCATTTTGTTTTATTTTGATTAGGATAGGATATATTTCGTGAGGTTAGGTTAAGTTAAGTAAGCGTTAGGATATTTAATCTTCACGTAATCCATTCCTCTAACAGTCTAACTCTTACCACATGGCCAAAAAATAACTAGGAAAAAGAAAAGGTAGTACTTTGTCATCATGGATTAAAGTAAGTAAACAAATGACGCTAGAAATAGGAAAGCTTGTGCTGAGCTACGCGGAAATTGTTTTCGGAGAATAAGCGAGCACGTATCGGTGTAAGGTTTTCAGGATGTACCGATACGTATATTCTGTTACGCCATGGTGTAGTTGTAACTCGGGTGCGGTTTTTTCCTAGTGTTTCTTTTCGTTTATTTGTCTTGTTTATTTATTTATTTATTATTGTTTATTTATGTTGCCTTTTTCTTTCAATTTTGTCTGTTTTTCTTCTTTCTTTCTTTCTTTCATTGTGTCCCGTTTTACAAAAGTCGACAATTCTTAAAAGTTCATGGTGTTTTTCCTCGTAAGTTAGTGTATAAAACAACTGCCCCAAACTGGTTGACTTTAGTTGAAAGAGTTACAGTATGCTTGACCCTCTCGTGTTAATTGAGGTTTCCTGTAATTACTGTCACCCGATACCAGTTAGGGTTTAAGTCTAATGTGAGTAGCTTCTGGGAATCCCGGGTACTGGGGTCACAAAGACGTCTACTTCAGAGGATAAATAGATAGATAGATAGATAGATAGATAGATAGTAAAATAACCATACAAGTTGTCATTGATTCAGGATGTACACAGACAGGGCAGGTAAACAGTATAAAAGGCAATTTGATCAAGGATGACCTGAGCAAACCCAGTAATTGAAACTCTTTTGGTGAAATATTATGTAAAATGCTCATAGATTGTGGGAGGGAGAATAGTTAGCCGAAATAACTACGATATCTTATGACTAGTGTAGTGTAGTCCAGCTACAACAGTGTTTCTCAAACTGACGGTCACGGCCCCCAAGAGGGTCACGGCAAGATTTTAGGGGGGCCATGGCAGGCTGGTGTAAGTAGTATATGTTTGTAGAAAATAAGGAAACGCTGATTCAACTTTTTTTTGTTACTTTGCCTTGTGAGGGGAGAAATATATATATTTTTTCTTTCATTGTGTGTTATCATAATACCCGTACGGTACAGTTTTTATATTTACATAGTGTGGTGCAGCAGCTAGTTTTTCATTTCCAACGGATTCGCTCAGATTGCACGATTCTAGTTCCTGTTCAGACGAATTCCTTGATCTCGGAACGATTCTGCTGCCAGAGACTCTATGAAGAAAAATCTCTGACTGTATTCTGGTGCTCAATGTGTCAGTCAAATCCAAAAGTTAGTGAGATCGCACTTCGAGTCCTCTTGCCATTTTCTACTACTTATGTATGTGAATCTGGTTTCTCCACCTTCTTCAAATAGAGAATAAAAGTCGAAACCGGTTACATGTGGACCCAGACATGAGATGTGTATCAGTGACTCAACCTCGAATCAGTCGACTGACTGAAAAGAAACAATGTCATCCATCCCATTGAACTGTAACCAAATATACATTCTGTTTGATGATTGAAAACATTAAAATAAAGGAAGAGAAACGAAACAGATTATTTTCATCATTATTTGTGAGGGGCTGGGGAGAGAACTGAAGGGAGGCCACGAGGATGTTGAGAGTTCCTTATGGGGGGAATGGAGTGAAAAAGTTTGAGAAACACTGATCTCGAAGGTGGAAGACTGCACCCATCCTCCCCGAAGAAGAACCTTTTAAGACGTAAAAAAAAAAAGAAAAAAAAAGGGAATCGTTCTGAGAAATGAAAGTTTAATGGCGACTCATGTTTGCCTTTCTCACTACTGTTTTTTATTTGACTTTATTCGTGTGTTTTATTTTATTTTACTTACTTGTATATCCTGCCACCGATGACCATGATAGTGCCAAGGTGACCTGCTCATAGAGGAAGTTGTTTATGGAGTTTACGGTTGTTGGGTCAGAGGTGAAAAAGTTAAGGTTGCTGAAAACAGTTTAGGTTTCTGAATTACAATGTTGACTTGTCACGCCCCGATGAACGTGCTGTTTTAAAGAGAGGTCATCCCCTGGCCAAAAGATTATATCGAGGACCTATACTGCTCGTTTTATGCCCCCGACAGTCGAAATTCTGGAGAAAATAGCCATTGAGGTGTCTGTCTGTCTGTCTAGATGTCTGTACACTCACCAAAAACCTCCCTAACGCTACAAGCACTATGCACTCTGAAAAATGAACGAAGAATCTGAAACCATTCCTAGATGAACAAGCCCCATTCTGTTCACTCTCACATCCACCGTGCCCAGGTGTTCCAGAACTTCTTGTTGGGAGTGTACACCAGTGGTCTCTGTAAGGTAATTTTCCTTTGGTGACATGACATCAAAACCTCACATACAGTTTGTCCGTCCCATCAAGTGTGTATCTGGATCAGGGAGTGAACCTTTGTTGATGGTCACCTGTCGCTGTACAACACCGTCTCTCACTGTTTTAAAACCCTACCAAGAACCCGGAGGCGAGAACCGTTGGCCTCGCTCCAGGAGGTGATGTAACGCAAGTACGATATTAAAAAAAAACCTTCCTTTCTAAATTAACTTCCTAACCGCGACTCCCCGGTAGGAAACAGCACATATAACGAGGAGAAATATTTGATGTATTAGAGAGGTCATGATTGAGATGTGATTTCAGAAATAAGAACTTAAGAACATAAGAATGGAGGAAACTGCAGCGGGCCTAATATTACTGGGCAGACCCGTTTACACCCAACCCCTATTGCTCATATAAGCATCCAACCTATGTTTGAAGCTATTCAGCGTATTCGAGTTAATGATGATATTTGGTAACTTGTTCCATTCATCCACTACTCTGTTTCCAAACAGTGTTTACCTATTTCACGCGAAAATCTAAATTTGTCTAATTTAAAACCATTGTTACGAGTTCGCTCCTGGTTGGATAGTTTGAGTACTTGTAATGTCCCCTTTGTTTAGCCCTGCCTTCCACTTATACACCTCCTATCAGGTCGCCCCTCGCTCTACGTCTCTCGAGGGAGTGCAAATTAAGATGCTTTAACCTGTCTCTATACTCAAGGTTCCTGATGCGGGATTAGTCTTGTCATTCTCCTCTGAATTCTTTCCAAGGATTCTATATCCACCTGGGCCAGAACTGAACTTCGTAATCCAGGTGTGGTCTCACAAGAGCAAGATACAGTTGGATGACCTCGCTAGTCTTGTAACTAACACTCCTTTGGTATGAACCCAAGTACTTTATTAGCCTTGTTACGAGCAAAAACACATTGTTTACTTGGCAAGGTTCCTACTTATCATTACCCCTAAATCTCTCTCCAGTCGGATTTCTCTATGGCATCGTTGTTCATCTGGTATCTGGTTTCCCTGTTTATCTCCTATACTGAGTACTTTACATTTGTCCACGTTGAATTTCATCTGCCATTTTCAGACCATTCGAAAAATTTGTTTAGATCTTCCTGTAGTTTGTGGAGTCCTCGTCAGATTTAATATCGTCATATTTTAGTGTCATCAGCAAATTTGCTTATGTTGCTGTCTATGCCGATATCTATGTCGTTTATGTATATAATAAATAATAATGGTCCAAGTACTGAGCCTTGGGGAACTCCACATGTGACGTTGCTCCAATGGGACTTAGTGCCATTAATGCTCACTCGCTGTTTCCTGTCCTGTAACCACGCCCTAATACATTTAAGGATATTACCTTTGATGCCATGTGCAGATTACTAATTGAAAACTATACATTTATATATTTTTTTAACATGGTAAAGGACAAGGGAAGGTGTACGTAACTTTTAACCTTTAAAGCACAACATTACTAGGAAAGAGACCTACTTTATATACACACACCGGGCGTACCAACTCCACCTTGGATAAGAAAGACGACAATTATATTATTTGTTGTGTTATGAGAGACGGGCCACGGGATCGAATACGTGTCTCTGAGATTAATAGTCTGTGGGTTTGGATTCTCAAGGCTTCATAAGTTACCTTCGCCTCCTAACAAGGGATGAGGGGGCATAATGTAGTCACGGCAGAGTCTTGGTGTTATTTGGACGCCATATTGGACGCCATATTGACCCACATGTAATATATTAAGCAATTTTCTGGTGGTGACGGCGGTGGTGGTTGTGGTGACGGCTGTGGTGGTTGTGGTGACGGCTGTGGTGGTTATGGTGACGGGGGTGGTGGTGGTGGTGAGTGGGACAACCCTGGTGTTGATGGCAGTAAGTAGCCATAGTGTTGGTAATGATGGCAGTAAGTAGCCATGGTGTTGGTAATGGTGGCAGTAAGTAGCCCTGGTGTTGGTAATGGTGGCAGTAAGTAACCATGGTGTTGGTAATGATTGCAGTAAGTAGCCCTGGTGTTGGTAATGGTGGCAGTAAGTAGCCCTGCTATTGGTAATGATTGCAGTAAGTAGCACCTGATGTTGGTAATGGTGGCAGTAAGTAGCCCTGGTGTTGGTAATGGTGGCAGTAAAGTAGCCCTGGTGTTGGTAATGGTGGCAGTAAGTAGCACCTGGTGTTGGTGATTGCAGTAAGTAGCACCTGGTGTTGGGGTGGCAGTAAGTAGCCCTGGTGTTGGTAATGGTGGCAGTAAGTAGCCCTGGTGTTGGTAATGTTGGCAGTAAGTAGCCCTGGTGTTGGTAATGGTGGCAGTAAGTAGCCCTGGTGTTGGTAATGGTGGCAGTAAGTAGCACCTGGTGTTGGTAATGATTGCAGTAAGTAGCGCCTGGTGTTGGTAATGGTGGCAGTAAGTAGCCCTGGTGTTGGTAATGGTGGCATAAGTAGCCCTGGTGTTGGTAATAGTGGCAGTAAGTAGCCCTGGTGTTGGTAATGGTGGCAGTAAGTAGCACCTGGTGTTGGTAATAAGTGGCAGTAAGTAGCACCTGGTGTTGGTAATGGTTGCCGAAAGTAGCCCTGGTGTTGGTAATGATGGCAGTAAGTAGCACCTGGTGTTGGTAATGGTGGCAGTAAGTAGCTGGTGTTGGTAATGATGGCAGTAGAAAGTAGCCCTGGTGTTGGTAATGGTGGCGTAAGTAGCCCTGGTGTTGGTAATGGTGGCAGTAAGTAGCCCTGGTGTTGGTAATGGTGGCATAGTAGCACCTGGTGTTGGTAATGATGGCAGTAAGTAGCCCTGGTGTTGTTGGTAATGGTGGCAGTAAGTAGCCCTGGTGTTGGTAATGGTGGCAATGGCCCTGGTGTTGGTAATGGTGGCAGTAAGTAGCCTGGTGTTGGTTGGTGGCGTAAGTAGCCTGGTGTTGGTAATATGGCAGAAGTAGCCCTGGTGTTGGTAATGGTGGCAGTAAGTAGCACCTGGTGTTGGTAATGTGGCAGTAAGTAGCCCTGGTGTTGGTAATGATGGCAGTAAGTAGCCCTGGTGTTGGTAATGGTGGCAGTAAGTAGCCCTGGTGTTGGTAATGGTGATAAAGTAGCCTGGTGTTGGTAATGGTGGCAGTAAAGTAGCCCTGGTGTTGGTAATGGTGGCGATAGTAGCCCTGGTGTTGGTAATGGTGGCAGTAAGTAGCCTGGTGTTGGTAATGATGGCAGTAAGTAGCCCTGGTGTTGTGTGATGGCAGTAAGTAGCCCTGGTGTTGGTAATGATGGCAGTAATAGTGACGCTGGTGTTGGTCAAGAAGTGGTGGTATTTCCTGGCCTTGGAAGCTTCTTGGTATGCAGTCTCACAAAGGTTATTTCTCTGCTTTGTCCCCTCTACTGATGCTGTTGACTTTCCCTCTTGCCCTTATTGCCACCGCTGTCTTCAGTCTTGCCCACACAAACTGTCTTCCATCTTGCCCCTACCTCATTGTCTTCGATCTTGCCCACCCACTGTCCTTCATCTTGCCCACATTGTCTTCCATCTTGCCCACATTGTCCTCCATCTTGCCCACACCACTGTCTTCCATCTTGCCCACATTGTCCTCCACCTTGCCCCCCCCTCACTGTCTTCATCTTGCCCACACCCACATTGTCCTCCACCTTGCCCACCACTGTCTTCCATCTTGCCCACACCCACTGTCTTCCATCTTGCCCACATTGTCCTCCACCTAGCCCCCACCTCACTGTCCTCCAGTATTTCTAGGTCATATTATCTCCTCCAGCATAATAATTCTTGTTATTTCAGGGTCTCGTTATGACTTGTTCTCCCATGAGTAAAAAAAAAAAATCCTTTGTTTATTTTTCGTGTTATATAATTCCAATTACACTCCTTTTTTTAGTCAGTCAGTCAGTCAGTCAGTCGCCCCATTCACTTGCCAATCCAAAGCTGGAATTCCAATCATGATATTACTTAAAAATAAATAATTCTATCATGAGTCTTCGGAAATGTGATTTGCATGGTGGTTATGATTCAACAGCTTATCAATCCTTTTCCTTGTGTTTTTTCTCAGTTACTCGCCCTTCATTAAACTGTAAATAAAACTGACAGCTGGGCTCCATCAGTACTGAAATTAAAATGTTCGTAGTGGTTGAAAGAGTTCGTCATTATTTTTTCCTGGTGTTGTTTTGATCCAAGTGATTTTGCCCGTTTTCTTTCATGGTAGCAGTCGAGGCCCCGCCCCCTTGGTGTTTACGATCGGGAACACCTCTTCATTTTTCTAAGGACTTGATCAGCGTGTGATCCTGGACTGATGTTTTACCAGTTTTCTTCCCCAGTAACCTAACCTAACACCACTACCACCACTCCACCATCTGTGTGAAGCCTGATGTCACTACCACCAGCGTGTTACATATACACAGCTGTGTGAAGCCTGATATACCACCTGAACTGACACTACCACCTGTGTGAAGCCTGACGACTACCACCACCTGTGTGAAGCCTGATGACATTACCACCACCTGTGTAATCCTGACGACACTATACCACCTGTGAAGCCGACATTACCACCGTGTGAAGCCTGATGTCACTACCACCAGCTGTGTGAAGCCTGATGTCACTATTACCACCTGTGTGAAGCCTGACGACATTACCACCACCTGTGTGAAGCCTGATGACAGCTGTGTGGGGTACGGGTGGTGGAGGGGCGGGTGGTTTACTGAATCTAAAAAGTTTGTCATTGGTTTTCCTTGCAGGACCTTCTATATACCCAGGTGATCATTACCATACTGAGATACAATACATCACCATGCTCATTCTGTTAGTGGTATCCAGTCATACAGGATTTAAGCTGCAACGCCCAATCAGGCACTTGAGCAGGAAACCCCACTCTACAAAATATGCTTAATTCTAGCGCTGTCACATCCCGCCTTCACTAAGCGGGTGACTTACGAACAAAGAGAGATTAATAACAGCGGGGCAACACAGGGCGTTAACGACGTGTTGTACCTGCTTGATGCCTCTCTGTCTGTCTGTTAACTTACAAGGTAATAGTGATCACCTGTTGCACTTCACTTGACCCGTAGCACATCTAAAACACACACACACACACACACACACGTGGTCTAGTAAGTAAGGCGACTGGCTGCTCGTGATATCCTGTTGTACTGTTACCAAACATAATAATATAATGCCCTTGATTCTTCATTACACAGGAAACACCATTTTACCAACTATTCTCGGGTTTTGCTCTGTTTATTAATGGTTAATTTTAGGGATTAATTTTATACTCGGGGTACAGGAGTCACGTTGATGGGTCGCACTAAACACCATTAAATTTTCGTCTGATGACACACTGTTAACGTGTTAGGTGCATACAGCAGGCTCCGGCAGCAGTATTGTTGCTGGCACGACTTCCTGTGGTGACGGTGAGGGCGTTAACTCAGGCTGGGAAGTGAGTAATGATATTGAGGAGTCCGTCACTGAGGAAGGCTCTTGTCATCTTACTAATAACTCTCTCGTCACTGTTTAATTTTTAATTCTTAACTGAAATTATATTTTTGATTTATTAATTTTATTTTTCTTGATAAGTATTAATAATTTAATTTGACTTATTAGTTGTAATTATTTTTACTTACACTTTCCTTAATATGTATCGTTATCAGTATTTAACACTTACATGTTAACAGTAGGATTATGACGTAATGTGACATAAGAACAACATTGTGCAGTAGTTTGGAGTGTCATCTGATAAGAAGGTGTTAATTACTGATAATGATAAGCACAGGAAAAATAAACCTTGAGAGACATGTACACACACACACACACACACACACACTCAAGGGGTTATATCAGGAGAGTTCAGTTACCTCGTTACTATGTGTGTGTGTTGGGGGGAGATGTTGAGGTGTTTTCCCAGCACTCTGTAATATTTGTATTAGTTTAAACTTTAAGACATATAATTATATTTCCTTAAACTGGATTATTGTACACACACACACACACACACACCACACACACACACACCACACACACACCACACACACACACACACACACACACACACACACACACACACACACACACACAGAGGTTCTTCCCCTGCATTGTGTCTGAGTGTGCAGTATTATATCACCCCGTTATGGTGTTTTGTGTGTGAGAGTTGAGGCAGGCGACCGGCACTGTGTATAACCAACAGTAAACAACTTTGGCACAGCTGAGAGTGGCACCCACCACCACCACCACCACCACTACCACCACCACCACCACCACCACCTCCTCGAACGAGAAAGATAACACGTGTGTCTCAACGAATTAGTGATAAGAAATTTCTCATCTCATTTCCCCCAGGGCGTACCTCAAGACATACAGACAGACAAGGTTAACACTATCATGCCTTTATTCATCACTGACAGAGTGCGGGTGGGGGGGGGGGGTCATATCCATTCTTGTTATTAGTAATTTTAAGTGAGTGATGATCATCTTTGTGGGGAAAAAATATTATTTATGTAACTGTAACGAATATGTTAAATCTTTTGTAAATTACTGTATCTTTCTTTGTAATTCTGTACTGTACTTGTGTCCGTTAGTCTCACTCCTATTATATATATTCTTTTATTTAGCTTAAGTGAGCAATTTAGATGCTCCCTCACACCTCCAAGTTACGCAGAAAATTGTAAGTATCAATTAGTAAGGATCCGGGTACTGATGCGTCTCCTGGCTCTCATGGCAACAGGGAACTAATAACTATGACCTCTGGGCTATGTAGTATTGCCATGAACTTACGACATTCAGCTATAACCCCTGGACTAAATCGTATCATCAGTAGTAACAAGTTGCTTAGCATGAAAGTCAACACGTGTAGCTTCTCGGTGTCCTAAAGGGTGGGTGGAGCTGCTGTTTGCCAGACCTCCCTACTATATGACTGAGTGGTCTCCCCAGGTCGTAGAATAAAAGTCACGTCACCTTTTTACAGCACCACAGATTATACTAAAGCTTGTGAGTCTGGGTCAGCTGTGTTGACTTTTATGGGGCCTTTATAGGTGACGTTTATGGGTGACGTTTTATGGTGACGTTTTATGGGAGACTTTTATGGGTGACGTTTTGGCGTTTTATGGGTGACTTTTTATGGTTGACGTTTTATGGGTGACGTTTGGGATGACTTATGGGTGACGTTTGGGAGACGTTTATGGTGACGTTTTATGGGTGCCCTTTTTATGGTTGACGTTTATGGGTGACGTTTATGGGTAACGTTTTATGGGTGACCTTTATGCTTGACGTTTTATGGGTGACGTTTATGGGTAACGTTTTATGGGTGACCTTTTATGGTTGACGTTTTATGGGTGACGTTTTATGGGTAACGTTTTATGGGTGACGTTTTATGGGTAACGTTTTATGGGTGACCTTTTATGCTTGACGCTTTATGGGTGACCTTTTATGGGAGACCTTTTATGGGTGACCTTTTATGTATTAGGTAGATATGTGATTAGAAGTCAATAGTGATATATAATTTGAAAAGTTAACAGTAATATGGGATTAATTAGAAGTTAATAGGAATGTGGTTAATTAGATGTTAAGTCATATATGATTAATTAGATGTTAATAGAAGTATATAATTAATTAGATGTTAACAGTAATATGTGATTAATTAGAAGTTGACAGTAATATGTAATTAATGTTATAGCTGATTAATTATTTCGTGTTTCAGGTGACTGGTGACGCAGCCAATGGGACGCTTATACACCAACACTAGACTGTGCTCTTCCGTCCGCGTCCCACACATCAAACACCAAATTCTCGTAAGTTTAATTAATGCATTATTATAATCTTTAGCTTTCATAGTTTTATAATATCAGTACAGTCAAAACTTAGAGGATTATTTATTATTTTTATTAATGTCGACGGGTTCATGTATGTTGGACGAACTGTATGTATGTATGTATGTATGTATGTAGCATGCTCGCCTCGTAAGTGAGTGGACCAGGGTTCGATCCCCGGTCAGGGTGAAACTATGGGTCAAGTTTCTTTACGCCATTTGTCTCTGTCTACCCAGCAGTAATTGGGGACCTGGATGTTAATCGATGTTGTCCAGTCTTCTCGGACTATTCCTTGACACTGGGTCATGCAGTTCGCTAACTTAGGGTGTGGTTGTTGTGTTGGCGACAGCTTCTACACCTTAAACAAATTCACGCCTCGGTGGCCCTTGGGCCGGCCATCCTCGTTACACGAGGGGCAACCATTATGTATGTATGTATGTATGTATGTATGTATGTATGTTAATTACTCGTTCTTAGAGTATGTATTAAGCTTTTGCAATTACTCATTACGTCAGACAGAGGTGTGTGAGGAAATACTTCTATAAATAACCTACAGTACATATATCGCTTTCCTAATGGGGCTTGATAACGGTCGCCGGGAAAACTGTTAATATATATATATATATATATATATATATATATATATATATATATATAAAACTGATAAGATCCTCCAACCTTCGCGGTGTTTCGTGTATCAAGAGTTTACTGTCCAGTATGGTTGCGCGGCGTTGTGGTGTTGTAATACTATCTAGTGTGTTACGCTGTTTACTTCTAGGAAATTAGTTTTTTTTATTGTTGTGATGTTTTATGATCTTTGGTAAAACGTAGCAGGTTATTCCTGTGAAATGTATAATAAGTAATAATGTCAATACTACTCCTACTGCTGTTAATACTACTGTTACTACTGCTGTTAATGCTACTGTTACTACTGCTGCTAATACTACTGTTACTACTGCTGCTAATACTACTGCTGCTAATACTACTGTTACTATTATATAATACTACTATTACTACTACTGCTGCTAATACTACTGTTACTACTACTGCTTATATACTATTATTACTACTGCTAATACTACTAACAGCTAATACTACTGCTGCTACTGCTGCTTTAATACTATGTTACTACTGCTGCTATTACTACTGCTAATACTATCTACTAATACTACTGTTTATGCTGTACAAGTTTACTGCTAACGTAATGCTACGTTGCTTTAACAATACTACTTGCTACAACGCTGCTAATTTGCTCTGTAATACCTAACAAATTTGTTGCTAACAACTATGATTACGCGCTGCACGTTACCAACGGCACTTCAACACGCTACTAACCTGTTAACAACAATTTTGCTTACTGCAGCACAATATGTTAGCAACTGCTGCTGCAAACAACAATTACCTGTTGCTGCTAATGCTACTGTTACTGCTGCTAATAACTGTGCACTTACAACACGCAAACAATGCTACTGTTGCTGCTTGCAGCAACAATAACTACATTACTGCTGCACATAATGTTTACAACAACTGCTATTACTGTTGCTGTAGCCTTGATAACATGATGCTGCTAACAGCACTAACAACAGTGCTACAGCTGCTAATGCTGTTACTGCTGCTGTAATTGCTGCTGCTACTGCTGGCAACAATGCTGCTGGTACTACTACTTAACTACGATTGCTCAATTTTAACAACACAATACTGCTGTTGCTTAGCAATGCTATTACTACTGTTGCTGCTAACAGCACACTGTTGTTACTGCTCAACAATACTACTGTCTACTGTGCTTCGTACTGCTGTTACTACAACAACTAATACTACTTTACTACTGCAGCTAATACTAACACAACACTTTCAATACTACTTTCAATTACTACTGCATACATACTGCTGTTACTACCTGTTGCTAACTATACTGTTACTGCTGCTGCTTAACTACATGCTGCTGTTGCTGTAACCTTTCAATGCTACTGTTACTGCCAACTGCCAATGCTGCTGTTACTACCAATGCTGACAACAACTATGCTGCTGTTACTGCTGCTGTTAATGCTATTGTTACTGCTATAACCTCGTGCTACTGTTACTGCTGTAGCACAATACTGCTGTTACTGCTTAGCTAATGCTACTGTTGCTACTTTAATGCTACTGTTGCTACTGCATGCAATGCTGCTGTTATACAACGCTTGCTGCTACTGCTACTGCTGCTAATGCTACTGTTGCTACTAGCCTTACACAATGCTACTGTTGCTGACTGCTGCTAATACTACTGTTACTACTGCTGCTAACAATGCTATGTTACTGCAACAACTGTGCTACTGTTACTATAATACTAATGCTATACTTCTACTGCTAATACTACTGTTACTACTACTATAATACTTATGTATACTACTGCTATTACCTACTGCTGCTACTGTTATCCTGCTAATACTGTTATACTGCTGCTAATACTGCTGTTAGCTTCTGCTAATGCTATTGCTCCTGCTAATGCTAGTGTTACTATAACCTTAATACTACTGTTGCTCTCTATATAATACTTCTGCTGCTGTTAATACCTGTTTCTCTAACGCTGCTGTTAACTACTTGGCTCCTACTGCAACAATGCTGTAATACTACTGCTGCTTGCTTGAACTAAAACTACATACTGCTGTTGCTTAACTGCTGCTGATAACCTGCTACTGTTACGTTACTACTGCTGCTGAATACTACTGTTACAGCGCGCTAATACTACGTTTACTGCTTAGCTAATACTTTGGTTGTACTACAGCTGTTACTACTTTATAACTCTCCTGTTACGCAGCTGTTACAACAATTTGCACACTGCCAATACTATGTTACACGCTGTATGCTACTAATTACTACTTGCCACAATACTGTGCCCAATGCTACTGTTGCTGCTAATACTGTAATTTGCTGACAACACAATGCTACTGTTGCTGCTGCTGCTACAACAATGCTACTGTTGCTACTGTAACAATCTGCTTTACTGCTGCTGCTAATACTGTTACTACTGCTGCTAATGCTGCTAACAGCTAATACTACTGTTACTACTGCTGTTAATGCTATTGTTACTGCTACTACCTTGCTAATGCTACTGTTACTACTGCTGCTAAACACTGCTGTTACTGCTACTTGCTAATGCTACTGTTACTACTGCCTTTAATGCTGCTGTTGCTGCAACTTAACAATACTACTGTTACTACTGCTGCTAATATACTGTTATCTTACTACTGCTGCTAATACTACTGTTACTACTACTGCCTAATACTACTGTTACTGCTGCCTAATACTACTGTTACTACTACCTTTAATACTATGTTACTATAACCCTTGCTAATGCTACTGTTACTATAGCAACAACTGTACTACTGTTACTGCTAATACTACTGTTATACTGCTTAATGCTACTGTTACTCCACTGCTGCTATACTTACTGTTACTACAATCTAATTACTGCTACAACTGTACTACTGTTACTACTGCTGCTGCTAATACTACTGTTATCTACTGCTGCTAATACTACTGTTACTCTACTGCTAATGCTATTTATACTACTTATATGCTACTTTCTACTGCTGCTAATACTACTGTTGCTATATGCTAATACTGCTGTTTATACCTGCCTAATACTAGTGTTACTGCTACTTTAATACTACTGTTACTCCCTACTAATACTACTGTTACTCCTGTTAATACTACTGTTACTCCTACTGCTAATACTACTGTTACTCCTACTGCTGCTAATACTACTGTTACTTCTACTGCTGCTAATACTACTGTTACTCCTACGGCTGCTAATACTAGTGTTACTACTGCTGCTAATACTACTGTTACTCCTGCTGTTATTACTGGTACTATTACTGTAGGTAATATTACTTTTTTTTTAGATATCAAACTTGGCCTCAAACCTCCCCTTGTAGCAAATAGCATCCGGTCGCATTTAGAGAAAAGCAAATTAATCTACGACTCTCAACATGGGTTTACAAAGGGAAAATCTTGTCTAACAAATCTGCTGACGTTTTTTAGGAAAGTCTTCGAGGTAGTAGATAATTACGATGTTATTTACTTAGACATTAGCAAAGCGTTTGACAGAGTACCGCATCAGAGGCTTCTGAGAAAAGTTAAGGCTCACGGTATCGAGGGGAAAGTTTTAAATTGGATAAAATCATGGCTCACCGATAGAACGCAGAGGGTCAGCGTAGATGGTGTTGAATCTGAGTGGGGCCGTGTAACCACTGGGGTTCCCCAGGGGTCAGTACTAGGCCCACTCTTGTTCATAATCTACATAAACGATATAGATACTGGGATCAGCAGTGACATACGAAAGTTTGCAGATGACACCAAAATAGGGCGGCAGATTAATTCAGAGCAGGATGCAAATGCACTACAGGAGGATTTAAATATACTGCAGGGGTGGTCAGAAAAATGGCAAATTAAATTCAACACCAGCAAGTGCAGCGTACTTAATATTGGAAGAACAAATACTGCCAATGTATACAGCCTTAACAACATCAACCTAGAGAAGTCGACTTGTGAAAGAGACTTAGGGGTACTTGTAAGCCCGGACCTACGGCCTAGAAAACAGTGCGTTGATGTTCGAAATAAGGCAAACATAGTATTGGGTTTTATATCTAGAAGTGTAAGTTATAAGAGTGCAGAGGTCTTATTGCAACTATATCTTGCGCTAGTCAGGCCGCACCTCGATTATGTGGTTCAGTTCTGGTGCCCTTATTATAGAATGAATATCAATTCACTGGAGTCGGTGCAGCGAAGAATGACGAAAATGATTCCGGGACTTAGAAACCTACCATATCAAGATAGGTTAAAGAAACTAAACTTGCATTCCCTAGAAAGACGAAGAGTGCGGGGAGATGTAATAGAAGTATTTAAGTGGGTGAAAGGAATCAATAAAGGGGATATAGATAAAGTTCTTATAATATCCGAGCAGGATAGGACTCGTAGCAACGGATTTAAGTTGGATAAGTTTAGGTTTAGGAGGGAGATAGGAAGGAACTGGTTCACAAATAGGGTGGTGGACGAGTGGAACAAGCTTAGCAACTTTGTAGTAAGTGCTGGAACGCTATAAAGTTTTAAAAGGAGGCTAGATAGATTCATGAATGATAGAGAGAGGTAGTAACTCTCGACAGGAGCTGCCATGCACAGGCCAACCGGCCTATTGCAGACTCATTGTTTTCTTATGTTCTTGCTGCTACTTTGCTGTCACTCGGAATCGAGTATGACGATCATCCAGCTATGATACAATGATGTGAGTTATTTTAGTCGTCACCTTCGTTGGTGAGTTCTGGGGTGACTAGAGAGGCCGATGCGGGACCAGCGGCAGGGCTGTCAACAGATGTTGCACGTGTGGAGGGCTACTTCTAGTGCGGTAGGGGTGGCGGCTGCGTCTTTCTGGTGTTGGTGCTTGTCTGCCTTGTTATGCAGTCGGTCTAACTGGAAAGTATTGACACCTTCTTGCGTTACGGTGTGGAGTAATCGTCTCCCAGGTGAGGGAGTTGATTTGGCACCTTTTCAGTTACCCACCAACGTTATATTTAATATTCGTTCGGTGACTGTAAAGTAGCTGCTTTGGCAGTCTACTGTTGTCCATGTGGGTAACAGCTCAGTCCAGGGTAGTTGTTCATGGATAATGGTAGCCTCGATGCTCCTACAGTTGGTGTCAGCAAGGATGCTGGCATTTGTTCTCTTGTCTTCCCAGCGAACTCTGAGGATGGAACGTAGACTACGTTGGTGAAAGTTTTCAAGTGCCTTGAGGTGCTTCCTGTATGTGACCCATGTCTCGCTGCCATATAGGAGGGTGGAGAGGACAACTGCTCGATATACGTGCAACTTTGAAGATAATTTCAGCTCCCTACAGCTGAAGACACGGGTCAGGAGTCTGCCAAAGGCTTGAGATGCACATCTGATCCGATGTTGAATCTCTTCATCGATGTCCACGGTGGTGGACAGGTGGGAGCCGAAATACTGAAAGTGGGTAACATTAGAGAGGGTAGTACCGTTAAGCTGGACGGATGGTGGAGGTGTGTCTCAACCAGGGGCAGGTTGAAAGAGAATCCGAGTCTTACGTACATTCACCTCAAGGCCGAAGTGTGCATACGCATCTGCGTAGGTGTTCAGGATGTCCTGTAGGTCGTGTTCAGTGTGAGCGACAAGGGTGAGGTCGTCTGCATACTGAAGTTCAGTAATGGAAGCTGCCGACACTTTTGTTCCTAGCTGGAGTCGTCTTATGTTGCAAAGACCCTTCATCCGGTACTCGATGTCCACCCCACCGGCTAAATTGGCCCTGGCACGAGTAAGGAAGGCAACCAAGAAAATGGAAAAGAGAGTTGGTGCCAGTACACACCCTTGTTTTACCCCTGTTTGGATGGGGAAGAATTTAGACTGGGTGCCACTGTGCAGGACACTGCCGTTCATGCCATTGTGGGGTTGTCTTACAATGACGATGAATTTTGGTGGGCAGTCAAAAAGGCTAACGGTCCGCCAGAGGGCTTCCCTGTTGACCGAGTCGAAGGCCTTGGTTAGGTCGACGAAAGTCATGTATTGGTCACGATGATGTTCACTGCACGTTTCCTGTATCTGGCAGGCAGCAAAGATCATGTCAGTGGTGCCACGTGACGGTCTAAAGCCACATTGAGATTCTGGGAGGAAGTTTTCTGCCTCCGGAAGAAGTCTGTTTAGGATGACTTAGACGATAATCTTGCCAGCTAAGGACATCAGCTAGATCCCGTAGTAGTTGCAACAGTCTGACCAGACTCCCTTGTTTTTATAAATATTGACGATGAAGGCAACTTTGAGAGCTTGGAGGATTTCCGCCTTTTCCCATATATTCTCCAGAAAATAGTGGAGACGGCGGGTAAACAGATGTCCTCCTACTATATACACCTCAGCTTGGGTTCCACCAGCCCCTGAGGCTTTGTTATTTTTCATCTGTTAGATGGCAGTAGCTACCTCATCCAGGGATGTCTTGTTGCTGAGGTGGGTCAGCTCTGGATGCTGAGGGACCTGCTGAGGAGTCAGGACATTCACATCGGTGTTTCGGTTGAGCAGCCAATGGTAGTGTTCTTTCCAGCACTGAAGGATGCCTTCGTCCTCAATTCAGTTATAAGCAGCACGCTTATCTTTGACAAGTACATTGATTTCTGGGTCATTTTCATCAAACCAGTCCTTGTGTATTCCTTCGATCTGGCCGAGGGTCTCTCTGCAGGTTTTTGTTGTGATAATGTCGAGAATAAACCATTCGGCACTGGGATTTGGGTTGTTTGTTGCCGGGTTGTTTATCAGCCCATGTACAGTATGTGCTACCGCTGGATCCTCCAGACGCTTAGTATTAAAACCTGTTCTGGAGGTTTGTTGCCTTCACCGTTTTGGGGCGACGTGAAGTGAGAGAATGGCTCTGACAAGCAGTTGATCAGTGTCACAGTGGTCTGAGCCATGCATGGCTCGAGTGATGAAGACATCTCGGCGATCTCTTTCTCTGACAATGAAGTAATCAGTGAGACGCTAGTGTTTGGATCATGGGTGTTGCCACGAACCCTTGAACTTGTCGGCCTGCCTAAACAAGATATTGGTGATAGTGAGGTTGTGTGCAGCACACTTGCTGAGGAGGAGTAGGCCGTTTGGATTAAACTTGCCTAGTCCATTTCTCCCTATGGTTCCCTGCCAAATGTCAGCAACTCTGCAAACTCTGGCATTGAAGTTACCAAGGAGCACAACCTTATCTTTTCTGGGGATATAGGTTAGCACTCTGTCAAGGTTGGCATAAAAGGCCTCCTTTATGTCATCCTCTGCACCAAGAGTTGTGGCGTATGCACTGATGAAGAAGGCATGACGTGAGTGATTCAGTGGGACTCGGAGCGTCATGAGGTGCTCGTTGATCCCAACAGGCATATCGGTTAGCCTGTGTAGGATGCCTTAGCGGATGGCAAAGCTAACTCCATAAATGCGGTTTCTCTCCGCAGCAGGCTTACCCTTCCAGAAGAAGGTATAGCTAGACCCTTGTTCTGTGAGTCGACCTTCGTCTGGTAGTTGGGACACACTAATGGCTGCTATGTTGATGTTATACCTACCCAGCTCTTTTGCCAAAAGGGCGGTTCTTCTTTCAGGACGTTCATTTGTGCCAGTATCCAGAAGGATCCTGATATTTCATGCAGCAGCCATAAGAGATTGCATAGTTTGTTTTTGTTTTGATCTGTGATTGTGTTTTTGACTGCATAAGGATGACCTTATTGAGTGTGGTTGCTCAGTCAAGTTGGTTCTCTAGGCAGGCTATGTTTAGGGCACCTTTTCTAGTCCCCTCCTTATGTGGGGTAAGCAGAGCGGCTCCTCGAAAGGACTGCTCAGTCGCACAGACAGTTCTGGATTACACTGCTGCCTAGATCCCAGTGCATTAAAGACTATCTTATCTGTGCCGCCCATGTGCAGAGTTGTGACTAGAGACTCCCGGCAGTCATCTCTGCCTGTCCTGGTCGCCACTCGTCTGTCGCCATAAGAGTTTTGGAGGTATAGATGTTTTGATGATGACGGTGAGAGGTATGATGAGCTGGATGATGGCTGCACGTGAGTTGATTAATGTGGTGAGGCAGGAGCACAAGCTGCAACCACACATCTTGGCTCTCCCTTTTCTTGATACAGTGGTGCAAGTGTTGCAACGACTGGGGAGAGGGAGAGTTGCAATGGACTGCCGATAGCCCAGTTTGTTGGGTTTCGCCTTAGTAGCCTGTCCACCAGGCATTGCTTTCGTCCCCCAGTGTAGTCGTTGGGTCTCCATGGTGGTCACCTCCTCCGCCTACACCGCCGTTGGGGTCTTGTTGGAACTCTCTAATCATGTCTGCCTGATGCGGGGCTCCGTCTCAGACTTTTCGTTCAGGGTTTACTCCCATAGCCTTAGACCTACCAAAGTTAATCCGCAAGGCAGTGGGGCAATGGTTGGTAGGCGCCAGGACATGTGTACCGGCAGGAGAGGACTTGTGCAAGTTGTTTCCTTGTTCACCATGAGGCCAAGCCAGCGACGGTAGCTGAAAGCGAGAGGGAGTAAGCAGTGCTTGCGCCATAACACTAACATAATGCTGCCACACTAGACTCATTACACCACCCTGTGCACACACACACACACACACTACATCCTTGACCACCGGAGGGTCAAGACCTATCAGGCGCTGCTCCTGCTGTACAGCTGCCTCCCCTGGCCAATGTTCAGCCCATTTCCCAAGTCCCTCTCCCCGACCCATCGTCACCACCGGGATATCAACATAATCAAAAGTGACAATTTCGTTTTGGAAAGAAGTGGGATCAATGTTGAACAGTGATGAAGTGTTTAAGCCAGTGAATTCAGCACTAGACAGTACCAGCAAGAGCAGTGACCCACCAGTGAGGTCAACACCCAGAGATAAGCATCCCTGAGAACCAACCACCATCTTCTGCCTGGCGGTGTTAATCACTCC
Source organism: Homarus americanus (assembly GCF_018991925.1). NCBI lineage: Eukaryota > Metazoa > Arthropoda > Malacostraca > Decapoda > Nephropidae > Homarus > Homarus americanus. The sequence continues at coordinate 4,517,246 of NW_024725489.1, read as the reverse complement.
ACCCTGGGAACAACAGTGGGTCAGCTTCACACCTGACTACGTGATAACACAACACCACCTAGCAGAGAGTGAGGTGCTGTGACACCACCCCACACCACCCGGTGTCTCCATGACCACGTGAGGTCCTTCATGTCAATACCTACGGACGTGACCTCACGTAGTATGGCAAGAGACCAGCCCACGCCATCAACTGTAAACTAAAATAATTTGTATGTTGAATTCATGTTCCTTCTCCTTTCAGTAATGAAAGCTTTTGTTAAACGACCCACCCACCCCATGTCTTTGTATGTAATAAGTCAATTTTGTCTAATGTATATTTTTAGCCTTAGGGCTGCAGAACTTTCTCAATAAACCGTTAATTATTATTATTTTTATTATTACACACACACACACACACACACACACACACACACAGGCTCCAAAGAGTGTATATCGCTACAAACCCTGAAAATTACTCCTTTAAAACAGATGCATCAAAAAATAACAACAAAGGAACAACAACAACAACAACAACAATAATAATAATGATGATAATTGGCTCAGTCACGTCAATGTTGTTCTTATTGTCCGCTGTATCTATATTTTCCTGGCTAAATAAACTGTTTCAATAATAATAATAATAATAATAATAATAATAATAATTACATTGCATGAGGCGCAAATTAAGGTCGTCACTGAACAGGTTAACGCACCGAGGTTCAGTAGTATTGGCTGACATGGGAGACGTGTAAACACCTTTCCTCAGTGGTAGATAACCCAAGGGGGAATACCACGTGTCTTATCCGTTATACCGGTGCGAGTGTGGTGCTGCTGCTTCTCTTACACAGCGAACCTGGTAAAAGAACAAATTTGGATCACCTGAAGAAAAGCCCCCTAGATTATTTTACCTTTAAGATTAACTTCTTTAATTTTTATCTTACTTAAACTTAACCTAACCTAACCTGACTTAAACATAATCGTACATGGAATAATGTAACTTAACTTAACCTAATTTATCCTCCCTATTCACAACTTAATCTAACTTAACCTAACCTCCCCATAAATAACCTAACCTCCCGAACACATAACCTAACCTAGCTTAACCAAATCTAACCTAACCTAACCTAACCTAACTTAACTTAACGAAAAGTGAAAGGTATTGGAAGATGACATTTTCATGGGTGAAGATGCATCACTTTTTTCCACATCCAAGTAATTATCACATTTAACTTAATTTTGCTCACTTAACCCATAAAGTAATCGATCTACTTAAAGAATTCTACCAAGGCTAATGTATCAAAGTGCCTATGTTACGTTATGAGATGTTATGTAATATGTTATAAGTGTACATGTTACAAGGACAGCCAGTCTAGTGGTGGCGAAATGCTGCCATGTTGATACTGTATTACAGTGTATATTTCTCAAGGCACACGTAGGACATAATCATTCACATAAACATTACTAGTAAATTTGATTTGATTTATGCTTCTCAAGGCATATGTTGAAGGCATTTATATAAACATTACTCATAAATCATGCTTCATATTATGCTTGCCCAGACATATGTGAGTAATACTTACTCATATAATATTACTACATAATACTCGTTGACCATGACTCATAGGACCTTTGTCTTCCCCAAATAACTCCTTATAAGACATACTGTACCTGCCAGCCCTCAAATATGCCTGGGAACGGCTGCCTTGTATGCTATATTTTTAATAACCTTCAACTTTTTATTTAAACCCTTCACATCTTGTACCCTCCTCCTCCTCATAATAATAATAATAATAATAATAATTTGTAAATACAGTAATAGTAATACAACAATAATAATAATAATACCCCGTCTTGATTTAAATGTGGCATCTTACATCAGTGTATTAAAACACAATCGTGAGTAACGTAGCACATTGGTACGTGCCCCAGAATATTAAATATTGGGGTGACCTTCAAGATAGATACAGTTTTATACATTATGTTTCAACCTTGACCAATCACTTTACTACACACATCGCTGTGAACGATCGATTCCTCACCCGCCAAATGAATACACTTAAATCTTTTCACAAAACTACTATTATCGTAAATTATGCTGGCATTTAGGTTACAAAACAATAGCATTAATATAATATTTGTTTGTTTATTTTAGATGCATAATTTGTCATGGGAGTCGCACATCCACAACATTGCTAAAGCTGCCTTCCGAAAGCTGGGAATGCTGTACAGATGCCGTAGCTACTTCACTCTTGAGCAGTTGCTTCAAATTTATAAGGGATTCATTCGTCCTAACTTGAAGTACTGCTCTCATATCTGGGGTGGCTCTTCTGTCCAACTGTTAGATAGGGTCGAATCAAAGGCATTTCGTCTTGTTACCTCTCCTCCTTTAGTTGATAATCTTTCTCCCCGTTCTCTTCGCCGCTATGTTGCTTCACTCTTTCTTTTACAGGTACTTTTTACGGGCAATGTTCGGTGGATTTGGCATCCTGTGTAGCGCCGGCAAGGCCGTGGGCTCGTAACGCTCGTCTTGCCTGGGGTGCCCACTGCTTCTCTGTGGATGTAGGTCACACTAGAATACCCCGTTATAGTTCGCCCTTCTTTCCTCACACAGCCAAACTGTGGAATGCTCTGCCTTCTTCTGTGTTTCCATACTCATAAAATCTGTCTCACTTCAAAAAGCGACAAGTGTACAGGGTTCATTATTATAACCACAAGAGTTGGTCGACCTGGAATTAATTTAAAAATGTCATTACAGCTTCAGTAGTTTATGGTACAAATAGTATAAATATCAAAGACTCGGGATGTATAAATACGTTTTCTGGGTGGCTAGGCTACTTACTATATGAGATAATAACCGTCTTAATATGTACACCCTCGGTCGACAGTATAGTATAATTATGTCGTTTATGAGTAAGGTGTGTACAGTACTGTATATTGAACCTTCATAATTCACGGTTAACTTTTGAAACTCGTTCAGTTTTAATTCTTCATAATTAAGCAGATAAGTAAAGGTCAAGATAATTAGTGTTAAAATACATTCAACTTCCTGTTTACTTTTCTACCATAGCCTAGCGACGCTGCCTATGTACTGTTAGTGCTCTGTACTCTTGGTGCTCTGTACTGTTGGTGCTCTGTACTGTTAGTGCTCTGTACTGTTGGTGCTCTGTACTGTTGGTGCTCTGTACTGTTGGTGCTCTGTACTGTTGGTGCTCTGTACTGTTGTTGGTGCTCTGTACTGTTGGTGCTCTGTATATTGGTGCTCTGTACTGTTGGTGCTCTGTACTGTTAGTGCTCTGTACTGTTGGTGCTCTGTACTGTTGGTGCTCTGTACGTTAGTGCTCTGTACTGTTGGTGTGCTCTGTACTGTTAGTGCTCTGTACTGTTGGTGCTCTGTACTGTTGGTGCTGTACTGTTGGTGCTCTGTACTGTTGGTGCTCTGTACTGTTAGTGCTCTGTACTGTATATTGTTGGAACTGATTTCTCTAACTATTGAAGATGAGTAAAAGTAAATTATGAAATTATATGAAAAAATACAGAGCAAGATGATTGAAACTGAAAAAAAAGTCGAAGTTAGAAAAAAGTACACATGGTTGCCTTAAGTCAGATTTGTTCTGTACATCACTTAGTAGTGTTTTTTTTTTTTTTACGGGGATTAACCCACCCGGACACAGGTCACTGACCCACATTGGGGCCTGGGGGCGAAAATGTAATTATAATAATATTAATAATAATAATAATAATAATAAATAGTCATAATAATTCATAATAAATAAAATTTATGATAAAACAAACAAAAATAAAATAATAAAATAATGATGATAATAATACAGTAACTGTAATAATAATAATAATATTAATAATAAAGAACTATAAATACAAAAATGAAAAAAAAGATCAAAAGCGAGAAACAATATATGTATGTTGTGTTGTCAATGGTAAGAGAAACAATTGAGACCCTGCAATTGTGTGTAAATGAGGCAGAAAGTCAGATCAGCAACCTGGGACTTGGTCAAAATTTTCGTGATGCCATATGGCAGCAAGATCTACCATTACACAGCACATTATGCTTCCATTATCTTCCCAGGCGGTAGTACCTCCCTGTTTGGTAGCTGCCTACTACCTATAAAGTGTGGTTAGGATTCAATGATAGTTACGTCGGGTCCTTTAAATTATTGAATATCAACTGAAACTTTAAGGTGAGTCAGTTTGATTGATCTTGTGTTAACATTCTCTCCCACAGCCCGGTTGTTTTATATTATTTAAGTGGTATTGATAACCATATTGTCTTGTTTGAGATATACTGTAGATGGTAATCCAATTTCAATATGACTACTAAGTGCACAATGTTTAACTATCTATGGTTCAGAGTACAGTCCTCATATCTGGGGGTTGGCGACCACACTAACATTCTTGGTCTGTTTTTACCAATCCTCCAAAGCTTTGTATCTCTCAGGGGATCCAGTTTTTAATTTCATTCATCCATCCATCAGTCTCTGCCTAACCCCTGGCCCTTCTACCCTCAACTTTGCCCATCATTACTTGTGATTATAGGATCCTAAATACAGCAGATGGGTAACTATTCATCCTTGAAAGTAATAATAACATTGTTAAGTTATGGAGCAGCAGTTGAACGGGGTGTTAGCATTAATAAAGTTGCTGTTGAAACTCGCTTGTCGGAGCAAACTGTAGCAGCACTGTGGTGGGATGTCGAACATTTTAACTTAGAAGAGAAAGGTAATGTAAAGTAAGTATTATTAAAGAAATCTTGAAATATTGCAGTAGGTCTAAGGCAGGTAGAATTATAAAACCTCCTTAAGTGAGAAAAAAATATAAGTAAGAAAGATCCTTACAAATTAAAGATGTTTTGTAATATGCAATTGTAAAATTTGTAATGCATATTTTGGTGTTACATCTCACTGAATTCCCATAGCCTGTCGTACTTTACTACCTGGCCAGTTAAAGTACTGTACTGTGCTGCACCAAGTACGTTTAAAGATTTGTTTCTTCATTAATGTATTATTGTTTGGGAATTTTCTCTATAGGCTACGGTGTTACGATGTTCAATTGTGAATTTAGTTTGGTTTGCATATTTTGTATCGCACTTTGCTCACTTATGAAAGGCATTTTTCTTTGCAGTTATAAAATTAGCTTTATGAGACTACTGAGTCTTTACACTCATAAGGCTGTCCGGAAGGATTTAGCTTTATTCAGTTTTGGTCGATTACTTTGTTACCGCCCAGGAGAGTGGTCATATTTCATGATAAAATTGGTTGATGAATTATATGTTAGGGATGGTTGGTAGTGTTCTATTTGGTTAACTCCTGATGAGTCCAGGAATGTAGGTGTGTGACCATTTCCTGTCTCATATCCACTGAAAACATCAACTAAACTTATTTTGTCTCATTGAAAATAGTCAGGGATTTTGTCGATATTCAACCAGTGAGAGTCGGGGATTTTATTTTTCCCGTGGCAACCCTGGTACAGTGTGTCACCTGCCTTGTGAAACTGTAGGAAAATAAATGAATGTTCCTTCCTGTGAACGTTATCCTTTTCTTGCGAATTTATTTAGTTTAATTGTAGGAAAAAAAAGACCGATTCCCTAGAGTTTAGGAGAGGAAGTGGTCGCTGACGAGAGATCATATCACCACGGTAGAGGCTGGACGAGACACATTCCATAACACACCTTCACCTGCCTCATGACGTTACACTCACCTTGGTTGTATTTGTTATGCGTCTGCTTGTGTCCGGTTTTTCCTTGTACACTTGGCCCGCAACACGTCACCTCAGCATACCTCAGTTAATATTCAACTCGTCTAAGTGCAAGAAAGACTGTACATAACTGGGTGTAGGTTACCTGCGTCATTCATCTGTGTGTGTCTGTGTGTATGTATGTGTGTGTGATGAGGTTACAAAGACCCAACTCCACAACAGTTTCAAGTTTTCTGTCAGACCAACTCTTCCATCTGGTCAGTGGAGTACGTCTGTCTGTATCTTTGTGATGACTCTGGACCCCCCAGCACAAACGTATTTAACACCTGTAATATTTTTCCCCGAGTGACATAACATCTTTAGCATTAGAACTTAGACTGGCCTGGGAGGTTGATTGGGGGGGGCGGGGCGGGGGGCGTACGTGTTATAGTAATGTTTTTCTTTCCTCTGAATTACATAATTGATCGATAGTATGTACAGTACAGTATATCTCACTGTAATACCTAGTACAGTATTCTATTTTGTATCATGAACAGGGTTGTTGGAGCTCAGTATTAGTATATAGTTGTCTCCTCCTGACTCTCTTTTGTTTTATTACGATAAATTTAACAAATGTGACGATATTCAAACCTAATTTCTTACAAAGCATTAGACATTTTTAACCTCTTCAATATACAGGTAATCGTATATTAGTAAATTTTTAACTTTTATTTTGGACAAATTTATCGCACTTTCAACACGATAATCACGTCTCTTCACCTACCAACCTGTGTTTACTCTGACTCCTTGGACAAAAGTGACTCTTGTGTTATAACTAGCGAGGGGTGGAAACAGAATGAGACCCAGTGTTATTTGTTACCTTAAATACTGTAGCTAAACGGGGCTGAGAGGGGTGACGAGCGTACAGTAGATGAGAGAGAGAGCGAGAGCAAGAAAGGTTCTGTTCTCCCTAGTGAAACGGAAATAAAGTCAGAGGAAACCAAACAAAAACTCACTAGGAAAAAAAGTCACAGGAAAAAAGTTACAAGTTTGATTAGGAAAAAAAGTTACAAGTTTGACTAGGAAAAAGTTACGGGAAAAAAAGTCAAATTATATTTAAATCCCATTAGTAAGTTTAGTTTCGTTTGGTTATGTTGGGTGAGTTTAGATTAGGTTGGGATAAGTTAGGTTTGTTTAGATTAAGTTGGGTTGGTTTGGGTTAGGTAGGGTTTAGACTAGGTTAGGTTACGTTAGGTTAGGTTTTAGCTTAACCTAACCTAACTTATCCAAACCAATCTAACATATTCCACAGGTAGGGTATTTTTTAATCAAGTGAAATAAACTAGAAGGTTCTATATATGATCCAAATATACGACCGAGTATTTTCTGGTGGGAGTTAGGAACGTGTGAGCCGTAGCTTCCATAGAACTACTGATATTCCCAGACGTTTGGATACTACTACTGACCTCCTGCCAGTCGTCACATACTCAACCCGCGTATTAATAATAGACTGCAATGGTGAAGCTCATGTTGTACCTCCTGTTTTTTCCAAAGTATTTGACCACGAGTTTAGGTTCGATTCTTAATGGCAAAATCACCCTCCCAAGGCCTTTTCTCCATAGTCCCATAGAGTTCTGAACGGTCTTTTATTTATGACTACTAATACCAATTACGGAGTTCCTTAGGATCCCGTACTGGCACCAACTATCTCTTATTACACAGTTATTGTCCTTTTCAGTGACAACTCTGTTCACTCCCATGCAGATGAGTCAACCCTCTACACATTCTTCACTCTGACTCTGCCAGTTGCATTAGATAAATCTTTAAAGCCAAATAACACACCTCCTCATCTCTACAGGAAGACCTCGCATGGAGGGGTGAGTGGGGAGCGTCAGTCTCCTTCATTGGTTCTATTACAAAATGCTGTGTACTGTTGATTGTTCTGTACCAGGCGTGATAGTGTACGAGTCACTATGAATTTTGACAAAACCTTCATCCTGTCATCACACAGCTTTGAGGTCTCAGTCATGACCCTAACGTCAAGTCTTACCTTTACACACCGTTATATCCTAGCCAAAACTACTTCACTGAAACTTTGACTCGTGCTCAGAGCCAAGTCCTCCTTTACCGATGACCACTCAGCAGTCATACACTCTCTCACCTAGCTTACTGTTGTATCTGTGATGTGCTGAGTAGGAGGTGTTAGGTCACGGCACCTCCTCAAATTTGTGCAGAAAAGGCCATTAAAACATTCAACAAGAATGACCTGACCGAAAATTTCGAGCATTGTCGATTCTCTGGGGTACGTCCTCACTTTCCTTATTCTGTAAAAAATCCCATCATCAGTGTTGTCACTCAGTCGGCCTACTAGGGCGTCTAGGAGGGCCCGCGACCCTTGTGTTGTAATATCATTTTGTAGAACCTCACCAACCAAAACTCATTTATATCACGGACTAGCAGTGTGGACATTCACAAAAGGAAAATATATTTTTTTCTTGGAACTTAATTATAACATTTTTATTGTATCAAAACATCTGGCATCTGATGTCTTCGGTCTTTCACAACAGGACGCCTCGCCTTAGTGAATATATTTGACGACACTTGACTCATCTCTCCCTGGACGTTATATCTGTTGTAAAATGCAACAAATATATATATATATATATATATATATATATATATATATATATATATATATATATATATATATATATATATATATATATATATATATATATATATATATATATATACAAGAAAGAAAGAAAACACAGAAGTTGCCAAGCACTTTCGTGTAACTCACATCTTCGAGGTACAGGCTAAAGGAAAACAAGGTGTATATAGGAGGACCAGGTCCTGTGGTCAGGTGTCACCCTCACTCTGTGTATATACCTTGTTTCTCTTTCTGTGATTTACAACGCTTTGGCTGCCTCGTGTTCTTGCTATGGTATCAGCATGCTCTCGTCCTTGCACCTACAGTGATTTACTTGCATATATATATATATATATATATATATATATATATATATATATATATATATATATATATATATATATATATATATATATATATATATATATATATATATATAGGGTGAGCATAACGTCTTTCCCTGATTACAAACATTTATTACACAAAACATATGCTAGGTACAAACATACAGTTTTTTGTAGCTTAAAATATGCATGAACAAAAATCTATGAATTCGTCTACACAATGCTACAACATTCATGTTTCTATCTAGAATGGTCTTCGACTTATGATTTTTCATAATCAGGGAAAGACTTTAAGCTCACCCTGTATATCCAATAAATTTAGTTGCCTCCATGTTCGAATTGTCTGTCCTGTAAACTGAAATGATAATGAATCTTTACTTATTTTCATAAACGGAAATATAATTGAACTTACTCGTCATCGCCATAACCCTTGTTGTTCACGTTCTTAACACTCCTCTTTTGTGTGCTCTCGCAGATCTCATTAGTACCCCATCACTGGGCACACTAAACTCACTGATTAACTAACGGCAGGACTAACTGACTCTGACTGACTGATTGGCAGATTACGAAGCAAGCAGCCGTTAATAACCAGTTCTTGGTGTCCACTTAACCCAGATATCTCACTTCCTTCACTTAGCAGTTTGTTAGTGACATTTGTGTAGTGAAGATCCTGATATGTACTTTTATAATGCAGCTGTTTCACCAACCCAAAAGACTGAATCCACTCGAGACAAACCCCAGGAGAGGAGGAATGAGAGTTGTCTGACAGAGGTTTGAAAATTGATACATTGAGAGAGAGAGAGAGATTTAGATTTATAGCGTATCTGTGGACAAATGTAGTTAGCTTCATACCAACTTTGAACTGCTGAGGTTACATTAAAAAAAAACCAGTCAGTTGTTTTGGGGAGATCTCTGGGTCTCAGTAACACCTGAATTTTTGTATCTTTGGGCACACTGTAACGTCATACATACATACATACATACATACATACATACATACATACATACATACATACATCAGCTTTGAACCCCTGATATAATAACTTCATTAGATTTACCAAGAGAATAAAAAATTAACTAAGTCATTTGTTCACAGTACATCTGAACCTTTCATTCCGCCGTTCCGTGTGTTATTCTCGTTTGTGTATTAACCAATTACAATGTCAGATCATAAAAACAGGTAATCTTATAGGCTGGTAAGTAGTTTGTGTTGGTCTAGGCCTGATAAACGTACAGCATGTGGGTCATAATATAAGCGTTGAACTACAGGACACAAGGAGTCAGATTCCCAAAGATTCCTAAGTTAAATTTTTTCCCATAAGTAATCATAAGGAAAGCGATAGTACTATAGAGTCTCTGTGTAATATTAACTACCATAATTGATCCCTATCTTTTGTGATGTAACTTATTGTTGGCACTTAAGTGTAAATCATGTATAACTTAAACCCTTTTGAGTCCTGGAGGGTTAAATCACCGTCCTCAAAGGGGTAAGCCATCATCCCGAAAGGGTTAAAACAACATCCTCAAAGTATTAAACCTTCATCATCAGAGGGTTAAAATATCATTCACAAAGGGTTAATCCATCATCCTCGAAGGGCTCAAAGGTTTAAGACATAGTCCTCAAAGGGTTAAGCCTTCATACTCAAGGGGTAAACCATCATCCTCGAAGGGCTCAAAGGTTTAAGACATAGTCCTTAAAGGGTTAAACCATCATCCTCAAAAGGTTAAACAGTCCTCAAAGGGTTAAACCATCATCCTCAAAGGGTTAAAACAGTCTTCAAAGGTTTAAACCACAATCCTCAAAGGGATAAACCATCATACTCAAGGGGTAAACCATCATCGTCAAAGGTTTAAAACATAATCCTCAAAGGGTTAAACCACCATCCTCAAAGGCTAAGGACTAAACACAAGCCATATAGGAAGCCAGATGACATTTCAAGCCGTCCAACAAACTGTTTACACAACACTGAGATTTACTATTTCACCATGATAAAAGTTCGATTCAATGACTACATCTATATATTTTTTTCCATCCTCTGAATATGACGACTTGATGACCTGAATATGATGACTTGATGACCTGAATATGATGACTTGATCTCCTGAATATGATGACTTGACCTGAATATGATGACTTGATCCCCTGAATATGATGACTTGATCTCCTGAATATGACGACTTGATCTCCTGAATATGATGACTTGATCACCTGAATATGATGACTTGATCACCTGAATATGATGACATCCCCAATATGACGATCTCTGAATATGATGACGATCTCCATATATAGATCCTCTGAATAGTGACGATCCCTGATATGACTGACAATATGACGACTTGATGACCTGAATATGATGACTTGATCCCTGAATGATGACATCTCCTGAATATGATGACTTGATCTCCTGAATATGATGACTTGATCCCTGAATATGATGACGATCCTCTGAATATGATGACTTGATGACCTGAATATGATGACTTGATCACCTGAATATGATGACTTGATGGCCTGAATATGATGACTTGATCCTCTGAATATGATGACTTGATCCTCTGAATATGATGACTTGATCATCTGAATATGATGACTTGATGACCTGAATATGATGACTTGATCCCTGAATATATGATGACTTGATCCTCTGAATATGATGACTTGATCCCTGAATATGATGACTTGATCCTGAATATGATGACTTGATCCCTGAATATGATGACTTGATCCTCTGAATATGATGACTTGATCCTCTGAATATGATGACTTGATGACCTGAATATGATGACTTGATCCCTGAATATGATGACTTGACCTGAATATGATGTCTCTAGTGTTGATCTGAATATGATGACTTGACCTGAATATGATGACTTGATGACCTGAATATGATGACTTGAACACATCCCTGAATATGATGACATCTCTGAATATGATGACGATCTCTGAATATGATCTGATATTGACTTGATCCCCTGAATGATGACTTGATCCTCTAAATATGATGATCCTAAATATGATGACTTGATCCTCTGAATATGATGACTTGATCTGAATATGATGACTTGATCTCCTGAATATGATGACTTGATCTCTGAATATGATGATCTCCTGAATATGATGACAGTCATCTGAATATGATGACTTGATACCTATGAATATGATGACTTGATACCCTAAATATGATGACTTGACCCTCTGATATGATGACTTGACCCAGTACAATAGCATAGTACTCAAGCGAATGTCATTGTATTCCAATAGTTAAGACATTTTGTAGTGTCGACTTTTAATTTTGAGCTGTACCTTTAACATCTTAGCACTTGGAACAGAGAAAAAAAAAAAAAGAGAGAGCACACGCACGGGTCATCTTACAGTTCTGATTCACGTGTGATCTTTTGTTTCTCTATCCCCATGCAGGAGGTGAAGTCTACCACCCTGGCCTCATACTCCTGGCAGTGCCCCAGTCAAGCATGGTTAGGTGTCAAGAAGTCTAACACGTCAAGTCAACTCACGTCCTACAGTGCCAGTGTATGCCACGTCAAATTTAACCACGTCATGACATGCCTGTCCATGTCCCATCATCTAGATCAGTTCCTTGAAGCTTAACTGCACCTCCTCCAGCTCCGACCAGCCTCGTCAAGACTAGCCATATACCGGTAATGTAGCAGGTTCTATCAAGTCTAGTCACGCCGCATCAAGCCACTACACCGTCAAGCTAAGCCATACCGCCTACCAAAACTAAACCGCGATAAGTTTAGACATTCCACGTCATGCTAACCACGTCCCGTTAGTAAGCTATACGTCAAAAGCCAGGGACCCCCCAGATTTAGACACTGGTCAAGCTCCTTGTGTCACGTTCATTATCTTTCCTTTTGTGTTCGGAGGAAGGGATGGTCCTCTCTCATTGTTGCGTTCCATCTCAGGTGTAATCCAGCCAGCGTGCACGGGCGTGGTGTGACCTTAGAGGTGCAGTGACAATGTTGGCACTGGATGGTCCACCTCGTGAGGTCAACACTCAGCTATCAGGCACCCCAGAGGAGGCAGATGACTCCTAGCAACCACAGACTGCCACCGACCAGCTCCTACCTTCCTGTGTCTACTTCCCTCACTTGTACTGGGTAATATATTTATGCGAGACCATGCCCAGGGTATGATATCAGCAGTGGCACGGGACAGAACATGTCGAATCCCACCTCACACTGTCTTAAAAATCTATATGGCATAAGAGGATGGTTGTGGAGGCCCTCGTGTGTGTTATCACCACCATAATTGACTAACCCATCTGCTCGGTGCCACCAGGCACTCCTCTGATAACAGATAAGTGAGTACATTTGACGAGGTTGGTTAGCTATCAGCTACTGCATTGTGGTGGCCACAGAGGATACAGCTCTGGTCTAGTATGGCTCAGCTGCCACCAGAGTTGATTATACTCTTTGAAACATTTATCATCAATGAAGTGTTAACCCACATAATAATATTATACAGTGAAATGAGCTGAAAAAATATAAAATTTTATGATGACTGAAATGAATATAGGAGATAATTCTTGGGTTTGCAAGTGATATTTTGAAAGTTTAGTGAATTTTATGGAGTGTGCCTGAGGGTACTGGTGGTAGACAGTGGAGGGCTGAGGAAGGATGAAGGTGGTTATAAAGGGCATAACTCCAACACCTGACACCGTGCCCCCCCCCATCCCCCATCTCCCACGACTGACCTACTGAAATTTGTATGGCGACGGTGAGTATAAGATCACAAGGATGACAGAGCTACTATGATGTAGACAGTTTGGTGGCAGGTTCTCTCTCAGTCTCCTCCTTCTCAAACTTTCGAGATCAGGAAATACTCCAAGCCCAAAATTCTTAATGTCACGGATGATTAAAGATGAATGTAGCAAGCCCATGCCGCCCCTAGAGCCCCTGGACTTTAGTGCCAGGGTGTACAAGCAAAGAGTCTCTCCCCTTCTGCCCAAGTTGCACCTAGAAGCGGCCAGAACTGATTCAGACATTTATTGATGCAAGTACTTTCCAGCGAGCCCCGCCAAACACTCCTGTTTCTCAGTGCAAGTTTGACGACAATGATGAAGCTAAAGCGAAGATTTGGCCATCAGATTTTCTCCTCGCTGACAAAGACACACCTTGCACTTGGTTATTGTTCACCTTCCAGTCCCTCGTCTGCATATAGGTATGGCAGTCCCTCTAATGGCGTCCTTATCGACACTCCCAGATCACTTTCAGCATTTAGCAGAGTATCGTCGCGTTAGATCTGAGGTGGAACTTTGAAGAAAAGGAAGAAGTAGATCTCCGGAGACAGGACACACAAAACTGAGCAGCAGCGAGGTACTACAGCGCTGAAACCTTTCCCATACCTATGCTCTGGACTTGACGACTTCTCCCAGATGAAGCCCGAGGATGAGTCTGCATTTATTCAGGCACACAAGTCTCTAACATCATCAATTTGGCCAATCCGTCTAGATTTTGGCTATTCCACTCAGGTCAGCCTCACTCTTTGGCCCATAATCCAGTCCGGCCTCATTCCTCCTGGTCAACTTGGAGTTACGTATCCGTCCAGCCAGCACCGAGGTGTGGCTCATCCATCTAGCCAGCAGAGAAGCGGCGTTTCCCATCTGGCCAGCTTAAGAAGCGGCGTCCACCATGTGGTAAACATCAAAGTTTAACTCATCCAAATCATGGCCAGAAGGACTAACTTCCCTGGTCGGCCAATCTCGAGGTGTGGTTCATTTATCCGGCCAACGAAAAGTGTAGTTTATCCAACCGGTCATCGTGGAGGCGCGGCTAAACCAACCGGTCACCGTGGTGTCGGTTATTCATCTGGTCAACCTCGAATGCGATTTATCCGGCTCGTGAACCAGTGATGTCACAAGTCCATGGGGCCAAGCACAGGGGTGTTCAAACGTTCAGACATTATCAGTTTACCCATTAATCAAGGAGGTTCTCACCCTCCCAGTCAAAACAGAAGGTCATCATGTGTTGGGTCGTCAGTTAAGAGATGGCCAGCAAATTGAGCTTTACGGTATGAGTGCGACAGTGAGAGACGGTAGTGTTCCGCGTTCAAAAAAGAACAGTGACCCTTCGGCTGGGTTGTTGAGTAACAGTGACAGTGATAGATCTCGCCTACTCCACTACAAGCTTAACTCGTTCTAAGTCTTCCCAACTCAACACAGCTTATGCACAGGTTAGTGTTTTAGTTGTAAGCATGGTGCATACTGTACTCTATCACTTGTTCATTTTCAGTGCTTAGAGGAACCGATGGGTTCTCAGTTCTTGGGCTAAACTCTCCTCCCACTTTTGTCTAGCGCCCACGGTAGGAGTTAGGGAGGATCTCCTCAGTTCTACCCACTGGCTAGTATAAAACAATAATTAAAAGTCTCGTGTTTGTGGTCCTTATCTCACATAGACAACCTCCCCAAGCCAGTGTGTTCCTGTTTCCCAGTACTGTATTCACGTGTTTTGATGTACCTGGATGAATCAAATAACTCAGCAGCTTGTGTAAGTCTTTAAGTCTTATTATATACTGTAAGTCTAACGTCAGGACTCCGCAGGATTACCTAGTACTTTTTGTTTCATCTTTGAGTATTAACAAATCTCTTAAGGCCGAAACTGATCAGCATTTGTTATTTGGTAGATTCTGTTTAGATATTTAGTATAAAGTTGGAATGGATAATTAATTGTATTCTGTAGTTAATAGTGTAAGTTACCGAGATGTTTATATAAGTACAGTGTAAGTTACCGAGATGTTTATAAGTATAGTGTAAGTTACCGAAATGTTTTATAAATTTATTGCAAGTCTTTTATAAGTACAGTGTAAGTTACCGAGATGTTTTATAAGTACAGTGGAAGTTACAGAGATGTTTTATAAATTACAGTGTAAGTTACCAAGATGTTTTATAAGTACAGTGTAAGTTACCGAGATGTTTTATAAGTACAGTGTAAGTTACCGAGATGTTTATAAGTACAGTGTAAGTTACCGAGATGTTTATAAGTACAGTGTAAGATTGCAGATGTTTTATAAGTACTGTTAGGGTTAGGGCCCATTTGACCTGATTGACCCAGCTGCCTGGTGATAAATCTCATCTTCTTGGGCAGGTCCGTTTCTTTGATCCACGTTTAAGCAGTCACTATGACAATTGTGTAAACGTGCGGGGTCTTACATGGTGGTGGTAAAGAGTGGTGGTTCAGTAATTGTGGTGGTGAGCAAGTGAAAAGAGTTGGTTATGGGTATGTGTGAGTGACAAGTACCTGCTATGGTGAAGTATCTACTATAACTGTTATGAGGGGCGCCAGTAAAATAGCTTGAGTGGCTGTCGTGAGGTACTCTTGTCTCTAGGTCGTGGTAGGACACCTTCAAGAACCTATTACCCAACACCTTCGGCCCAGGACTGACTCACCACCATACGAAGACCTTCCACGGGCTGACTTTAACCTTGCCTTCTTTCCCTTGTATGCTCACGTTCAGGTAGCTCAAGTCCTCAGCCTTCCCTTGGGATCAGCTGAAGAGGCACTATTTTTTTGAGGGGGGAGGGGTGGCGTTCTCATCCACCCTCCATCTTGGATATTTTTTCACATTTAGTCTCCGTTTATCTCTTTAGTTATATTATCCAGGTGGCAGTTGTGGTATCGTGCTGGCGGTCACATCCTGTCCTGGTCTATCTGTCCCTCGTGTGGCGGCGATAAACCCTTGAGTGGTGGGTGGTGAGAGGACGGATTATATTGAGACTCCGCAGGATGTTGGTACCCCTGAGAGAGGAGTTTGGTCAGTAACATTATATAAGGGGAACAGAATTATTATTATTATTATTATTATTACAATAGTATATTTATTATATTATTATTATTATTATCTATTTTCAATTTAGAATATAATCAACGTTCGTTTGGTCTAATTTTGTCTATATATTTCGCTTTCCAGAAATTTTTTAAGTAACTGTGACATGAATCATAAGTCGTGTCATTCATGAGTCAAATGATTCATGGGTCAGGTTAAATTAAGTCATGAATCATACCTCAAGTGAAACTATAGACTTATGACTCACTTAAAGAATTTATAACTTCATTAGTTACAGTGATTCACGAGTCATAGGTGAAGTGAGTCATGAATCAGATGGGTAGTAGTGGTGTGTGTGTGTGTGTGTGTGTGTGTGTGTGTGTGTGTGTGTGTGTGTGTGTGTGATAATAATAATAATAATAATAATAGAATAATTAACGGTTTATTGAAAGAGCTTGGCAGCCAGAGGCTGAAAATATGATTATATTTGGGAATGGGTTTCAATTACAAATAATATACAAAACATATAAGTGACTAAGAGATATAATAACTAGATGGGGAAAAGCTCCAACAGTTCATTTCAACATAGTGACAGTGCAAGGAGTAGTGTTTTGGCAGTGAATACACTGGTTTATTACAGGTTATTGATATTTTACAATGGTTGGGACTGGGCTGTTCTTATAGCGATCAGTTCGTGCACGTATGTGCTGGATGCGGTAATGGTGTCGAGGATGGTGTAAAGCTTCTTACCAAATTTCCAGATGAGGTCGTGGTGATGGTCAAGTGAGAGTCGAAAGGGTCAGTGTGTTGAGCGCTTCGATTATGTGGAGTAGGAAGGGAGAGAATAATCTTGCATGCCCTCTTTTGCACTTTCTAGGTGTTTACGTTGTGTGGCATTTAGGGAGGAGAAACCAGGTAGGGAGGCATAGGTAGGTGTGTGTGTGTGTGTGTGTGTGTGTGTGTGTGTGTGTGTGTGTGTGTGTGTTATTGCACGATTTGCTCAAATTTTCTCCTTTGATAACTATATTTGTTATTTGAGAATTATTTCTGTACTGGAAAATAAGTGTGGTGGAGGAAGGCGAGGCGATGGTTCGTCTGGCGTAACTCAGGTTTTGAATCTTGTGCTGGCGTTGTTTCTATGGCAGGAACCAGAGTGATTTGTTTTAACCTTTATCCCTGATTGAGGTACAAATGACCACCTGTAGTTAGGGTAGAGTCACAGGCCATTAAGGCCATTTTGACCGCAATTATTATATACATAAATACCGTACATTTCTTATAATACTAAAATGGCGACTGATGAAAATGGAGGGTTTTAGCAATTTTACTTATATATATATATATATATATATATATATATATATAAATAAAAATCAACACCTCAACCCGCCAGGATTCGAACCCCACAGCCCAGGCATGACTGTGAACGAGAAACGCTAACCGGTCGGAATTTACTGGACTTTAATTTCTCACTAAACTTGGGGCTTATTAAAGATTATTAAATGGTAATTGCAGTGGAAGCGCCTTTGAGAGAAATCCCGAACCTCTGGTTAGCGTTCCCCGATCACAGTGTGAGCTCATCAATCAGCAGTTCATCTAATTGTATATAGAGAGATCCGTGTGTTTATTGGGCTAATGAAATAAATAAATAAATATATATATATATATATATATATATATATATATATATAACAATATATATATATATATATATATATATATAACTGAATATAGCCTGTTACCTCTGAGGATGTGAAAGTTAAACCGTCATCTTTAAACCATAGACCTCGAAGGATGAATCATATTCAATTATATTCTCCGTTAAACCATCGTCTTGAAAGGGTTAAATGTCATCAAAGTTAAACCATCAACCTGAAGAGATGAACCATCGCCATGAAAGAGTTAAACCATCGTCCTCGAAGGGTTAAACCAGTTATTAAAACGTTAAGCCATCTAGCTTCATCCAAGGGTGAAATACGGTAATTCTTAAAATTTAAACACTAGGCAGGAATTACAGCATATCGAGGCACTTCGTCATAGCTCAATTATTGTGCTTAAGAGAATCAGAGGACCGTGTGCCTAGAGACTCAGATGACTGTGTACCTAAGAGTCAGATGACCGTGTGCCTAAGAGTCTCAGATGACCGTGTACCTAAGAGTCTCAAATGACCGTGTACCTAAGAGTCTCAGATGACCATGTACCTAGAGTCTCAGATGTGTCTACAGAATGACCGGCCTAAGAGTCTCAGATGACCGTGTACCTAAGAGTCTCAGATGACCGTGTACCCAAGAGTCTCTGGTGTACTAGAGTCTCAGATGACCGTGTACCTAAGAGTCTAGATGATGCCTAAAGCTCTCAGATGACCGTGTACCTAAGAGTCTCAGATGACCGTGTACCTAAGAGTCTCAGATGACCGTGTGCCTAAGAGTCTCAGATGACCGTGTGCCTAAGTCTCAGATGACCGTGTACCTAAAGCTCTCAGATGACCGTGTACCTAAGAGTCTCAGATGACCGTGTACCTAAGAGTCTCAGATGACCGTGTACCTAAGAGACTCAGATGACCGTGTACCTAAGAGACTCAGATGACCGTGTACCTAGAGTCTCAGATGACCCGTGTACAAGTCTCAGATGACCGTGTACCTAAGAGTCTCAGATGACCGTGTACCTAAGAGCCTCAGATGACCGTGTGCCTAAGAGACTCAGATGACCGTGTACCTAAGAGACTCAGATGACCCGTGCTAAGAGTCTCAGATGACCGTGTACCTAGAGTCTCAGATGACCGTGTCCTAAAAGTCCTAATGTGACCTAAGAGTCTCAGATGACCAGAGTACCTAAGAGTCTCAGATGACCGTGTACCTAAGAGTCTCAGATGACCGTGTACCTAAGAGTCTCAGATGACCGTGTACCTAAGAGACTCAGATGACCGTGTACCTAAGAGTCTCAGATGACCGTGTACCTAGAGTCTCAGATGACCGTGTACCTAAGAGTCTCAGATGACCGTGTACCTAAGTCTCAGATGACCGTGTACCTAAGAGTCTCAGATGACCGTGTACCTAAGTCTCAGATGACCGTGTACCTAAGAGTCTCAGAGATGACCGTGTACCTAGAGTCTCAGATGACCGTGTACCTAGAGTCTCAGATGACCGTGTACAGAGTCTCAGATGACCGTGTACCCAAGAGTCTCAGATGACCGTGTACCTAAGAGTCTCAGATGACCGTGTACCTAAGAGTCTCAGATGACCGTGTACCTAAAGTCTCGGATGACCGTGTGCCAAAGAGTCTCAGATGACCGTGTACCTAAGAGTCTCGGATGACCGTGTACCTAAGAGTCTCAGATGACCGTGTACCTAAGAGTCTCGGATGACCGTGTACCTAAGAGACTCAGATGACCGTGTACCTAAGAGTCTCAGATGACCGTGTACTAAGAGTCTCAGATGACCGTGTACCTAAGAGTCTCAGATGACCGTGTACCTAGAGTCTCAGATGACCGTGTACCTAAAGTCTCGGATGACCTTATCTAAGTCTCAGATGACCGTGTACCTAAGAGTCTCGGATGACCGTGTACCTAAGAGTCTCAGATGACCGTGTACCTAAGAGTCTCGGATGACCGTGTACCTAAGAGACTCAGATGACCGTGTACCTAAGAGTCTCAGATGACCGTGTACCCTAGAGTCTCAGATGACCGTTTACCAAGAGTCTCAGAGAATCGTAAGTTAAGTTCCCCATCACTGATAATATAGGAAAGGTTAAGTTAGGTTAGGTTAGGTTAGGTTAGGTTAGGTTAACTGGTTCCCAGTTAATTAAGAACGATAACAAAAGAAGCGTATAAGTCTTTGAGAATTTACTCCCGATGTTTAATTGTCATGAGAGGGAGAGGAAATAAGAATGGTTGCGAGAGGCTGCACACAACCTTGCGTCACACAAAAATAATAATAATCAGGTCTTTTTTCCTGAGCGTTACCGTATCGGCTGCCTAATTTAGATACTGTGGCGTGAAGATAAAGTCGAGGAGGACAGGAAAGAAAATGAAGGAGGAGGCGAAAGGAAGGATTAAAAGTAAATTGATATAATTTGTTTAATTTATTTTTCGACGGAAGTTTGAGCTTAATTTGGGTTACCAGGAAGGTTGGTGTGTGTGTGTGTGTGTGTGTGTGTGTGTGTGTGTGTGTGTGTGTGCAGGACTTGTGTATCGTGTATGTTTAGGATTGTGTTTATGAGTGTTGTGTATGTACAGTATCATGTATGTACAGTATCATGTATGTACAGTATCATGTCTGTACAGTATCATGTCTGTACAGTATCATGTATGTACAGTCATCATGTATGTACAGTATCATGTATGACTATTTTACAGAAAAAGCTAATTTTAACCGCCGTTAATTTACTGGGGAACTAAAGCAAGCATCAAATTTCGTAGTGATTGAGTTTAAAAAAAGAAAATAAAGCTGCCAAAAAAAAAATGATCATATTTACACCCATGATTTTATTTATTTTCATTTCATTTCATTTCTTTCCAGGGTTAACATCAGATTTTATTTTCGTATAAGGATACAGAGGGAAAATTCTGGTTATTTCCTCTGTAAACACAACATCTCTTATCTGGTTTTAAAACTAAGATAAGTTAATGTGATACGGCGAGGCATTTCTTCCTTCTTATCTGGGGTGTGTGTGTGTGTGTGTGTGTGGGTGTGTGTGTGTGGGTGTGTGTGTGTGTGTGTGTGTGTGTGTGTGTATCAAATGTAAAAATCACATACGAAGGTCAGATTTTTATTCACGTTTGTTATGAAATGTCTTAAAAACTCGCTCTTTATTTTATTATTATTTGTGTCCTCTTGAGTGCAATGACTTAGCTCTTTGAATACGATGACTTATCTTGAGTACGATAACTAAACCCCTTGAGTACGATAACTAAACCCCTTGAGTACGATAACTAAACCCCTTGAGTACGATAACTAAACCCCTTGAGTACGATGACTTCACCCCTTAAGTACAATGACTTCACCCCTTGAGTACGATGACTTCACCCCTTAAGTACGATGACTTCACCCCTTAAGTACGATGACTTCACCCCTTAAGTACGATGACTTAAAGGCCAACTATAATAATAATTAGTCCTTATTACTTTTCTGTTTTTAACTTCTATAAACACATTTCCCTTTGATGTTTATTTTAACATTAAATTACCTTCAGCAGACATGATGACGGGGGTAAAGCATTTAGCTGTGTCTGTCTGTCTGTCTGTCTGTAATGGTTGATGTATTATGACGTAAGTGGATGACATTATTTATTTTATTTGTGTTTCGAAGCCACAATGTCAAGTTGAGGACCAAGAGAGTATATTTAACCGGAAATTATTATAACAAAAAACCGGATTCCATTGCAGTTTTGCCCGGAAATTTGTCAACGTGATTTACCAAACTTACTTTTACCGGATTGTTATCAGGAATAGTTAAATTTTAATGAAGTTTTATTTTTATTTTTGAGGAAAGATGGGGAAAAAATGAGTGTATGTCTGTCAGTAAGTGATGGTCGGCACCCCGGTAGTTTGTTTTGTTTTAATCACCTGAATATTTTACTACTTTACCTTATTTCATCTTAATTAACCGTCCTAACACTATTTGAGGGAATGAGGTCAGGTATAGTTGGGTTTGGTTAGGTTTGGTTTGGTTAGGTTAGCTTTAGGTTTGGTTTGGTTAGGTTAGCTTTAGGTTTGGTTTGGTTAGGTTAGCTTTAGGTTTGGTTTCGTTAGGTTAGCTTTAGGTTTGGTTTGGTTAGGTTAGCTTTAGGTTTGGTTTGGTTAGCTTTAGGTTTGGTTTGGTTAGGTTAGCTTCAGTGGGTTAATTAACCTTTAGGTGAGTTATTATTTATTTATCATTGATGAATCATTCACATTTTAATCCATAAGTTAGTTTGGTTAATGTTAGTATAAGTGTTAGAGCAAATTAACTTGTTAGTTGGGTTAAGTTAATATGATAGTGTTAGGTTAGTGTTATGTTAATAGGTTAGTGATAAGTTAATATGACAGTGTTAGGTTAGTGTTATGTTAATATGACAGTGTTAGGTTAGTGTTATGTAATAGGTTAGTGATAAGTTAATATGACAGTGTTAGGTTAGTGATAAGTTAATATGACAGTGTTAGGTTAGTGTTATGTTAATATGACAGTGTTAGGTTAGTGTTATGTTAATATGACAGTGTTAGGTTAGTGTCATGTTAATATGACAGTGTTAGGTTAGTGATAAGTTAATATGACAGTGTTAGGTTAGTGTTATGTTAATATGACAGTGTTAGGTTAGTGTTATGTTAATATGACAGTGTTAGGTTAGTGTTATGTTAATATGACAGTGTTAGGTTAGTGTTATGTTAATATGACAGTGTTAGGTTAGTGTTATGTTAATATGACAGTGTTAGGTTAGTGTTATGTTAATATGACAGTGTAGGTTAGTGTTGTTAATAGGTTAGTGATAAGTTAATATGACAGCGTTAGGTTAGTGTTATGTTAATATGACAGTGTTGTGATAAGTTAATATGACAGTGTTAGGTTAGTGTTATGCTACAGGTTATATGCTATGACAGTGTTAGGTTAGTGTTATAAATATGAGGCGTAGGCTAGTGTTATGTTACAGGTTAGTGATAAGTTAATATGACAGTAAGGTTAGTGCTGCGTTAATATGACAGTGTTAGGTTAGTGTTATGTTAATATGACAGTGTTAGGTTAGTGCTATATTAACATGACAGTGTTAGGTTAGTGCTTACGTTAATATGACAGTGTTAGGTTAGTGATAAGTTAATACATTAAGTGCCAGGTATATGTTATATTACAAAGCAGTAAGGTTGGCGTTAATATGACAGCGTTAGGTTAGTGTTATATTAATATGACAGTGTTAGGTTAGTGCTTGCGTTAATACGACAGCAGAGTTGCGCGTTTATGTGACAGCAGGTTAGTGTTGTGCACAGCAGGGTTAGCGTTGCGTTAATATGACAGCAGGGTTAGTGTTATGTTAATACGGCAGCAGGTTAGGGTGTTATGTTAATACATGTTAGGTTAGTGTTTAAACATGATGGTGCGTTAGGTTAGTGTTATGTTAATATGACAGTGTTAGGGTTAGTGTTATGTTAATATGACAGTGTTAGGTTAGTGTTGTTAATATGACAGTGCGAGTTAGTGTTATGTTAATATGACAGCGTTAGGTTAGTGTTATGTTAATATGACAGTGTTAGGTTAGTGTTATGTTAATATGACAGTGTTAGTTAGTGTTGCGTTAATATGACAGTGTTAGGTTATGTTAGTGTTAATATGACAGTTAGGTTAGTGTGGTGTTATTATGACAGCAAGAAGTCTTGTTGTGTTACTGATGACAGTGTTAGGTTAGTGTTGGCGTTAATAGTGGGTTAAATTAGATGGCGGTGATGTATTAGTTGATGCCCAGGTTACTTACTTCAGCGCCTCTGAGTTTAAAGTGTACAGTTGTGTAGGCGAATGTTATGTGTAGTTAAGTTAGGTTAGGTTATGCCACGATTAGTTAAGGTTAGGATGGGTTAAGTTGTCACGTTAGGTTAAGAGGTTAAGCTATTTTTAGATTATAGGTTAGGTTAGGTTAGGTTAGGTTATGTTAGGTTAGGTTAAGTTGTCATGTTAGGTTAAGAAAGGTTATTTTAGATTATAGGTTAGGGTTAGGTTAGGTTAGGTTAGGTTTGACTAGGATCTTGATGAGTTATTGTCTGTGTTGGTTAGTGGGTGTGAAGTGTAGGCGGCGGTAGTGGGTGAAGTGTAGCGGCGGTAGTGGGTGTGAAGTGTAGGCGGCGGTAGTGGGGTGAAGTGTAGGCGGCGGTAGGTGAAGTGTAGGCGGCGGTAGGTGTGAAGTGTAGCGGTAGTGGGTGAAGTGTAGGCGGCAGCAGTGGCGAACATAGAAGTGGCCAGGCTAGTATGAACACTACTAAGAAAAGTAGGCGCATGGCTAAAAAGGAACAGGCGGCTACAGTGGTGAGACATAAGAAGTGTAAGTGAAGGCAGGCACACAGTGGAACACAGGGGTAAGCAGCTGGCAAGGCCACAGTGGAAAAGCACAAGAAGTGAAACAGGCGGCAGTGGGCAATGTGCAGGTAGTGGCTATAAAGGGAGAACATAGTGGGTGAAAATAACGGAGAGAAGCAAGGAAGGACAGTACAGTGGTGAAGTGCAGGCATAGTGGGTGTGAAGTGTAGGCGGCGGTAGTGGTGTGAAGTGTAGGCGGCGGTAGTGGGTGTGAAGTGTAGGCGGCGGTAGTGGGTGTGAAGTGTGGGCGGCGGTAGTGGGTGTGAAGTGGCGGTGGTAGTGGGTGTAGGTCAGTGATTCTCAAACAAGGAGGAATTTCAAATCCAAGGGGAGGAATTGTTGAAGAATTTCAGTCAGGGGAGGAACTCCGAACGGGGAAAGAATGTACTTTGCTAACTGTGTATATACAGTATATATCAAACAAAATACCAATATACACAACTATGAGGGCGATCACGAATTAACAGTTTACAAAAAACTGCTGTTTCAGACTTAATCCTGTTTGGGACTATTAAATTATTGAGGTTTGAAAAGCGTGCTCATGTTAAAGTGATGCTCGAGCGACGGATTCATTGATCTGAAACAGATGAACTTCCCTTCTTGGATTGCTCAGCCATTTCTCTTTAACTGGGAAAATAATGACTGCCTGGCTAGAATGGAGTCTGACCAGATCGACGAGCTAATGGACATGCAATATGATGACAGTATGAAACCGACCCATGCTTCAAAACAACACTTCATGTGGCTGGATCCCCAAGTTGTTGCCAAATATAAAAAACTAGCTACAGAGGCTCAGCAAGTGCTTTTGTCCTTCCTGTATGTATATTATGTATGCTGGATTATGTATCATGTATGTATATTATGGTGTCCATTTATATTTATTCAGCCTAGCTAGCAGCGTGGCAATGTTATTACCATATCCCACACGCTTAATTATCATGCCTGGCGACGTATGGCTGCAATGTATCACTTGCCATACGTCGTCTGGTAAGTGACCAGGACCTTAGCTAGGAGCAGTGCTATCCACCTCTGTGTACATACTCTTATCCAGTAAAACTGAACTTACAAAACTATACAGGTGTTTGTGTTCTCCTGTATATAGAACTTATTACCCAGAACATCTAACATGGCGCAGTGCGTAGGTTTACTGGATAAGAGTATGTACACAGAGTGGGACAGCACTGCTCCCAGCTAAGGTCCTGTCAACTACCATAGACGACGTATGGCAAGTGATACATTAGCAGCTTCCATACGTCGCCAGGCAACTAATTAAGCGTGTGATATGGTAATAACATTGCCACACGCGCTAGCTAGGCTGAATAAATATAAATGGAGCACATACATAATATACATACATGATACATAATCCAGCATACATAATATACATACACTTCAACAACATACTTGGTTGAATGTGCCTTTGTGCTGTTACGGATATGTTGACTAAACGAGACGTCTCAACATTTGTGAGCGTGGTGACCTCCGAGCAAAACTAACTGAATTTGTTCCTCGGTTTTCTAGTGTAGTTTCTCTGCACGCAGGCCAAATTGGCATTAAATACCATGGAAATTTTATGGTCCATTGAAATAAGGGTTTATTTTTTAATTTGATGGCAATTAATAAAGCAATTTAGTTTCATAAATTGTTTCAATAATTATCACTATAAAAGTATAATAGTGAAAATATTACTTGATGACAATTCAAAATGGGGTAGGAATTGAGGAAGTGTGTGAATGTGACCTGAACTCAGAACCACTGGTGTAGGTAAGGTGGTCGTCATTAGTCTTCGTCTTCATGTTGTTCAGAATTCGTATGTCAGTGAAGGTGGTCTGGCTGTTGTCTATTACCTGGTGTTGCGTTCTCCCGCGTCCTTCAGTCCGTCCATCCAGGCCATCTGATTAATCTATCTGGTGAGTCTTATCTCTCCCCCAGGAGCTCCAAGTTGACTTATGGTACAGGTGACGCGTGTTTAGGACCCTACACACACACACACACACAAGGTGAACTCTAGTACAAGTGAAATTATCAAGATAAAAGACACGCGTATATCTCCTCAAGTCAGGTAGGTGTGTGTGTGTGCGTGTGTGTGTGCA
Organism: Homarus americanus; assembly: GCF_018991925.1. Taxonomy (NCBI): domain Eukaryota; kingdom Metazoa; phylum Arthropoda; class Malacostraca; order Decapoda; family Nephropidae; genus Homarus; species Homarus americanus. Next base: position 4,490,670 of record NW_024725489.1, on the reverse strand, counting down.
GTACAGTAGGGATCACTGTGTACAGGTTCACAGTTATTCATGATTAGTGATTTCGTAGGAGTTTTCGGTCCCAGAGACATAGTGTTAATTTTTCTGTGCCCACATACGTTACGTTTAGTGGGCTGATAGGCTGAGTTAGGTTAGGTTAGAGGTTAGGTTAGGTTAGGTTAGGTTAGGTTTGTTAGGTAGGCTAGGTTAGTTAGATATATCGCACGATTTATAATACTGTATAATATAATATAATATAATATAATATAATAAATATGATAATATAATATAATATAATATAATATAATATAATATAATAATATAATATATAATATATAATATATAATATATAATATATAATATATAATATAATATAATATAATATAATATAATATAATATAATATAATATAATATAATATAATATAATATAATATAATATAATATAATATAATATAATATAATATAATATAATATAATATAATATAATATAATATGTACTGTCACCATTTACCTGTGTAAAATGAACCATTAAACCTCCACCTCACAGCGCGTAAGCTGAACCCATATGGGTGGTAGCTCAGGAAACCGGCCCGATAAATACTCTATGATTACCATCTGACAAGGAAAATCAGATAGCCACGTGTGCCTCGAGGTAACTCGAACACGCAACAGATGGATTTCATTGCCATCGTTTTTAGATTTACAAATACCCGATTCCTCAATAATACAATGCTATAGCCCGATTTCACACTTTGCCATGGTTTGAATTGAGAATGTTGTCATGACCGATTCTAAAAGGATGTCACGTACCGATTTGTACAGTGACGTCAGTTTGTTGTTAGCCGATTTGTTGTGTCGGGGGGAGATTATTCTTAGAAACGGCCATGACAGACTGTGGTGTAAACAAAGAACAATATAATGGACTAGTGGATGTAAGCTCCATGTTTCACCTCAACCAGTCCGGAGACACAATGGCGACCTTCCTACCCGCGAAACGATTAACGTCACTGATGGGCAGCTTAGTCTAGTGAGCTACCTTCATCTAGGTAAATCGCAAGATTGAAACCGAACATAAAGCTTAACACGAATAAGCTTAGTTGCTTATAATAAAGGAAAGGTTTATTCAATCGTGTATCATTAGAGTACCTCATCAATATCAAATAAAAATCTAAATGAACAAGTAAATCGGGACGTTCAGTGTACCGACTACACTAACTTCACGTCATACCTGAAGACAACATGGGCGAGGAGACAACTAGAGAAGCACTTTGGCGGACAAGCAAGAAAAACAAGGAACAACTGTTGAATATTCTCCCGACTCAGTGTCAAACAAAATGCCTGGTGGGCCGCACCGGGGACCTGTCCATGTTTGTTTACAAAATACTAGTGACGGCCGCTAGAGTAACACTATGCACATTTGTCCGTCATTTCCGCAGCAATCATCGCTATTTATACCAACCTCAGCTGGTGTTTACGGTCAATAATGTACGGCGTTCTTTTGTCTATATAATAATAATAATAATAATAAACGAGAGTGCACAAGAGGCCATTATCTTATTAACATAGGCGAGGTTCTCTATAAACACGTCACATGCCAAATCTTTATAGCCCAAAAGGTCACAGGAAGGCGTGTGTGTCTCCTCAGATTCGGTGAGAGTATATTTAGACAGTGAAGTGTAATTGTTGTTATGGGTGCTCGAAGCAAGGCTAACAGAGTACTAGGGTTTATACAAAGGAGTGTTCGTTACAAGATTTAAAGAGGTCATCCTAGAACTACAACTTGCGCTTAGAGACCTCACTTAGATTATTTAGTTCAGTTCTGGTCACCGTATTACAGAATGGATATAGAATCCCAAGAAAGAATTCAGAGGAGAACGACAAGACTAATCCCGCATTAGAACCTTGAATACAGAGACAGGTTAAAGCCTCTTAATTTGCAACTCCTTGAGAGACGTAGAGTGAGGGGCGATATGATAGAGGTGTATAAATGGAAGTCAGGGCTAAAACAAAAAGGTTATATAACAAAGGTAATTTAAACTATCCAACCAGGAGCGAACTCGTAGAAGTGGTTTTAAATTAGACAAATATATATTAGGCGCGAGATAGGTAAACAATGGTTTGAATAGGGTAGTGGATGAGTGAACAAGTTCAACAAACATCATCAATAACACGAACACGCTGGATAGCTTCGAACATAGGTTGGGTGGATATATGAGCGATAGGGGTTGAAGTGTAACGGCAATCCCAATATGGACCAATAGACCAGCTGCAGTTTACTCCTTTCTCATGTTCTTAAGATGAACAGCGGGTCGTGTGTCGTCGTGAACTGAGGGAACAGATATATTAGCCAGATGTAGTGAGGTTCGGTACACCTTCATGATCTGATAGTGGGCTGTTGTGTTGAGTTTATCACCTGAAGATTAGACATCCCAACTTATTTTATCTGAAGATTAGTCACGAACACTAATCCAACCTGACATAGCTTAAGGACCCCGGTGAAATAAGTTGAGATGTTTAATTTAAAGGTAAATAACCTAGGGTGTTAATCTTTTTGTGTTAGCATGGGTATCACTTTGTCACCTTGAGTGCCACATTTTGCCAGCTTGGGTGTCACTTTGTGCGCATGGGTGTCACCTTTTTCAGCATGGGTATCACTTTGTCAGCATGAGTGTCAGTTCCCCAGCTTGAGTGTCACTCTCCCGCCAGCAGATAACCTGTATGCGTGATGATTAGCTCAGACACAGGTGAGACAGTGACCCCGTCGTCATCAGATTGGCTTTGAAGATTGTCGCCGCAGTAGGGATTATGGCTCGAGTTTCCAGTTGTTGTTTATCTAAGTGAGAGTTGTACTGTTGTCATTAGCTCAGGGAAGGCGACTACAGAACTACCTCTTAGCCCGAACACCGATGACGATGATGATCCCTAAATGTTAAGTTAGCAAGATTTTGTGATGTTGGTTGTTAAAACGAATAAGAAGATTGAGTTACATTGTGTAAGTATCTGCACGTCACGTCTTGGGTTGAAAGGTTGTATTTTGGTTAGAGAGGATGCTGAAGAAGTAGGTGATTACTGACATAAAATAAACCTAAAGATTTACTCAGGACAAGATAAAATTTTGTTTGTCCACCATTTGATATCACATAAAACCAAGTTATTCTGGCAACGTGTCACCCCGTCACCCCTGACTGATGTGGTTATTCTGTATCCTAGAAGGGCCAAACTCCTGATAACAATATGAGCTAGATTTAGAGAACGTTTAAATTGATTTAGATCTCACTAACCACAAATTGTTTTTATGATAAGGAAGGAGAGAGTTTTATAGTGTTGAAGTTACGTGGTGGTGGCGGTGACCTTGCTCAGAAAACACATTACTGTATCTGTTAAAACGCAATGTCCAGACTCTCGTAAGTTGATGAACACTCTCAAAATGGAAATATAACAATACATTTATCTGGTAGACCTCAGCCCACATAAACCAATAATGTTAAGAAAAATATCAAAATTGTACAGAGACTATACCTAAGATTCATTCACATAGGAGACAAGATTCCTATAATGATCCCCTGTAGATTTAGGTCAGAGGTCACAGTCCGGTAGGTTTAGGTCAGAGGTCACAGTCCGGTAGATTTAAGTCAGGGTCACGGTCGAGTGGGTCAACTGTCGGGTTCGTGTGCTCAGAGGAGGTGAAAAAGGTGTCAGTGGGCAGGTGTCAACAGTTGTCTGAGCAGGTGTCAACAGGTGTCAGTGAGCAGGTGTCAACAGGTGTCAGTAAGCAGGTGTCAACAGTTGTCAGTGAGCAGATGTCAACAAGTGTCAGTAAGCAGGTGTCACAGTTGTCAGTGAGCAGGTGTCAACAGGTGTCAGTAAGCAAGGTCAACAGTTGTCAGTGAGCAGGTGTCAACAGGTGTCATTGAGCAGATGTCAACAGGTGTCTTGAGCAGGTGTCAGTAAGCAGGTGTCAACAGTTGTCAGTGAGCAGGTGTCAACAAGTGTCAGTAAGCAGGTGTCAACAGTTGTCAGTGAGCAGGTGTCAACAGTTGTCAGTGAGCAGGTGTCAACAGGTGTCAGTAAGCAGGTGTCAACAGGTGTCAGTGAGCAGGTGTCAACAGGTGTCAGTGAGCAGGTACAACAGGTGTGGTAGTGTTTGGTGGAGGCAGACGAGGCCGTGTAGATAACAGAGATAAGGTATGAAACTGTCACATTACTCCTGTCTTGCTGTCCACCTCACTACCCTCGCGCCACGCCCACACCACGTGCCCTCGCCCACACCACGTGCCTCGCCCACACCACGCCCCACACCACGTGCCCTCGCCCCAACAGGGTATTTCTGCTGCAGGACGCCAGTAAGACCTACTACATAACCTATAAGTCCAGGTATACGATAAAAAGAAGAGTTTATCTTTTTTATCAGTGCTGGAGAGGTGAACAGCTACTCATCAAACTGTTATTTCTGTTTTATTTTTTACTATGAAATTAATACTTATGTTATTAATAAGAATTAATCATGTAATGAAAGTGAAAGCATTGTATTATATTACTGAGATCATCAGAGGGCTGTTGATACGGTCCTGCTGCTCTCTGAAGGTGGAGCCACCAAGACATTATCGGTAACATGTCTTGCAACTGTGTTATCAACAGTGTTGTGAGTTACACGAAAATGTTTCCAATATTAGTGTTTGAACATTGTCGCCAACAGAAATATATCAGTAAAATGACTGTTGTGGTCCTTGTGATTATTTCACCTTTCTTTTCCAACAATGTTGGGATATATTATCCAACGTGTTGACAACAATGTTGTGTGTGAATCCACCTTAATTAGGCACTGGACAGTAGCGTCCAGAATCCATTGCATAGTCACATTCCCAGCAGTTAACCTCGATAAACTCTGGTCTATGACCAAGGATAAACTATGCACAATAACATAATCCGTAGCCTACGCAAAAAGTTTATTAACTCATTAAAAAAATGTAGCTACTGTAGATGGGTAGGAGAGAAAGAGAGAGACCTTGGTGGTGCGAGTTGGTAATGTGCCACGAACTCAAAACTTTGGGAGTACTCGCCTCTTGTGTAACACTCTACTGTGTCACCATGTATTATATTTAAATCGCCTTCCTACTGTCATAATGCTGGTCTTTATAACTATAAATATATTCTTCGGTAAAAGCATAATTATATAAGCGGGCATTAAGAATTGAGATTGCTTGCTGGATGTTAAAACATTGATAAGTCAACGTATGTATTAACTAATTACTGTATATAAAAGTTTGGAATTTTATATTTAGTACAATATTATGTGTAGTTCTCGTACAAAATATATTAGACGGGAAACTCGTCACAGTAACAAGTGTTGACACTGAAGAGGTTTTCGGTCATTACGTTAATGTATTACGTCACTATAGCACCGCTAGAACTGTTATTTCTTATCAGAAGATCCACAAGAAATCTTCGAGGAACATGATTTATGGCGCACTTGTCGTATGGTCACTACACAGGAAGAGTAAAGTGACGCAATTGCCCAGTTTCAGGTTCACGAAGCCGCCGGTGTTGACGTCATAATCCTCTTAATCTAAACCTTTTCACAGCTGCATATAACCAGATACATTACGTGGAAAGTTTCGTTAATTCCTTATCATAATAAACACCCCCGGAAAATAATTACACCGGATATTGTCTGTTGTTCTAACCTGGGAAATTTCAATCTTTGTTTTAATATTTATGGTGTTGTATGTCGTTAGCCGCAGTGAATTGACGTAACTGTATACATCAAATATTTCTAAAGAGGAGAATTTGGGTGGAGGTTATTATTGATGCCACGATATTGAAACAATCTCATACAGTACTATCTGAACAATGAGACGGATCTAACATGTGGTTGGTCGGGTAGATACAGTAATCGCTTATTTTATACTATCATTTGTGGAGCACCTGAAGATTAGACCCTTAGCTTATTCTTCACTGATTTAACACCACTAACGCTCTCGGGAGGGGGTTAGGTTAATGTGTTAGGTTAATGTCAGGTTAGGTTAATGTCAGTTAGGTTAATGTCAGGTTAGGTTAATGTCAGTTAGTTAGCATTAAGGTGGTATAAATATATAAGCTTAGGCTAATCTTCACATGTACCGCATATATCAGGGCTATGATACTAGAGGTTTGATATAATGAAACTTTACTCGGTATCAATATAATAAATCAGTTTTATTTCCGTTTTTTTTTCAAGGTTTCACATTTTCTTTATTTCGCATCTTTCTTCTTTTTCTTAAATCTCACATACCAGTTAACCCAACACTGCTGTCTGTCTGTCTGTCTGTGTGTCTTGTTGGCATTCTATGACCCCGTGGTGAGGGTTATGTGCTGATATTGATCACTCGTCTTGGATATGTTATCTCGTGTTATCTGAAGGAGTTGATGTGTGTTGAGTCATGGTGTCTGACCCACTAGTATCGAATTTTTCTTATTTTCTTTTAGGATTCGACGTAAAATTATGATTCATACCAAGGAAGAAAATAACTAACAACTCTTTTGAAAATCGGATAAATAAGCAGTCGTAATCTTGATCATGAACTTGCCATCCACCCGCAATCGATTATCATTGGAACGTTTTATCGTGTAGAAAAAACACAACTCCGAAAACCTTGACACCCATGGTCTTTCAAATCTGGCGTTTGTGATATATGTATGAGGAACTACCGAAAGTTATCACGACACAACTTATTTCAAAATTCAGTTGATTATACGAAATCCTGATGACGACATGCATTACTTTGGGTGGTTCTTGGTTTTTGCTGTTGTTTCTTAACTGGATTTACGCAAACTAACCCACATTATCTTTTATTTATAGGTTTCGAACAGGAAAACCAACCATATCACTAACACATAATATAGAGACCTTTCTAAATATAGATGATAAATGGACCTGTGGGATAAATATGTGACAAACAGAAATAATAATAATAATAATAATAATAATAATAATAATAATGATAATAGCAATAATAATATAACATGTAATACTCGTGAAACTGATGATGAAACGGTAATCAGATTATTTGATAGTGAAACATTAATGAAAATAATGAATGAAACATCAATTTAACGGTATTATAACAAGAACGAAATTAATATTAGTGAAACAAAGTAAAACAAATGGTGGTATAACAATGGTGAAAACTTATGGTAGTATAACTGATGAAACTTATGGTAGTAGAACTGATGAAACTGGTAGTAGAACTGATGAAACTTATGGTAGTATAACGATGAAACTTATGGTAGTAGAACTGATGAAACTTATGGTAGTATAACTAGTGGAACTGATGAAACTTATGGTATAACTGATGAAACTAATGGTAGTATATAACTGATGAAACTTATGGTAGTATAACTGATGAAACTTATGGTAGTATAACTGATGAAACTTTATGGTAGTGTAACTGATGAAACTTATGGTAGTATAACTGATGAAAAAACTTATAGTATAACTGATGAAACTTATGGTAGTATAACCACGAAACTTATGGTAAAGCAACTGATGAAACTTACGGTAGTATAACTGATGAAACGGCGGTAGTATAACTGATGAAACTTATGGTAGTATAACTGGTGAAACTTATGGTAGTATAACTGGTGAAACTTATGGTAGTATAATTGATGAAACTTATGGTAGTATAATTGATGAAACTTATGGTAGGATAACTGATGAAACTTTGAGTGGTAGTATAACCGATGAAACTTATGGTAGTAGAACTGATGAAACTTATGGTAGTATAACTGATGAAACTTATGGTAGTATAAATCGATGAAACTTATGGTAGTATAACCGATGAAACTTAATATGGTAGTATAACTGATGAAACTTTTATGGTAGTATATTGATGAAAACTTATGGTGCTATAACCGATGAAACTTTATGGTGCTATAACTGGATGCAGAAACTTATGGTGCTATAACCGATGAAATCCTATAGTATAACTGATGAAACTTATGGTAGTATAACCGATGAAACTTATGGTGCTAAGGTCCGATGAAACTTATGGTGCTATAACCGATGAAACTTATGGTAGTATAACTGATGAAACTTATGGTAGTATAACTGGTGAAACTTATGGTGCTATAACTGTTGAAACTTATGGTAGTATAACCGATGAAACTTATGGTAGTATAACTGATGAAAACTTATGGTGCCATAACTGGATGAAACTTATGGTGCTATAACCGATGAAACTTATGGTGCTATAACTGATGAAACTTATGGTAGCATAACTGGTGAAACTTATGGCATAACTGGTGAACCATGGTAGTATAATTGATGAAACTTAATGTATAATTGATGAAACTTATGGTAGGGGATAACTGGATGAAACTTATGGTAGTATAAACTCGATGAAATCCTATGGTAGTATAACCGATGAAACCTATGGTAGTATAACTGATGAAACTTATGGTGCATAACTGATGAAACTTATGGTAGTATAACTGATGAAACCTATGGTAGTATAACTGATAAAACTTATGGTGCTATAACCGATGAAACTTATGGTGCTATAACTGTTGAAACTTATGGTGCTATAACTGATGAAACTTATGGTAGTATAACTGATGAAACTTATGGTGCTATAACTGATGAAACTTATGGTGCTATAACTGACGAAACTTATGGTAGTATAACTGATGAAACTTATGGTAGCATAACTGATGAAAACTTAGTTATAACCGATAACGAAACTTATGTTATAACTGATGAAACTTATGGTGCAACTGATGAAACTTATGGTAGTATAACCGATGAAACTTATGGTGCTATAACTGGATGAAAACTTATGGTAGTATAACTGATGAAACTTATGGTGCTATAACCGATGAAACTTATGGTAGTATAACTGATGGAAACTTATGGTGCTATAACTGATGAAACTTATGGTAGTATAACTGATGAAACTTATGGTAGTATAACTGATGAAAACTTATGGTAGTATAACTGATGAAACTTATGGTGCTATAACTGATGAAACTTATGGTGCTATAACTGATGAAACTAGTGGTGTGCTATAACTGATGAACTTATGGTAGTATAACTGATGAAACTTTTGCGGTAGTATAACTGGTAAACTGCGGTAGTATAACTGATGAAACTTATGGTAGTATAACTGATGAAACTTATGGTAGTATAATTGATGAAACTTATGTAGATAACTGATGAAACTTGGTGGTAGTATAACTGATGAAACTTATGCAGTATAGCTGATGAAACTTATGGTAGTATAATTGATGAAACTTATGGTAGGATATCTGATGAAACTTATGGTAGGATAACTGATGAAACTTATGGTAGTATAACTGATGAAACTTATGGTGCTATAACTGATGAAACTTATGGTAGTATAACCGATGAAACTTATGGTGCTATAACTGATGAAACTTATGGTGGCATAACTGGTGAAACTTGCAGTATAACTGATGAAACTTATGGTAGTATAACTGATGAAACTTATGGTAGTATAATTGATGAAACTTATGGTAGGATAACTGATGAAAAACTTATGGTAGTATAACTGATGAAACTTATGGTAGTATAATGATGAAATTATGGTAGTATAATTGATGAAACTTATGGTAGGATAACTGATGAAACTTATGGTAGGATAACTGATGAAACTTATGGTAGTATAACTTGGGATGGCAAACCACAAAGTAACTGTAAACTTGGCGGCAGTATAACCGATGAAACTTATGGTGCCATAACTGGATGAAACTTATGCAGCATAACTGATGAAACTTATGGTAGTATAACTGATGAAACTTATGGTAGTATAACTGATGAAACTTATGGTGCTATAACTGATGAAACTTATGGTGCTATAACTGGATCATGGTGCTATAACTGATGAAACTTATGGTAGTATAACTACGAAAACTTATGGTAGTATAACTGGTGAAACTTATGGTAGTAACTGATGAAACTATGGTAGTATAACTGATGAAACTTATGGCAGTATAACTGATGAAACTTATGGTGCTATAACTGATGAAACTTATGGTGCTATAACTGATGAAACTTATGGTAGACAACTGATGAAACTTATGGTAGTATAACTGATGAAACTTATGGTGCTATAACTGATGAAACTTATGCAGCTATAACCGATGAAACTTATGGTGCTATAACCGATGAAACTTATGGTAGTATAACTGATGAAACTTATGGTAGTATAAACTGACGCGAAACTTATGGTGCTATAACTGCTGGAACTTATGGTGCTATAACCGATGAAAACTTATGGTAGTATAACCGATGAAACTTATGGTAGTATACAACTGATGAAACTTATGGTAGCATAACCGAGGAAACTTATGGTGCCATAACTGATGAAACTTATGGTAGTATAACCGATGAAACTTATGGTGCTATAACTGATGAAACTTATGGTAGTATAACCGGATGAAACTTATGGTGCTATAACTGATGAAACTTATGGTAGCATAACTGGTGAAACTTATGGTGCTATAACTTCGATGAAACTTATGGTAGTATAAACCAGATGAAACTTATGGTGCTATAACCGATGCAGAAACTTATGGTGCTATAACTGATGCAGAAACTTATGGTAGTATAACCGATGAAACCCTATGGTAGTACAACTGATGAAACTTATGGTGCTATAACCGATGAAACTTATGGTAGCATAACTGATGAAACTTATGGTGCGAACGATAAACGGTGGTGCTATAAATTGATGAACCTTTGCGGTAGTATAACCGATGAAACCGCGGCATAACTGATGAAACTTATGGTGCTATAACCGATGAAACTTATGGTGCTACAACTGATGAAACGAGTGGTGCTATAACTGATGAAACTTATGGTGCTGCAACTGATGAAACTTATGGTAGCATAACCGATGAAACTTATGCAGTATAAACTGATGAAACTTATGGTGCTATAACTGATGAAACTTATGGTAGTATAACCGATGAAAACTTATGGTGCTATAACCGATGAAACTTATGGTGCTATAACTGATGAACTTATGGTAGTATAACTGATGAAACTTATGGTAGTATAACTGATGAAACTTATGGTGCTATAACCGATGAAACTTATGGTGCTATAACTGATGAAACTTATGGTAGTATAACCGGTGAAACTTATGGTGCTATAACTGATGAAACTTATGGTAGTATAACCAGAAACTTAGGTAGTATAACTGATGAAACTTATGGTAGTATAACTGATGAAACTTATGGTGCTATAACTGGATGAAAACTTATGGTAGTATAACTGATGAAACTTATGGTAGTATAACTGATGAAACTTATGGTGCTATAACTGATGAAACTTATGGTGCTATAACTGATGAAACTTATGGTAGTATAACTGATGAAACTTATGAAAACTGATGAAACTTATGGTGCTATAACTGATGAAACTTATGGTAGTATAACCGATGAAACTTTGGTGGTAGTATAACCGATGAAACTTATGGTAGTATAACCGATGAAACTTTATGGTAGTATAACTGATGAAACTTATGGTAGTATAACCGATGAAAACTTATGGTGCTGCAACTACAAACGAAACTTATGGTAGTATAACCGGTGAAACTTTGCAGGTGTCGAACTGATGACAAACTTATGGGTGCTATAACTGATGAAACTTATGGTGCTATAACTGATGAAACTTATGGTAGTATAACTGGTGAAACTTATGGTGCTATAACTGATGAAACTTATGGTAGTATAACTGGTGAAACTTATGGTAGTATAACTGATGAAACTTTGGCGGTAGTATAACTGATGAAACTTATGGTGCTATGTAACCGATGAAACTTATGGTAGTATAACTGATGAACCAGGCAGTATAACTGATGAAACTATGGTGCTATAACCGATAAAACTTATGGTGCTATAACCGATGAAACTTATGGTAGTATAACTGATGAAACTTATGGTAGTATAACCGATGAAACTTATGGTGCTATAACTGATGAAACTTATGGTAGTATAACTGATGAAACTTATGGTAGTATAACCGATGAAACTTATGGTAGTATAACTGATGAAACTTTTATGGTAGTATAACTGATGAAACTTATGGTAGTATAAATTGATGAAACTTATGGTGCTATAACTGATGAAACTTATGGTAGTATAACCGATGAAACTTATGGTGCTATAACTGATGAAACTTATGGTAGCCATAACCGATGAAACTTATGGTAGTATAACCGATGAAACTTATGGTAGTATAACTGAGAAACTTATGGTGCTATAACCGATGAAACTTTATGGTGCTATAACTGATGAAACTTGCGGTAGTATAACTGATGAAACTGATGGTGCTATAACTGATGAAACTTATGGTAGTATAACTGATGAAACTTATGGTAGTATAACTGATGAAACTTATGGTAGTATAACTGATGAAACTTACGGTAGTATAACTGATGAAACTTATGGTAGTATAGCTGATGAAACTTATGGTAGTATAACTGATGAAACTTATGGTAGTATAACTGATGAAACTTATGGTAGTATAACTGATGAAACTTACGGTAGTATAGCTGATGAAACTTACGGTAGTATAACTGATGAAACTTATGGTAGTATAACTGATGAAACTTATGGTAGTATAACTGATGAAACTTATGGTAGTATAACCATGAAACTTATGGTAGTATAACTGATGAAACTTATGGTAGTATAACTGATGAAACTTATGGTAGTATAACTGGTGAAACTTACGGTAGTATAACTGATGAAACTTATGGTAGTATAACTGATGAAACTTACGGTAGTATAATTGATGAAACTTATGGTAGTATAACTGATGAAACTTACGGTAGTATAATTGATGAAACTTACGGTAGTATAACTGATGAAACTTATGGTAGTATAACTGATGAAACTTATGGTAGTATAATTGATGAAACTTATGGTAGTATAACTGATGAAACTTACGGTAGTATAACTGATGAAACTTATGGTAGTATAACTGGTGAAACTTATGGTAGTATAGCTGATGAAACTTATGGTAGTATAATTGATGAAACTTATGGTAGTATAACTGATGAAACTTATGGTAGTGATTAAATGTGATGGTAAGTAATGGTAGTGAAACGGAAGTAACAAAGCAGTTGGCAATGAAACAGTAATGGTGAAACTCTTGATAATGAAACAGAATAATGGCAAATATGGTGAAACTAATACAAATGAAACAGGAATGGTGAAACACAGTACTGTACTTAACGACACATTATGGAGGTGAGGCTTAGTGGTGCAGATAGATAAATGACGCGATGTTCAGGAATGACGCCAGCCTGGGGTTAGGATTCACATAAGATCTCCTCTTTAACCACTGTATGTCACCTAACTTGTCTTAACTACTAACTCAGCGTATGTGGGTTAATTAGAGTCTCTGTGTTATTGTACTGAGCCATTTTGGATTTTAAGTACATAAGCTTCAGGTCAGCTCGTTAGATATAGAACTCTAGTACGATTTTGTCTTCTTTGTTATGTTACGAGAACGTATCTGAAGTTTCGGTGTAATTCGGATGACATTTCTGACTGTACTTTTGTATTTCGTTTTGTAGTCAAGACATAATCGTTTTTAAGGTTTACACGTACGAGAACAATTTATAATACGATTTTGTTGTTGAGAGTCGTGGTGTTGGGTAATACGTTTAAGCGGTATCGTTCACTGTCCAACATCAGACGACACTGGTTTCGAATTCAGACACACCCAGTTCATCCAGACGCACTTATCATAGCAGGAAATGTGATGAGTGCACCCCGGCCTCCAGTGTCCCGACCTCCCTCCCTTCCTTTATTCCTTTCCTCACCTCTCCCCCCCCCCTCAACCCTTCACTTCTCCTCTACCCCCTCTCCCTTCTCTTACTCCTTCCACTCTCTTCTCTCTCTCTCTCGCCCCTTTCTACTTCCCGTCCCTCTCCCTTGCTCGGCCTCCCCCAGCAAGCACACTGGTCCTTGATATGTTGTTGTTTTTAATTGCCTCGGATCTGTATGTATTCTTTTATTTATGTGTACAGTATGTTGGTGCACACTCGCATCTGAGTCTCGTCTCCTACAAGTAACTGCTTCCCACATCATGTTAGTGTGATACTGCGGGTAAATGTTTATGAATTATTATTTCAATAACAACTGTACAATCGACCTATATAAACTGTTTTTCAAGGACACACACACACGCACACACACACACACACACACACACACACACACACACACACACACACACACACACACACACACACACACACACACACACACACACACAGGAAAGTGCACGGCCTCAAGGAAGTCGGCATCGGTCAGTTGTACTCCAAGGTAAAAGATCTCTGTGGTCTCAACCGTCAGTCTCCCACACTTCCTTTCATCTCACATTTACCTAGTGAGGAGGCAGCTGAGATAATTAATAACCATTTTGCTACCATATGTCATACCTTACCCAGTCTTGACCTCACTCTCCTCCCAGCTTACTTACCTTCCCCCTCCCCCTCCCAGTGTTCAACCATATGAAATCGCCAACAAACTCCTGAAATTTAAATCCAAACGCTCCTCGACCCCAATTGACCTCCCAATCAAAATATACAAGGAGTTTGCAGTCGAACTTGCCACCCCCCTCTGTTCTATTATTAATGCATCCCTCAGACAAAGCAAATGCCCTAATGAATGGAAAACCGCATATGTCACCCCCATCCCCAAGGTCACCACCCCACAGTCCCCTAACGACCTCAGGCCAGTTGCCATTACCCCCATACCCAGTCTACTTTGTGAGGACTTTGTTTTTGAGTGGGCATTTGCCAGTATCTATCAGTCAATTGATGAGCTTGATGAGCTTTCTGGATTTTCTGCACAAAAACTTGCAGAAACGTAAGACATCACTGGCCGTTGCCCTTGTTGATCACTGCACTGTTATCAACAAGGCTATTGCACTAGGGCTGCCCACCAACCTGGTCTCATGGCTCACTGATTTCTTGAGTGGACGTCGCCATGCAGTGAGGTATCAGGGCTTGGTCTCTACATTCCAACACCTCACCTGCGGTGTTCCCCAGGGGACCAAGATGGGACCACTGTGCTTCCTCATCCTGATCAACGACGCTCTATGGCTATGGGACACTCCTCACAGGTGGAAGTACGTGGATGACTGCACTGTAGGGGTTTCAGTGGACAACACCGCACCAGACTACTCATCGCTACAAGGCACCCTGGACAGACTACAGGCACGGACTACGGAGAACAAGGTCACCATCAACCACACCAAAACCGTAGTCATGCACATCAATACCGCCACCACTCCAGTGCAAGCCCCAGCAGTCACAGTGGGTGCCCATCCTCTCCAGCTGGTGCAGTCTGCCAAACTCCTGGGTGTAACTATAGAAAACAAACTTGACTGGAAGGCCCATGTAAATAACACGGTCAAGGCAGCCTCGTACCGTCTCTACATGCTACGACGACTTAGGTCACTTGGGACACCCACGCCAGAGCTGAGGACCATCTACAACGCCTTTATTCTCTCCAAACTAACATATGCGTCACCAGCCTGGTCGTCTTCTCTCAACTCCACCCAACAACGTCAGCTAAAGAAGGTACAGAAAAGGGCCTGCAGAATCATGCTCGGCGCAGAATACTCCGGCTACACCAACGCTCTCTCCACCCTGGAAATGCCATCCCTCGGTAACCTCCACCACCAAGCACTGGAAAGGTTTGGCAGTGGACTACTGCACCACCCTTGTCATCGCCACCTCCTGCCACCTGCAGCCCTCCACCCAACTCGCGCAGTCCTCCACTACAACAAAATGCAACCCATAAGAGCCCGCACCGATAGATATAAGAACAGCACCATCCCATCTATTGTTAAAATAATAAACAACTCCTGATTTATGTACTGTACAGCCCTGTAAATGTATTCAATGCATATTATATCATTATGTCTAAATCAAATGTGAGTCTGTATATTTTCAGCCACCGGCTGCAACTCTATTAATAAACCGTTTATTATTAATATTAATATTATTATTACACACACACGGCAATCCCTCCTGGGTATAAAGGATAAATTATAAGATTTACCACCCTAACCTAACCTAACCTAACCACCTCCTCCAGGCAACGTTAGGGTGTTTGATTATATGAGAAGTAAGCTTGAGGGGGAAGGCTACTACTCTTCAGGTGACACATGACCGGGCGGAGTCTTGTGTCGCCGAAAGTGAAACTCCTTATCTTAATGAGTTTATCAAAGACTTGCCAACACTCGGGCTTCTTTTTGTTGTTATTCCCGTTAAACACTTGTCTGTTTGATTCTCTGGCCCTTATACCTCAACAACAACACTCGCTTTATCTGTTAAAAAAACAATCTTTAACTTATCAATTAAATTACCCTGTGCGTTATCTTAAGTTTTCTTGTTGTGTTGAAATCTTAAAAGTTTTGATTTAGATTTGATGTCTTCGAGAACTTAACCGTAGTGTGGTGTGAACGTAATCAGCTGTTAGAGAACGTTACCAGTTGTTAGAGAACGTTACCAATTGTTAGAGAACGTTACCAATTGTTAGAGAACGTAACCAGTGATGTCGTCTGAACTCTTAGAGAAATTTAGCTTTTTAACAGTGTCGAATGAACTTCTTGAGAACTCGTGGTCTTTGGGGTCAAGTGAACTCTTAGTGAACTCTTTTCTAATGACTTTTTGTACTGTTCATGAGTCAGTCTTAAGGGTTTTCGACATCAGCTGTAGGGTTGAAGAGCGTTGTTTTGTCGTCTTCCAGGTGATAGATGTACAGGAAATTACATACTAGTCAAATGTGAATGTTAAACCCCGTAGACTCGTTGATAGTCTCCCCTCCTCCCACCACTACCATCGCCTACCACCACTACCACCATCTCCTACCCACAACTACCACCATCTCCTACCCACAACTACCACCATCCCCTACCCACCACTACCACCATCCCCTACTCCACCACTACCACCATCCTCACCCACCACTACTTCACCATCCCTACCACCACTACCATCATCGCCTACCACCACTACCACGCCTACCACCACTACCACCACACCCACCACCACCATCCCCACCCACCACCACCATCCCTACCCACCACTACCATCCCCACCACCACTACCATCCCCACCACTACCATCCCTTTACCCACCACTACCATCCTGCACCCACCACTACCATCCCTACCCACCACACCACCATTCCTGCACTCACCACACTCACCATTCCTACCCACCACCACCATCCCTACCCACCACCACCATCCCTACCCACCACCACCATCCCTACCCACCACCACCATCCCTACCCACCACTACCATCCCTACTCCACCAATTTCACATCCCTACCTCCACCACTACCATCCCTACCCACCACCACCATTCCTACCCACCATCAACATCCCTACTCTACCACTGCCACCATCCCCACTACCTACTTCACCATCCCTTCCCCAATACACCAACCCTACCGACTACTTCAACATCCCCACCCACCACCAACATCCCTACCCACCACCACTATCCTTCCCACTACCACCGTCCCACGAATTTACCACCATCCTATCGACCACCACCATCCGCACCCACCACTACCATCCCTACCCACCACTACTCATCCCTACCCACCACTACCATCCTTCCACACTACTAATCTACCTTCAATGGCTTACCACCATCCCCACCACTAACACCATCCCTACCCACCACTACCATCCGTACCACCACATCATCCTTCCCACTACCACCATCCCTACCCACCACTACCATCCCTTCCCACTACCACCAACCCTACCCACTACCACCATCCCTACCCACCACTACCATCCCTTCCCACTACCACCAACCCTACCCACTACCACCATCCCTACCCACCACTACCATCCGTACCCACCACTACCATCCCTTCCCACCACCACCATCCCTACCATCACCCATCTCATCTTCGATCGTGGAAAGGAATTAAAATTTACGTCTTTTATTTTGCTTTTTAATTACGTATTTTGGAGAGAGAGAGAGAGAGAGAGAGAGAGAGAGAGAGAGAGAGAGCATCATATATATCCTCATCATATATTCTTATACCCGCTTCTTTTTTCCAGGTGGGTGGTCGTCTGTGTACCTGCAGCGTGAGTGTTTGTTTAACAATTAGTAGTAGTATATAGTAGTAATGGTAGTGTTAATAGTAGTAGTAATGGTAGTGTTAGTAGTAGTAGTAATGGTAGTGTTAGTAGTAGTAGTAATGGTAGTGTTAGTAGTAGTTGTATCTATTTTGTCAGTATTAGTTCCCTTCATAAAATATACAGTATCTATTCGCCCGTTCACCACTTCCCACCGCCCGTCCACCACCTCTGTCCACCCACCCCCTGTCCACCCATTCCCCACCGCCCGTCCACCTAATTTACCCGCCCGTCCACCCACCCCACCGCCCGTCCACCCACTTCACCGCCGTCCACCCACCCCCCACCGCCCGTCCACCCCACTCCCCACTCCCCACCGCCCGTCCACCCACCCCCACCGCCCGTCCACCCACTCCCCACCGCCTGTCCACCCACTCCCTGTCCACCACCCTGTCCACCCATTCCCCACCGCCCGTCCACCCCCACCGCCCGTCCACCCACTCCCACCGCCTGTCCAACGCACACCCCCACCGCCCGTCCACCACTCCCCACCGCCCGTCCACCCACTCCCCCACCGCCCGTCCACCCACCCCCACCGCCCGTCCACCCACTCCCCACCGCCCGTCCACCCACTCCCCACCGCCCCCACCGCCCGTCTGTCCACCCACTCCCCACCGCCCGTCCACCCACTCCACCGCCCGTCCACCCCACTCCCCACCGCCCGTCCACCCACACCCCCACCGCCCGTCCACCCACTCTACCGCCCGTCCACCCACCCCCCCCCACCGCCCGTCCACCCACTCCCCACCGCCCGTCCACCTCCCCCCACCGCCCGTCCACCCACCCCCCACCGCCCGTCCACCCACTCCCCACCGCCCGTCCACCCACCCCCACCGCCCGTCCACCCATTCCCCACCGCCCGTCCACCACTCCACCCCCACCGCCCGTCCACCCACTCCCCACCGCCCGTCCACCCACTCCCCACCCCCCGTCCACCCACTCCCCCACCCATCTGTACGTGTAAAATTCGATTCGGTTTAGTAACTTGAGAAGGACTTGATAGAACAACACAATTATTATCTAAGTCAACTAATATAATCCCTCCTTTTACAACTTTATTCACAATAGTTATGACTCCTGTTTAACCTTTAATTTTACAAGTTATATATTACTTATTCATATATAACTTGTTTCACGTAACTGTGGGTTTAATTATATATGTTAAATTCTTCATCTGGTGAAAATAAACCAACAGGTATTAATCAGCTTATCTTATTATCTTATTATCTTCACACACACACAAGAGTACGTGGCGGTGTTTATTACTTTGGGCGTTTAAATGGTGTGTAATCAATAAGTGATTTTGTATTTTAATGATAATGAAGTAATAATGATGCGAAATGGAATAGTAATACTGGTTATTGATAATACTGATCCTGAAAACAATAATAATGATGAAAGGATCACATGGAGATTAAACGCCCAACATAAGTGCACCTATCCTATCCTATCCTATTCTAACCAAACCTATCCTAACCAACCCTATCCTAAACCTCAGCATAAATGAACCAGATAAAAAAAATAAATTAAAGGATATTGGTGTGGTTGGTGTTTCATCTTGACACTCACCGCTGGGTATATACCATAGCGGGAATTCTAAACTTGCATCATGTGCAGTAAACGGCTCGGTATGGTACCCTGGTATCCATCCGGTCCTGAGTCGAGTAAACAAAGCTCCTCTTCCGTTTTTTATGTACTTTTTTCTGTGTGTCCGTGCGTCCGTGTCCGGCTTTGTTCAGAGAAAAATAAATTAAGACAATAGAAGTTCTGAGTGATGATATGCGTAAAGGAGAAGACTTTTAAGTGGTGTTGAAAGACATGGTACACTCCAACGTTGATGTTTTCCGGTGAATTTTTGAGTAGTGTGACTTTTTTTTTTCTTACCCCGCTGCCATCATGAAGCACCATGTAGGTCTCTCCACAAAGTATTCATTGAGTTGTTGCTGCTAGATTTAGACATAATTCAGTGATATTTTCCTTCTGTTTACTTTATATATGTGTGTGTGTGTGTGTGTGTGTGTGTGTGTTGTACTGTACTGTATAAGTAGGCCGTTGTTATAACTAGCGGTCCTTACTCCTTAACCCAACCTACCGAAGTACGATGCTTAACCCCTCGAATACGATGATTTAACCTCTTGAGTACGACGACAACCGCCTCGAGTACAAAGACAAAACCCCTGAGTGCAATGATGGGGTAGATGAAAACTGTATATTGAGTACTAATAGGAACAGCAGAGAGCAGGAAGTAAAGTTTAGTGGTCTAGTTCCGGGGTGGATGACACACACACACACACATGCTTTGATAATAATAATGATGAAAATTAAGCGTAAAGTCATATACAGTATAATCAATGGAGATTTGATGTGTCTCTTAAAGTTAACTCATACTATGGAATGTTATACGTATATTATTAATGGCTAGTAATATAATTTTTTAACAGCGTAAGATGTTAAGACCGGTGTATAAACTTATGGTACATTATCAAGTACTACTGGCTGGCTAGTTCAGATAAAGTATTTTTTTTAAATTTCTAGTTTGTTATAATTTTACTTGTATATTACCATGAACAAGATGAGGTAAGCACATAACACTACCTTAGTCAGGGTTCACTGGGGTTCTTTACCAAGGAGATAAGAATATACTTGGCCTAGCTATAGCGGTAGAATAGCCACCGAGACGCAAACCTTAACTACATCTGTCTGATTGAGGTCATTTTAAGAGACCAAATTTGGTAATGTTTTGGATATGAATTTTTTATTTTAAGTTATGATGCCTTGTTGAGGATGTTAAGTGAAGTTGTGTACGTAAGTTAGTCTCGGCGGTTATTTTGGTGTCGAATTTGTACGTTCATGATTTCGAGATAAATATTCACCGCACTAACCTCTGTGAATCCGGATCCCAGGATATTTAGATTACTTGTGAATGAACGTGATTGTTCAAAATGTCTTTATAGTTGTTTCTACGTATTGACGGAGGGTTAAATACGGTGCGTGGCGTCAAGGTTTCGTAGTGGACAATCCAAGGATATTTAGATTAAAAACATTCTAAGCCTGACTTGTCAAAACATATAGTAAATAACACTAGGAAACTTATGTCATATATTTTATAAGTGGGACTTCCAAAAAAATAAGTTACCAGACACCACAAGATGAATTTTTTGGTGTTTTTTTTAGGGTAATGTTTGTCGATACAGTTAGAGGCTACCGGTAGTAGTTTGGACAGTGTGTATATGACCGGTAATTCCGTATATATAAGTTCAAACCGGTAGGAAATTTGGTCAATATGATAGTGAGATGTTAGTGGTTATGGTAGCAGAGACACGGTGGCTCTCGGTCGTTACCCAGATAACAGCATCCGTTCTCTCCTCCCCTCTCCTCCCTGCCACAGGATACTGCTGTTCACGTCGCCCTCTGAGTTGACCACACTCTTTATTCTTTAAAACCATAACACATCTTGTTTTTAATGCTGAATTTACCTTAATGTTTTCTTTATTTTTAAGAGAAATAGTTTATTGTGTTTTGTGGTTTTGTGAGGTTGTTGTAAAGGAGTAAATGGAGTGTGTTAAGTGGTGGGCCGTACAGGATATACTAGAGATAAGCCAGGCTGTGTGGTTTCTTCCTCCCCGCCAGAGGTCAGTGTCATGGCTGTTACTAGGAGGTCTGTGTACTGGGGCTTACTTGGATGATCGTCTGTTTTATGCTATTTAACCTAACCTAACCTAACCTAACCTGATCATGTAACTAAAGAGAATAATAATCGCATAAAACTGACGATTGTCCAAGTGGGATGACACGGTACTGGGTTGGTTCAGGCCTCTCAACAATTATGGCGCTGACTTTATTAATGAAGACGTAAACAAGGTAAAAATGCACCTTTAAAGTTGACTTAAGTAAATTACGTATATTAATTTCAAAAACTGCATCAAAATTATATTAAAACTAGCTTTAGTTAATGCCCACTAACCATAAAGTTAGGAGATATAATTAAATTGGAATACAGTTACAAAGGATTTAATTCTAAGGCTATTTAAGATTAGTATTTTTGTACATATTGTTAGGAGGAAGGTTAAAAATGAAGACCTTGTTCCCCTGTTGTTATTTAGTAAAGTGAGTTGGGGTGTCCTCGATATTACCTTAAGCGTTTCTATAGTTACTAACCATAGCAATAAAATAAAGTGAGTAAATTCGCGGTGCGTGTTTGGGATAAATCTGAAATATAATTTACATCTTCTCATATTCTATCGTTGTGAATTGTTGGAATAATCTACCAAAAGGTTTTGTGACAACGCCAAGTATAGTAACTGTTTTCGGTATAAAATTGACAAATCAGGCACATGAATGCCCACTACTTACCAGTGGTGTATAACAGTAAAGTGACCGACAACCCCACCGTGTAGTAAGCTGACATGTTGCGATCGGTACCTCAGCTGCCCAGAGAGATTAGAGTGCCTGCAATTGCCCAGCTTATACTACAGACGGGCAAAGGGGGGGGGGCTAATTGATGTTTATAAACATCTCAAGGAGCACTACTCAGTCGAGTGTCCAAACCTGGAGCTGGCGGACGCCCACCCCACAAGGGGTCACAGTTATAAGTTGAAGAAGCCGCAAGTCGAGAAAACTGTGAGGGCAAACTTTTTCGGAGTGAGAGTTGTTTACTCTTGGAACAATCTACCAGAGAGTATTGTGCCGGCACCAAGTGTGAGCCGTTTCAAGACCAGACTTGACCAACAATGGAGCAGGTTCAGATACATTCATGAGCCAGTGCATTCCCACGCGGCTAACGAGATGATCAGTGGCGAAGAGGATAAAGGTAAAAAAGTTAAAAACTAGCATGCGCATTTGACTCCTGGTTTGCCAAGATGTATCAGTTAGCCGTGGTAAGGCCGTGTCGTTCTCTAGTGTGTGTGTGGTACTTAAGAAAACGCGGCTGATGGGGGAACTCTTCCATTGACAAACTTGCAAATACTTATCGGACTTGTAGAGTTATTATACACCCCCGCTGCTTATTTATGGATATATATTGATTTTTACGTGGTTTTCAGTCGTCATTTTTATCTCCCATAAGTATTATGAAACGCATGGAGGAAGAAAATCTGGAAAATCAATTCGGAAGATGTTTTGAGAAAGAACCAGACATAAAAAGAATCCCGGCAGAATTTTTAAGTACATTAACGCAACTGTGAAGAAATGTATGTCCCAGATTTCAGAAGATATGGCCAATAATAATGTCATGTGCTGAAATTGTATCAAGCAGACTAGCCTTAAACTGTAGCCACTCAGAAAACAGTACAGGGAAATGTAGACCCCAACTGGAGAAACTTGTTCAAAATGGTAAACAAAATCCCGCGAATACCTGCGTGCATAAACGAGAAGTGAAATGAAGACAGAAAGGTTTGTCGACCTTCAAGAGGGTGAGAACGACTATTAATGATATATAAAAAACCTCCTGTAGGTGAAAATCAATTAATTGTATTCATCAGTGCACAGAAATAAGAAACTGGAAAATATATCGGCCATGAAAAAGACATTGTTGAAGGGATTTAAGGATGGAAAGTGAATTAAAGAGATCTACCTCTAGTCGTACACGAAATACTCAAGTGGGAGGAAACCAACAGGAAGTTGATGAAGTAAAATTTAAAATGGTGTGAAAGGTAACAAGTGTGAGAGGTAACAGGTGTGAGAGGTAACAGGTGTGAGAGGTAACAGGTGTGAGAGGTAACAGGTGTGAGAGGTAACAAGTGTGAAAGGTAACAGGTGTGAGAGGTAACAGGTGTGAGAGGTAACAGGTGTGAGAGGTAACAAGTGTGAGAGGTAACAGGTGTGAGAGGTAACAGGTGTGAGAGGTAACAAGTGTGAGAGGTAACAATTGTGAGAGGTAACAAGTGTGATATTCAACCGCAAAAACTACCATACAGGAAAAAAAAAAAGATAAAATGCATATGGATTAAAAGTCAACACTCTTCCCACGATGCGAAAAGATAGGATGGAAAAAATATCTCGGTCAATCAATTCAACTTGCCGAATGGACGCACTTTTTGAATACGTCGAGGGTCACCATACACAAGGGTTTAAGTAGTTGTACTCAAGGGGTTGTCACTATACACAAGGGTTTAAGTAGTTGTACTCAAGGGTTTAAGTCGCCATACTCAACGGGTAGTCGCCATCTCAAACGGTTAATCTGTCGTACCAAAGGATTAAAAACGACTACATTTTTGTGAAAGGATCTACGTCACAACCAAACAGGTCTCAGGTACCAACATAACCAAACAGGTGTCAGGTGTACCAACATAACCAAACCGGTGTCAGGTGTACCAACATAACCAAACCGGTGTCAGGTGTACCAACATAACCAAACAGGTGTCAGGTGTACCAACATAACCAAACAGGTGTCAGGTGTACCAACATAACCAAACAGGTGTCAGGTGTACCAACATAACCAAACAGGTGTCAGGTGTACCAACATAACCAAACAGGTGTCAGGTGTACCAACATAACCAAACAGGTGTCAGGTGTACCAACATAACCAAACCGGTGTCAGGTGTACCAACATAACCAAACAGGTGTCAGGTGTACCAACATAACCAAACAGGTGTCAGGTGTACCAACATAACCAAACAGGTCTCAGGTTTACCAACATAACCAAACAGGTGTCAGGTGTACCAACATAACCAAACAGGTCTCAGGTTTACCAACATAACCAAACAGGTCTCAGGTTTACCAACATAAATACAAACTTCGATTTTTTATTTTGTTTTCAATTCGTTTTTCAAGTTGTCTGTTTTTCTTCTTGTCGGTGTTGTCTGCTAACTTCCTTTTGGTCGGTTGTACACGAGGAGACGACAGTACTCTTACATCACTGATTAGTAAAGGTTTATTTATGACATTCTACAACTAAGACAAATTGACTAGACAGAAAAATGGTTAAGACGATGGTCAAACCCAACCCAGCCGGACCAAGAGAGACACTATCCATACAACTCAAAATCGGTTTACCTTGGGACGTTATTTCTTAGATTTTCTTAATGTTGTTTCAGACAATACACAAAGTATTTGTTTTAACACAGTTCTACTTTGTTTCCCACCTGGCAGATGTTCTACTCATGTCCTCAAGTTCCAGTCAATTGTTGTAAATTTTTCCTCGTTAGTAACAAGGAAATTTGGGATCAGTTATATTGATATTTCTTCCTGTTTGGTTTTCTGTGTGCGCGCGCCTTCTACGTGCGCGCGCCCGCCCGCCCGCCCGCCCGCCCGTGTGTGTGTGTGCCATGGGTTGGAAAGAAGAGGCGCAGGTATAACCATTAAGTGTGCTATAGAGATCTGGTCGTCTAGAAGAATGAGTGTTGTCTTGGCAAATTGTCCTTCTCAAACTTGTCTCCTGAGAGAGGAAAACTGCTAAACGGAGAAATTAATTTTAAAATGTTTTTTTCCTAAAGCGGGTAATGGTGGCTAGTAAGTAGAGGAGAGAGCGTCGTTTAGTATCCCGGGAACACAGTGTGAGGCTGGACTTTATTTAATGTTATACCTCACGTTATAATAAAGAGGGAAAAATAAGACTTAAGATAATAGCAATGAGGATAATCAATTTAAGGTAATGTAATAAGTTAATGATGAGAATGTTTGGCCGAGTCTCGACAGTATCTTGTTTTGGCTTCATCAACTGGATTGAATTTATCAGAAATATCCACCTTCTTTGTTGAAAGCGAGCTAATGAAGGCGAGTTGAACCATTTTGTGCCGCGAGTTGAGGTGTAATTAAACACCTAAAAACTTACTACCTGGTGCAACACTCCCGGTATAGGCCGTTACTGTGTTGTGCTGTACCTTCCTTAAGTTTGGTGTTATGTGAAAGAAGAATAATTAACGGCTCAAAATATACAGGATGGTCAAAAAGTTCCTATCTATGTCATCGTACTAACCGTATATACTGTGCAGGTGTATATTGCCTACAACAGGTCACTTTATTCTGGTATGTATGATTCATATGGCTTTATACAGTATTGTAATCCGTGGTCCCCAGTCTTACTCAGCCGGGACAAAGACTACAGTATTTCTACGCTAACCTGACCCATGGGCCCCGCCCCTCTTCTATACTAATAGCTGATTAGTTCATAGAAAATTCAAACTAAAGGTGTTCACAATTGGTAAGCAGACCTGTTATTATATAAAATAATGCTAATAATATAGATTATCAAAATGCAAAACATTTCAAGGCATTAACACTTCAGAGAGGATGTTATAAAATTTTAATTGTTTATCTCTAAAAGCTCGATATAAATACGCGCTTATATACGCGCAGTCCTCCGGGGAAGGTAAATCGCTCAGGGGAACCAATCAGCTATTTGTAGCAATAGACGAGGGGCGGGGCTTACGGGCCAGCTTAGTGTGGAAATATTATAGTCAAAGTTGTATACCATAGTTGGCTTATGACGGATATTAACACACACATACACGTTGTTGAAGAGCTCCACTACTGTATCTAACCCATATTTAGGTTAAGTATGGCTTCGTTTGGGTCACTACACTTAAGACGTTTGTTGTTATAAAAGCTTTTGTCCCGTGTTCAAAAATTGCATCACCAGACTTGTCTAAACCTTGAGAAACCACGAACATATTCTCGGGTCCTTTTAAACCTTTAAGTCCCATGGTGCAGGTGGGGATGAAGCTCCTGGTCTGAAATAGGGAAAGTCAACCACACTAACGCTGTACCACCCCCTACTGTTGATACCATAATCGAAAACTGGCCAATTATCGCAATTCTTCTTAACACTGACGGTAACTAAGCATAGAGGAAGCCTGAAAGTATTCCAACTAACTGTGAGAAAGTTATCACGGAGGTACGTTAAGGAGTGAGAGGCGGGTGCTGTGAAGACTAACTTTTCCTGGGTTGGGTTGGGTTGGGTTGGGTTGGATTGGTTAGGTTAGGTTAGTAATCTTAGTTCAGCTTTGGTAGGTTAGAATCACTCGAGCAAGTAAAACGCAACTTAGTCTTGTGTTGAAAAGATTCTGGGCCATCTGTCCTGTAGTACTAAGTTGTCACACATCAACGACTAACCATATTCTTTGGCGTCTGTTGTGTAAATCTTCGCTGACGATCCTGAAGAAGTCAATGCAGGTGATGGTACTGACCCGACGATCATTAGCTAGGTTGTACAGTTCAAGGCGCTGGTCCACTGGCACACAGGAGACGCTATGGCATCTTATATTGGCACCCATAGGAGATACGGTATACACAGCTTTCGGTACACAAGGCAGTGTGACCGACGCTCCACTCCACTTACCCAACCAGCGGTGGCTATTATACAGTATATAGTAACAGGAAGCGAGCGCTCTACCCATTAAGATATATCAGGGAATACTTTACTCTATTATCTTGTGACCGTATGTCGTAGTGAGTTATCTACAGGACCATGTTGGCATTTCATTAAAGAAGAAACATAGAGATGCTGACATATTCTCTCTCTCTCTCTCTCTCTCTCTCTCTCTCTCTCTCTCTCTCTCTCTCTCTCTCTCTCTCTCTCATATAGAGTAAACAGTAGATCAAACAATATAAATCTCTCTCTATTGTTTAATATTTACTGAAGAGAACCTGCTGACCCTGGTGGTTCCTTCTGTCGAGTGCGGAGAGAGACACAGATGGACTGCATAACGACTCTTTCATCGTTACTGTGGATGGTAGTAACGTGATCCAAGCCAAAAACCATATATGTGTGTGTGTGTGGCAAAATTACCCAAGATTTAATAGTTAAACAAATAAATACCAATTAGCTTAATCCCTGAGTCAGGAATTAACGAAATCAAATTTACTCCGATTCCTAGTTCATAAGAGAGACATGCTGCTGATATAGACGCGCGGGAGACCTGACGACAAAACCTCACCTTCTTCATAAAAGTATCAAGGTAATAAATGGCTTGAGGTGGAGGACAGTGAACGTGAATGTCGTTTAAAGGAAAAGTGCTGGCTAAAAGCTGGTGGACTGGAGGCTAGGAGGATAAAGTAGGCAGGAGGATAAAGTAGGCAGGAATCTATGGGGAGTATGGGTAGTGATGGGTATAGTAAGGTATTGCTAGTGTCGCGTCCTTTCTACACAACACTACTTTTTATCGGCTGTGGGTGTAACTGCTCCGTCTGCTGTAGGTTGTGTCTATCTCGTGTCATTTGTTTTAATTTATTTTTAGATACGAGTTGTGAGCTATTATCAGTCGTCTAGAGCCATTCAGAAATTATTAGTACAGTTGCCTCGGGAATATGAAGAAGAAAAGAGCTAAAGAAGGTGAGGAGAAGGAACAATATACAGAGAAGGTGAGACGACCAGTGAAAAACTAATGCTGAAAATGATCTAATAAAAGGTGGTGGTGATGACGACGATGGTGAGTGACGGTCACCTCACAGAACACCTTCAAGATGACGATGACAGCGAGGTGTGGCTAAAGCAGGACCTCGGCTGAAGGAGGTTCTCGTCTGAAGGGGGACCTCGGCTGAAGGTGGACCTTGGCTGAAGGACGACCAACTGAAGGAGGTTCTCGGCTGAAGGTGGACCTCGGCTGAAGGATGTCCTCGGCTGAAGGAGGTTCTCGGTTGAAGGGGGACCTCGGTTACGGCACCCCGGGATGAGTGTCGTGGTGGAGGGACAACTGTGGGTGGCGAGGGTCACCAGAAGGAGGACTTGAGGTAAAATTATAGGAGAGGATTATGTGCTTGTATATACCCGTACTCGCACCCGTGCACACACTTACAGGCACGTACACGCGCGCACACAATTGTATGCAAGTACAGTCATGCACGTACTCATTCACATGTACGCACGGACACTCACATGCACACACGGACACTTACATGCACGTACATTTACATACACACACGTCTCGTCTGCCCTGTACACCTCCAGGTGAAACTTGTCTGCTGACGAGGAGGAAAGAGGAGGATTAGGAGGAGAGAGTAGGAGGATATGAAGGAGATGAGTAGGATGTAGAGGAGAGGTAAATATCGAGGTGAGAGAAGGTGGTGACGAAGAGAAGGATTAGAAGGAGAGGAGAAGGAGGAGGATGAAGATGATGAAAGGAAAGAGAGGGGAGAATAATTTGTAACGGAAAGATGGAAATCACCAAAATGATCAGAAAGGAAAATGAGTAGGAGGAGGAGGGAGAGAGGGAGATGAGTAAGAAAGAAGAAGAGGAGGGGAAGAGGAACATTAGTTAGGAAGAAGAGGAATAGGAGGGAAACAGGAAGATTAATTACTAGAAGTAAAGGAGGAAGAGGAAGATAAGTAAGGGAGAGAATGGAAAGAGAAAGATTAGTAAGGAAGAGTGAGGAAGATGAGTAAGGAAGAGGAATAGAATAGTTACGAGAAGGTGAGAGGAGGAGAGTAAGGAGGCCAAAGGAATTCTACCCTATACACAGTCTTCAAGGGCCAAGTGATCACCTCAGAGCTGGTTATAATAATATATACGTGTCATACTGTATAATATAGGAGACAGATTCTTATACTTTATGATATAAGTGTAGTATATGTTGATGGAGAGATAGAGGGGAAAGGGCGAATGTTGGAGAAGGGGGAAAGGCGAATGTTGGAGAGGGGGGAAAAGGCGAATGTTGGAGAATGGGGGAAAAGGCGAATGTTGGAGAATGGGGAAAGGCGAATGTTGGAGAGTGAGTTAAAGTTAATATTGAATTGCCAGAAATTGTATGAGGAAAGTGTCAGTAAAATTGTATGACTTTTGCTGCCGGTGGCGATTAATTATCTTCAACGTGGACGGATCTTGAGGCCATTTCCTCGATCAAAGGAGAAACATTGTTCTATTTTTGGTGCTCGGAAGCTGTATGCAGTACACAGAAGCCTACTGTGACACTGAACAGATCCTTCTTAATTTAGTTCCCCGAGACTTATACCGGTATACATTTATTTTAGAACGGTATTTTCCTGGGTATTAAGATGATGAGTATATATTGTTTAATGCAGTGCGGCCGTCCAGGAAAATAGTGACCACATGTCCAGGAATAACTCTGGTGATAAGTTGAACACCTATGTTGGAATACTGAAGGACTTAAGGGTGACACAGTCAGCTCGGCTAATCTTCTCACTTAAACTCTAACAGGTATGTAAATAAGGTTCTTTACGATTAGGGTAAAGGTAAAAGAAAACCATCTTTCTTATATATAGGGAAAATTTACCGAGATTTCGCCTATCTATCGTAGTCTCGTCTCGGTTTAGTGTTATATATCATTAAACAATATATTATATATATTCACTGATGAGTTTATTTATTTTTTCGTTCGTAAGTTGTACACTTAAATCTTGATCTCGATTTCTCACGAGGCTGCATATTGGCAGAAGAATGAAAGTAGTGGCGTCCCTTACCTAGGGTTGCCATACGTCCGTATTTTCCCGGACATGTCCTCCATTTAGGTCTCGAAATCTACATCCGGAAGGAATTTTTAAAATTCTTCAAAGTCCGGAATTTCAGTATCCATCATTTTCTCCACGGTAAAAAACATGAAACTGTAATGACGAGAGAGAGAGAGAGAGGGGGGGAAGGTGGAAACCGTAGAGATCTCGATCAGTTTTCGTCAGCTGATAAGGCACTTGTACGCCTGTACGGTGTTGTCAACTTAGCTGTCAAATATTTGATTGATAAGGGGGTAGAAGTTGATGAAGTGTTTTGACCAAGTTAGTAACCTGAAGCAGTTTGTGGAAAATTACAAGAGTGATGCAGAATTTAGTAATCTGCCAACACATAAAAAGTGGACCAGATACTTTGAAAAATCAAAGAACATTGAATGCCACTCAGAATTGCTAAGAATTGCACAATTCTTTGCTATATCATCTCACAATGCAAATGTAGAAAGAGTTTTTTCACTGATGCAAAGTCAATGGACAAAGGAAAGGAACAAATTGAGTGTTGAAACAATGAAAGGCATTCTGACTGTACAGTACAACTTCCGAGAAACACCTTGCAGTGACTTGCTCAAACAGGTCTCTTCATCTCGCTCGCCAGTCTGTCTTGCTCTATGTCAATTTTAATCTTATTATAATATTGCCTTTTAATTCAGTTATGCTTTTAGGTGATGATAAAAGTTGTGGTTTAGTTAATTACTGTAGATGCGGTAATTGTCTTGTTGAATTTCTGTTTTCCCGCTACAGTATTATGGTAACTGATTTTATGGTTGCATTTCTCTTGTGTTATGAAAGTTTAATAAATTTCCTTTAAAAGTTTGAGGATGGGAGGGAGTGACGGGTATAAAGGGATTGCGGTGGTCATATAAATCAGTTATACGAGTATATGCAGTATCGTATTTTAAAGAACCATCTATAAGAGTTTCCCCAACTCCCGCCGATCCATTGAAGAAAACTTGTAGTCCTAGTGATGGGTGACTTAAAAAGGTTTACCTGAATGTATTGGTGTATTTTAAAGAAGCTGTCAATAACACTATTTGTCGACAGATCCACCAGGAACACGTGTAGAATGTTCATGATCAGTTCCATCTTCTATAATGTTATTCAAGGACGCTCGTGCTGCCGCTTATATTACGGTGGAAGGATATCCCTGCACGTCTTTCGCACTTGGTGGATTATCACTAATAGCTTTTAGAAATATGGATGAGGTCAGTGATTGAAAGTAGGATATACTGCTGGTGGTGGTTTTGACGTTGGGGGTGTGTAGGGCTACGCCAACACACGTTATGTTACCAAGGGAGATTTTCGCCACGTCCTAACCTTCACTATTCTCTAGATCAGGAACGCAACCTAACTAACCTAACTTATCGTAACCTAACCTAGCAAGTCTAACTTAACACAACCTAACAAACTTAATTTTTATCCTTATCTAACTGTACGTAACTTATCCTTGTTTAGTCTGTCGCATCCTTATCTAACCTAAATACCTAACCTAACCCTAACCCAATTTAACATATCCTAACCAATCCCCACATCTATAATTTCTTGAATTCTAATCATCCTCTAACTTAACCAAACCTACCCACAACCTAACATAATCTGGCCCATTGTAACCTAACCTAAACCAAAGCTAACTTACCTTATATTTTCTAAATTCTAATCTAAGCCTAACCTCACCTACTTTAAACCTTACCTACTCATAAGCTAACCTGACGTAACTTAATCGATCCCTCAGTATTAGTATGAAAATTATTCGGTGATAGCGATAGCAAAATATAAAATACAGTGTGACGGGCCGAGTTCTTCTCATTTTATAATTTACCATCCAGATATTCTTTTCTGTTATTATTCTTCAATTCTTTATTTATAAATATACTTTCTATTCTTATACAAGTAATTCTCTTCTCAGTTATGTATGTTCTCTATATTAAACTTTCATGGTGTATTTATTTAATAATTTCTATGCTGTGTCGTTAGTTCCACAATGTACATACATGTCTTATCTTTCTTTTCTTGTACTTTCCAAGTCTTTCATTTCTTTCATATATATTATATATACTCAGTTTCAATGTTCTTACCTTTCGGGAGTATACTCTGTTTTATGTCTATTCTTATACATGGGTTAGTCTGGGGAACCATGTTATTCTTAGTACCACACTTTTTATACTTACAAAGGGTAG
Organism: Homarus americanus; assembly: GCF_018991925.1. NCBI lineage: Eukaryota > Metazoa > Arthropoda > Malacostraca > Decapoda > Nephropidae > Homarus > Homarus americanus. The sequence goes on along the minus strand of NW_024725489.1, from coordinate 4,457,922 downwards.
CTGCTACCACCCAGACTTTTCATTATATAGCATAACTCATGGAAAGTTTTTGGGTAGTGTGGTAGATGTATGGGCACGTGAGTAAGTATTATTTTCTGGGAACCAATGTTTAGAAGGAGTAGAGTGGTGATACTAGTAGATTACTAATTCAATATTTATTAACACAGGGAGTGAATAAGATGCCTCTTAGATTCACTCTTTTACTTTTACTTTTATCCTCTTCGCCACTGATCGGCTTGTTAGCCGCTTGGGCGATCGGTCACGTTTCTTTTCATTTATCTTCTTCACCAAAAGATCGGCTCGCTAGCCGCCCGGGCGACCGGTCACGTCTCTGTCACGCACTGTTGGCAAATACTGGGCATGCACCGGCTCCTGAATGTACCTGAACCCGCTCCAGTGTTGGTCAAGTCTTGTCTTGAAAGAGCTCACACTCGGTGCCGTCACAACACTCTCTGGTAGATTGTTCCAAGAGTTTACAACTCTCACTCCGAAAAAGTTTGCCCTCACGGTTTTCTGGAATTGCGGCTTCTTCAATCTTGAGCTGTGACCCCTTGTGGGGCGAGCGTCCGCCAGCTCCAAGTAAGGACACTCAACTGAGTAGTGCCCCCTGAGATGCTTACTATACACCTCAACTAGGTCCCCCCTTGCCCGTCTGTAGTATAAGCTAGGCAAGTTCAGGCGCTCCAATCTCTCAGGGTAGCTGAGGTGCCGAAGTGCAGGCACCAGTCTGGTGGCCCTCCTTTGAACATTCTCAACCAACTGACAGTCCCTAGCATATCTCGAGGACCAGATGGGGTGACAGTACTCCAGATGGGGAAGCACTTCACTCCTGAAGATCGTTACGAGGGACGGACCGTCTAGATATCTGAACGACCTTCTTATAAGACCCAATAATATATTTGCCTGATTTACCTTCTTCTCGCAATGGCCCGAGAACTTCAGCTCATTGTCAACATACACACCTAGGTCCATCTCACACAGTCTCAACTAGTGCAGTTTCTTCATCCCGTTGAGACATACGATACGCCTCCTTACCGTTGGTACGCCCCAGGTGCATCCTCTTACACTTCGTGACATTGAATCTCAGCAGCCATTTCTTCGACCATTCCTGGAGCCCACAGAGGTCCTTCTGCAGCTCTTCACAGTCCGATTGGTTCTTAATTTCCCGAAATAACTTGGGGTCATCGGCAAACATTTGTATGGAGGAGTGTACAACGTCAGGCATGTCATTTATGAAACAAACAAACAAACAACAACGGGCCCAATACACTGCCCTGTGGTACCCCACTTGTTACAGGTACAGATGACGATTTCGTGCCATTAATCACCACACACTGCTTGCGGTCATGTAGAAAGTCTTCTATCCACGCTAGGACATTTCCCCGAATTCAGTACCCTTCCAGTTTGATTTTCAGCCTTTCATAGGGTACACTGTCGAAAGCCTTGGCAAAATCTAGGTAAATATTGTCGATATTACCACCACGTTCCAGAATATGGGTCCAAATATCCAATACCTTGAGCAATTGTGTTAAGCAAGAGCGCCCCGGTATAAAACCGTATTGGCAATCTTTTACAAGGCTGTTTCGTAGTAGATGTTCTATCGCGGCATCTCTGTTAATACTCTCAAGTACTTTACATATTATGCTGGTCGGGCTCACCGGTCTATAGTTGTTCGTGGAGTGACGATCGCCCTTCTTGAAGATAGGACTCGCATAAGCCACTTTCCATTCACTGGGGACCATTTGTTCATCCAGGCATTTACAAAACAGGATCTTCAGGGGCTCGGCAAGCTCGTTGCACAACTCTCTTAGTACTCTAGGATGCACCATGTCAGGTCCGGGACTCTTATGGACCTTTAGTGTTGACAGTTTATTTCTAATACCCTCTTCTGTGAACACAATGTGGGTCAGTGCTGTGTCGAACCGTCTGTCCTCAAACGCAGGAAGGTTAGTTGCATCCTCTCTTGTGAACGCTGAGGAAAAGAAGCTGTTCAATGCCTCAGCTTTATCCTGGTCAGAATCTGCGTAACTACCATCTTCAAGCCTCAGGTCTGATACTCTTGCTCGCGTTTTCAATTTCGACTTTGCATAGCGGTAAAACGCCTTTGGGTTTGACTTGGCCTCGCTTGCAACCAGCCTCTGGAACTCCTTTTCAGCCCTCCTACACTCTATCTTTGCTTGGTTTCTGGCTCTTGCATACATCTTCCTGTCTTGCTCATCGTTTGACCCAACCCACGTCTTGAATTTCTGGGTTTTCTTCTTAATTTTGTCGACCGCCGCATGGTCCATGTGTAGGGATCCCCTCGTATTCCTAGAAGCACTGGGTTTGGTCTTGGGTATACATTTATCGATCAAATGGGTCATTTTACTAGTTATGATATTCAGCGTAGTGTCTGCGTTCTTGTACCTTAATAAGTCAGGCCAGTTGTCACTCAGACAAAACAGAACCGAAATTAATTTATTAAGTCATCAAACACTTCAAGAACTTATTACCTCATTAAACACCTCCAAATACTTATTACTTCATTAGACAATTGTGGTATTATTACCTTGACAAATGAGATTCCGTAATTATTATTCACAAGATATCACTGGACCCTCAGGTCTTACTTTAACAAGTAACAAATTACCTCTTCAATTCTTTGTTAGAACTTTGCATCATAGATCCGGAGCGGCCTTCTACACCCAAGGTCAGACCCTCCGATAGAGACTTTCCAATGACTGCTCCACCCTACAAAGAGAGCTGGTAGCAATCTCAAAGGCCCTACAACACGCTGCAACACAACACAACAAGTCCATCATAATTCACACGGACTCGAAATCGGCCATGCAGGCGCTGCAACACAGTCAACCAAGAGACAACGTCCACATCATAACCTCGATCCTCGCACAGCTACAGGAATTCCAAAGCCAAAACCGCCCAGTCGTCTTACACTGGATTCCTAGTCATGTAGGGATCGGAGGAAACGACGTGGCAGACGAAGCAGCCAAGGCAGCTACACGTTCTAGTAGCGTACACATCCAAGTTCCAGCAAGTGTGCAACAGATCAAGAATCACCTCAGAAAGACTAGCAAGCTCCACATCAAAAAGAGATTCCTTCACGCATTCAACGCTGGTTCCCAATCACCCAAATGGTACCTGGCGGCTACAAAAGGGGAACCACCTTTCGCAGACAAGAAAACACCAAGACAAACCCAAGTCAGCCTTCATCGACTACGACTAGGGTACAAGTGCTCCTGGCAGATGATCGGAAATGACGTCATGGAATGCACCTACTGTCAGGAGCCAGCAGCCAACCCACTTGAACACTATCTCCTCGATTGCGAAGTCACACAAAACCTCGAAACAGAACTCAAATCTCCCAAGAAGCACACACAACACCAGCGGCCACTCTAACCCGAAAAGGCCCTTACAGACCACATTCACCACCTACTCCGGGTCATCACACGATACCCACCACCCAGATAGCTTAAAAGTATCCTCTCCCAGCAAGTGCGGACCCCAGTTCGGGGGCGCGCCACTCAGGCTGACCACGTCCAAGAGTGGGGGTTGGTGGTGCGTCCACTGATCGGGGGGTCCGCTCACACTGCAACCTGCAGTATCCTTCCAATCTGCAGGTGGGACCACCTCCAATCCTAATCCGGTCTGCTGCTCCAGGAGCTCCAGCCGGAACCACCAAACGGGCCGCCTACAGGCAAAGGCCCGTGTCGGACTACGGTCCGACAATCTTAACAACAACAACTGTGCTCCTATGTATTTCAGTTTCACCACTTTTTCTTCAATTCCTAATAATCTTTTTTCACCCCATAACTCATGACTCCAAAGCCAAGCGAGAAGATGATTCTACTCACAGCTCTCAAACAGACAAGACCTCCTCTAAACAACTCCTCACCACACAACAACTCCCTAACACTGTATTGTACATATAATGTATATTTATAGAAAACGCCATTGTGAGTTTTCCTTCTCACCTCCATCCTTAGTGCGAGATCACCCTACATAGACCTACGCTACAATCGGTGACCCCCGGAGTAACGCATTCACACAGGATGGATGAGAAACGGATCACTCTTCCAGTCTTCAATCACAACATTGAAAGACTGGCTAATCAAAAATGGCAGCTCTCTTCGGCTCAACAGCTAAAGACGAGCAAAAGTACGTCGCCCTTGTCTGTTCCTTGCCCACAGAAGTTGCCACATAAGTCTCAGAAGTCATCACCAACCCTCCAGCTGACAACAAATTCGCAGCTCTACGAGATGCTCTCAAGAGGCGATACCAGCGGCCTGACACCAGTCTCCTGCAAGACCTATCAAGTCTACCCCTCGGCAACTCAACGCCTGCACGCCCAGCTTCACTCCCCACAGAAGTTCGCCTCGCCCTGTCCGCACTGGACTACTCTACAGCCTGGCGACCTACGCAGCCACGGCAGACAGAGTATTCCTTGAATACACTGCTGTGCGCCATGCTGCCGCGGACAACTCAGTGGCCACACCGTCACTTTCCTCCGATCTTGTCGCCGGATCAACACTCCTCAGACGAGCAACACCTCACAAGACATGAGGAACCTACTACAATCTCTACACCGCAGGATGGACACCCTCGAGCAGCTCTACTCCTCCAAGCCTGGCCTACCTGTCCTCTAAGATACATCGACCCACATGGGCTCCCTTAGAAACCTTCCTGGCCCAAAGGACCCTTCCAGGTAGTGCACCTTGACATCGTGGGACCTCTTCCATCATCCTGCGGCAACACCTACATCTTCACCTGCATTGATCGTTTCACCAGGTGGACAGAAGCCATGCCTAATGCTACAGCGTAGTCCGCCGTCCGCGCCTTCCTGTCTGGTTGGGTCTCCCGTTTCGGTCCTCCCACGACTGTCATCACTGACCGATGAGTCCAGTTTGAGTCACAACTCTGTGAAGTCTCCTGCAATTTACTCAGCACTTCCAGACACCGCACTACTTCACCCACCCTCTCAATCAACGGCATGGTAGAGTGGTTTCATCGTCAACTGAAGGACGCCATCAAGGCACAGCACGACCCCTACAGCTGGACGGATGCTCTACATAGTGCTCCTTGGCATCCGCGCATCACACAAAGAATACATGGACTGCAGCCAAGCAGATATCACCCTAGGCGAACCCCTTCGCCTCCCAAGAACTTCTCACCTACTCCTGGCCTCGACCACTTCACTCCTGCTGTCCGTCACGACCTACCAAACACTACGACAGGCAGTTTCTGCATTCAGGCTACTGCCCTCGCCAGCCTTCCCATCGCCTGAACACATTTATATCTCGCTTGATTTATATATTCTACACACGGAAGTAGGTTGTGTAAAAGGTGTCTTATGAACTTCCTGGTGCGTTGCGATAACTGTTCGTAACTACCATTGTGTGGGAATTCAAATATCCGGCATCTGGGCGGGCGGAAGAATACATCCGCTTTCACGAAAAAGTCTCTCTCTCGCTCTCGCGCTCTCTCTCTCTCTCTCTCTCTCTCCCCATTTGTTCGGAAAGCATAAAGATCGGTATATCTTATCTCCGAGCTGATAAAGAGTGATAATTAAGTACCTTGTGTGATGGTTTCAATGTACCTGTAGTAATATTTGTACAGGGCAGGGTACCAGGGGAAGGTTATTGGGGTCCGACATCAGATAGATGATAAACCGGGAGGTAGTAACGTGATGCTCTATGTATGATAATATTGGTGATTTTAATGGTCATGAAAATACTACCAATAGTAGAGAATAATAATAGTGATAATGGCATTAATGATAGTAGAAAACAAAATAATAATAATATATAACGATGGTGATGAAAATATTAGAATAGTACTAATAACGATGATAATGATTATAAAACTAACAACAGCAATGATAATAACAATAAAAAAATTCTAATGGACAGAAATAAACATAGCCTAACAAGGATACTCCGGTAGAGTTAGTTTTTGTCAATAGAAAGACTCGACTAAAATTTAAGGTGTTGAATGTAAATAAAGTGAGTCCGTCAGTCAATATGACCAACCGGAGACGTTTCCTGTTGGTCTGATAATCTGGTGTTCATGCGTGTGTGACGAACAGACAATTAGACAGGGAATGTGTGCATACCTGTACGTTATCAGTTAACACGAATCTATTTTAAAAAATATATTGTACTTGTTATGCAGTTAAATTACGCGTATTTGGTTTTGTAAATGTGATAAAAAACTTGACTATTTTGTTTTTATGGTGACTAGTGTATAAATAATATAGAATACGCAATTAAGGGCCTTTAGTTGTTAATGTGGAGTAAAACTTCTTAACTTCACTTATGCGGTGTAATGATCAGCATGCTCGGCTCACTGGCTTAGTGGTCCCGGATTCGATTCCTGGGCATGGTGAAACTATGGAATTCCGTACCCCCATTACTGAGACACTGAATATAGAATGGTACTACATGAATACTATTTCAACAGAATGACAGTGTTAAAACATATTTGGTGCTTGAAGAGAAGCTATACTTTCCATATTGTAAGTATAACATTAAATGTATATCCTCATAGATTAAATCTGGTGAAATTAGTATATTCTATATTGATCTTCACCAGCCTTCTATGTACGCCCTGGAAACCCTCATGTTCTGGAGTTTTGTATCTCAGGGGACACGGTTTCATTCACCCATCCCAGTCTCTACCTTCCCTTGGCCCTCCTACCCTCAACTTTGCCCATTAATATTTCTGTTATTATCCCTCATCCCTAATTATATGACCAAATTTTCCTGTTTTTCTTTTTCTGTACATTTCAAGTATTTATCTTGAAGGTACGCTATCTTCGTAGTTCTTTGTTTGTTTCCTGACGATTATGTATCTATATCTCTCTCTCCTGGTACTACATTTCAAAGGCCTCTATCTGGTATTCTCTGCTGAAAGTGTCCACGCTTCTGACCCAGACAATAATCCTTGCCATATTCAGCCTTTCGGCAGCTTTGTCTCAAATTGGAATTAATATCTCTCGTCATTAGGTCTTTTAAGGTTGCTTAAAAGAAATTTTAGGGATAATGTGTGTGTGGGGGGGGGAGATTTGTATGTGACCGCATGTATATTTGTGCGTGTTTTATTAGGCTCTTAATATGTTACTTGTATATGTAGAAAAACACTTGACATACACTCAGGTATTTAATTCGAATCCCTGTTATGGTAAAAGTTATTCTTATAATTGGTTGGAGGGTGAACAAAATCACACCAAGTCCACCGTGATGTAAGCTGATTGGTCCAATCCCACCATGATATTTACAGTCGGAAAATATCCACGTCAACTAAAAATCACCCAATTAGATACATTCTCACATCTTCACTTTTCGAAGGATCTTTGTTAAACGAATCTAAGTGGGATCTGCTGCCCATCCAGTGTCCTTGGGCGGGAAGGTTATATATAGAAAAACTGTAGGAAAACATGTGAGGAATCTATAAGGCAGTTGAAATACAGAGTTCAGAGGAAAATTATTACTGAATTTATGAGCCGTTGGCGAGATAATGTTGTCCAGTAAACACGGGTAAGAAGAGTTTTGTCGCCAGTAAGGGCGTGTGTGTCCTTGTCTCCAGTGAGGGTGTGTACCGTGTGTCACATCATGGCCCGTCACCCATATTCATAAACATGTGAAGGTGTTGACGTTGGAATCCGTTTTTTATGCCGGTGATAATGGTCGATGACGCGACTGTGTTGTGTCTCCACTGATGCCAACATGCGCAAGGACATGTCAACAGTATAATGTTGGACCGAGATACGGAAGTAGACTGTAAGTGAGACGTATAATAACATGTTTATCCCGGAACGAAACCAGGACATTGGGTAGGTCAGACAAAGTTAGGTCATTAGAAATTACGAGGGATATTATTGACTTTATTTTTACTCTTATGTTAATGTTTGCTTGCTACATAGATGTTCAGTAATGCACGTCTTATCTGATTACAGTGAATGTTGAAACAGAAATAGTGTATAGTGTGTGTGTGTGTGTGTGTGTGTGTGTGTGTGTGTGTGTGTGTGTGTGTGTGTGTGTGTGTGTGTGTGTGTGTGTGTGTGTGTGTGTGTGTGTGTGTGTGTGTGTGTGTGTGTGTGTGTGTGTGTGTGTGTGTGTGTGTGTTTTATTAGGTTGTTAATATGTACTTATATATATAGAAAACACATGACATACATTCGAGGTCCTGTTATGGGTAAAGTTATTCATGTAATGCACCATTAGAACATTAAAACTGTTGGAAACCACAGGGCAAATTCCCGGAGTTTTATCACCCTCATCCGTTGACGAGGGTCGCTGTGGCTAAAGAGGAACGGAGAACAAGGTGTGGCGGTCACATTAACTTGTAAAATTTGAATTATTTCACTTTACCGCCACAGCTCCGCAAGGCACTGTATTAGTCGAATCTGAACCCATGGTATAGTTTGAATCCATATCCTTGACCCATACTGAAGGTAGAACCCATATCCTTGACCCATACTGAAGGTAGAACCCATATCCTTGACCCATAATGGAGATAGAGCCATATCCTTAACCCGCCAATGGGATAGATAACATATCCTTAACCCATACACGAGATACAACCCATATCCTTAACCCATAATGGAGATTGATCCCATATCCTTGACCCATACACGAGATAGAACCCATCGCTAGCCCATAATGGAGATAGAACCCTTATCATGACCATACACGAGATAGAACCCATATCCTTGACCCATACACGAGACGAGCCCATATCCTTGACCCATACACGAGATAGAACCCATATCCTTCCAGCCCATACACGAAGAGATAGAACCTATATCCTTGACCCATACACGGAGATAGAACCCATATCCTTGACCCATACTGGAGATAGAACCCATATCCTTGACCCATAATGGAGATAGAACCCATATCCTTGACCCATAATGGAGATAGAACCCATATCCTTGACCCATACTGGAGATAGAACCCATATCCTTGACCCATAATGGATATAGAACCCATATCCTTGACCCATACACGAGATAGAACCCATATCCTTGACCCATACTGGAGATAGAACCCACATCCTTGACCCATAATGGAGATAGAACCCATATCCTTGACCCATAATGGAGATAGAACCCATATCCTTGACCCATACTGGAGATAGAACCCATATCCTTGACCCATAATGGAGATAGAACCCATATCCTTGACCCATAATGGAGATAGAACCCATATCCTTGACCCATACTGGAGATAGAACCCATATCCTTGACCCATAATGGATATAGAACCCATATCCTTGACCCATACACGAGATAGAACCCATATCCTTGACCCATACTGGAGATAGAACCCACATCCTTGACCCATAATGGAGATAGAACCCATATCCTTGACCCATACACGAGATAGAACCATATCCTTGGCCCATACACGAGATAAAAACCCATATCCTTGACCCATACACGAGATAGAACCCATATCCTTGACCCATACTGGAGATAGAACCCATATCCTTGACCCATACTGGAGATAGAACCCATATCCTTGACCCACACTGGAGATATAACCCTTATCCTTGACACATACACGAGATAAAACTCACATCCTTGACCCATACTGGAGATAGAACCCATATCCTTGACCCATACTGGAGATAGAACCCATATCCTTGACCCATACTGGAGATATAACCCATATCCTTGACCCATACTGGAGATATAACCCATATCCTTGACCCATACTGGAGATAGAACCCATATCCTTGACCCATACACGAGATAGAACCTATATCCTTGACCCATACACGAGATAGAACCCATATCCTTGACCCATACTGGAGATAGAACCCATATCCTTGACCCATACACGAGATAGAACCCATATCCTTGACCCATAATGGAGATAGAACCCATATCCTTGACCCATACACGAGATAGAACCCATATCCTTGACCCATACTGGAATGGGAGCCCATATCCTTGACCAAATAATGGAGATAGAACCCATATCCTTGACCCATACTGGAGATAGAACCCATATCCTTGACCCATACTGGAGATAGAACCCATATCCTTGACCCATACTGGAGATAGAACCCATATCCTTGACCCATACTGAAGATAGAACCCATATCCTTGACCCATACACGAGATAGAACCCATATCCTTGACCCATACACGAGATAGAACCCATATCCTTGACCCATACACGAGATAGAACCTATATCCTTGACCCCATACACGAGATAGAACCCATATCCTTGCCCATACTGAAGATAGAACCCATATCCTTGACCCATACACGAGATAGAACGCATATCCTTGACCCTATGGAGATAGAACCCATATCTTGACCCACACTGGAATATAACCCTTATCCTTGACACATACACGAGATAGAACCCCATATCCTTGACCCATACACGAGATAGAATCCATATCCTTATTATACACGAGATAGAACCCATATCCTTGACCCACATACTGGAGATAGAACCCACATCCTTGACCCACATAATGGAGATAGAACCCATATCCTTGACCCATACACGAGATAGAACCCATATCCTTGACCCATACACGAGATCTAAAACCCATATCCTTGAGCCCACATACACGAGATAGAACCATATCCTTGACCCTTACTGGAGATAGAACCCATATCCTTGACCCATACTACAAGGAATACAACCCATATCCTTGACCCATACTGGAGATAGAACCCATACCCTTGACCCACATACTGGTGATAGAACCCATATCCTTGACCCATACTGGAGATAGAACCCCATATCCTTGACCCATACTGGAGATAGAACCCATATCCTTGACCCATACACGAGATGAACCACTTATCCTTGACCCTTACACGAGATAAGAACCCATATCCTTGACCCGCATAATGGAGATAGAACCCTTATCAACAACCCATAATGGAGATAGAACCCACATCCTTGACCCCATACTGGATAGAACCCATCCTTGACCCATACTGGAGATAGAACCCATATCCTTGACCCGCATACACGAGATAGAACCCATATCCTTGACCCATACTGGAATAGAACCATATCCTTGACCCATACACGAGATAGAACCCATATCCTTGACCCATACTGGAGATAGAACCCTTATCCTTAACCCATAATGGAGATAGAACCACATCCTTGACCGATAATGGAGATAGAACCCATATCCTTGACCATACTGGAGATAGAACCCATATCCTTGACCCATACACGAGATAGAACCCATATCCTTGACCCATGCGAGATAGAACCCATATCCTTGACCCATACTAGAAACAGAACCCATATTATTGCTTCAAATTACCACAGTACCGTTCACACTCGACTCACCAGTACACTGACAACAACCAACAACCTGAATCTCGTTACATTCAGTGCTAGAAAGGCGAACATTACTCTTGTTTCTCGTTACATCATTACACTGTCAGCCTCCACTTGTCTTCAGTCGTATCCTCCTCTACTGTACTGTATCAAACGTTTGTGTTATTCGTGAGATTAAGATTTGTTAGGTGGTAATGGCAGATTATTTTATTTTATTTATTTAGCTAGTTATTAACATATTATTATTATTATTGGTTTAAAGATTATAACAAATATTTTCACTTTGGGTTATATTAACAGTGTTCAAAGCGTTATCTCTATGGCAGGTTGTGTTACAGGACCTCTTTTAAGTGCTGTTTTACGCCCGGAGTTTTAAACACCCTCTCCTGTTGAAGAGGGTCGTCGTGTTTCAACCTGAGTTTAAAAAAAAAAAAAAAGTCCTGAAAAACACCGCAGTACAGTAGTGACGGAGTGGTATGGCTGTATTCATGGGGTTAAGTCACCGTACTTAAGGGCAGTTATCGTATTCAAGGGGTAAGTCATCGTACTCAAGGGTAAGTCATCGTACTCAAGGGTAAGTGATCGTACTCAGGGTAAGTCACCGTACTTAAGGGCAGTTATCGTATTCAAGGGGTAAGTGATCGTACTCAAGGGTTATCGTATTCAAGGGGTAAGTGATCGTACTCAAGGGTAAGTCATCGTACTCGAGGGGTATGTCATCGTACTCAAGGGGTAAGTCATCGTACTCAAGGGGTATGTCATCGTACTTAAGGGGTATGTCATCGTACTCAAGGGGTATGTCATCGTACTCAAGGGGTAAGTCATCGTACTCAAGGGTAAGTCATCGTACTCAGGGGGTTAATGACGTGTATGTGTGTGCTCTTCCCCGCCTCATAACGTTTCTTAAAGCTTTTTGTTCCCTGACTGAGATAGTAACACAAGCAGGTAAGTTGTATGTATCCCCTGATATGATTGTAGATGACTCACGTGTTGTTGTTATTAGGCATATTGTGAAACTGCGAATTGACCAAGACTGTGTGTGTGTGTGCTCCCGGGCGTATAAATGTGTATACAGTACGTGTGCGCGCGCGTGCTCTACATACGTCAAATAACTGTAGAAGGTATAGAGTAAACACATTAATCTACTCAATAACCTTAAACTAATTGTCCACTACTATAAGGTGCGATGTTAGGGGGTGACTCAAGTAGGTTATAGGATCAACGCCTGGCCGTCCGACCCTGCTTGTTAGGTGATTGGTGGGAGGATCACCATAACTATTTACCTTCACTTACAATAATAATAATAATGGTAATAATAACTTCACTATAGTTTTATCGATCTGTAAAATACAAATCGAGTGTTATATAATAGTGTAAGAAATTCAAATGGTAATATTATTATAGTATATTATATCACATGTCAGCTATTTAAATATTTATTTTATCATTTAAGGACTACCCAGTAGTGTCATCCAAGCCGTGATAACACTAATAGCAAGATAATACAATCTACTGTAAAATGGTGATCTGATAGCCAACACCGTGTCAGCGCGACCTTCCCCACACACACACTCAGCGTTCAGGTGGTGCTTGAGGTTGTGGTTTTGTCCATATCTGGCATTGTCGCACTAAACTTGTTACTGACACGACAACTTTTAACAATTTTAGTCAGTAGTATCAGCCGGTGTGTGATGCTATAATAAAGTGCATAGGTTTGTGGCTCTGGTATTGAATTAGAAATGATAATAATAATAAAAAGTAAGCAGAGGTCAGTACAGGGATGTGGTGATAGAGTAGCCAGCCAGGTTATTGAGGTCAGAATATAGATAATGTGTGTTGGTTGTTAAGTGATCAGTAATGGCTAATTGTCATTCCATGTTTTATTTTATCGAAGGCGAAAATAATTATAGGTTCAAGAATTTGTGAATTTTAATACGTTATGTTGCTGGTTATCAAAATGAAAGACTTTGTTGCTATGGAGACTCGGTATGACGTAGCCAGTGGCGGGAATGATCGCTGGGGACCTGGAGGCAGTAGTGTTCTGCGCACCGCTTCTCCCTGTAGCAGGTGACAGGTCTCTCCACCGCCCCCTTCCTCCCATGATCTGATAATCTCACGTTCACCACACCTTCATCACAACACCCCTACACGTTCACCACACTACAACCACACCACTCCTACACGTTCACCACACTACAACCACACCACTCCTACAAGTTCACCACACCGTTCACCACACTACCACCCTTACGCGTTCACCACACCACCACCCTTACGCGTTCACCACACCTTCATCACAACACTCCTACACGTTCACCGCACCTTCATCACAACACCCTTACACGTTCACCACACTAATCACACCACTCCTACTCGTTCACCACACTACCGCCTTTACGCGTTGACCACACCCTCACCACAACACCCCACAGCTCGTTCACATACGCTCATGCACGCACTCACAAACAACCAATTATACTCTGTTACCACAATCTACAACGGCAGCAATAACTCATCATAGTACAACAATAATGGCATATGAACAACAACAACAACAATGATAAATTAACAAAAACAACAACAATGGCAACACTGGAGACAGCGTATTAACACACACACACACACGCACACACACACACAGCTGGGTTCCTTACCTTCCTAAAGGCGTCGCCACGTCGTCACATACCTGCCACCCCCTACCCCCAACACACACACGTCCTCAGCAGCCCCATGCACCACCTCAGCAGCCCTGTGCACCACCTCAGCATACGGCGAGTGGCTAAGCGGACCCTTCTCATTAATAAACTGACACCAGCTTAATTTGGTCATAAGGATTTGAGGATTTGAGTACTAATTGGTCCTGGTTCCATTAGGCACCAATCCTAGTGGTTCTCAATCGTAATGGTTTGGTTAGACTGGGGCCCATTTGGACTAGACCTCTAAAATCATAAAAGGGTAGTTTGGGGCCTGTTAAGACTGGGGCCCATTTGAACTTCAACCCAGAGTACAGTATATGGTGTTATGTCTCTCATTTCAGTTTGATCATTAAAGCTCTAGTGAAGGCCAAGAGATATAACATGGCCGCTTTGCTTTATCATCTGGGTTCGTTATATAAGTGTAATATCCCATCCTGGCTTGTCTGTCTGGGGAGAATAATTGTCTCTGAAGGCGACACAATGAATCACTTTCATATTTTGTGCCTTAGAAAACGAAAGCAATAATAACTACAACAATAATGAAAATAAAAATAAAAAAGGCACCAATTGATTCTTTTCAGTTGGTATTTACCGAGATGAGTTTATTTGAAAACTGTTTATTCTCTGGGAGATTTTCATCACTGTCCGTTATCGTTTAAGGCTAATAATTGTTAGCCATTAAGGATATAATTCGCTCTTTGCTGAGTTTTTCCCGTTTTATTGTTTAAAGCGTTACTTTGGTCTGGTAATGTGATGTACTTACCGTACCGCCTCTTTCTCACTCTCTTAGTCTTTCTTGCCGTTCTCCACCTTATGTAAATCTATAATACTCCGTCCACACCCCAGCCCTCGTACAGGAGTGAAGGTCATAGTAAGAGTCGTTGATCTGTGTCAGGAAGGCGGGTGAGGTGGGCTGTGAACAGTCTCTCAGGGTTACCACCAGCCCTGGGTGCCACTAGTTGACGTGGCGTTACGGCCCGCGGTGGGCCACCTGCCCGCGCTGTTCTGTCCATTCCCATACGCCCGCCCCACACCACAACCACCGCTATCTTTCTATAGTAAATAGAAAACTTGTTTACTCTGAATGGATGATCATGACATGGTATGACCGTCTTAGAGAGAGCTTATAGCGTCTTGTAAAAAGGTTGTACTGTACTGCAGTAGGTGTCCAAGTTGCCGTAAGTTAACCAACTTCCTGTGATAGCCGTACCAGGGCAAGGGTGGTACTGGAACGGCCATTCCCCTTCCCGCGGGTCCTGCCCTGGGCTCACGACACGTCAGCAGTCTACGACACGATGCGTCGCTCCCCCCATTTGAGGTTTATTGGTTCATATTTACGATGAAGTCTAGTCCTCGTACCCTACAAAAATAACACTAAACCCTTAGGTTACTTAATGCTTTTTAGTGCCATTAAGTCACTTCCTTTGTGTCGTAGCATCTGTGACACAATTAGGTACTTCTCATGACTCTAGTTAGTGGTGGGATATTAGCAACCTGGGGCCAGGAACGCCGCCCCCCCTCTTACTCCCATCCCCATGTTACCTCCCCCACACACCTCTCCTGCCTCCCTCAGGCTTGTACTATGGACGATCATGCACACCTGTACTATGGATGACCCACACACCTGTACTAGGGATGACCCACACACCTGTACTATGGATGACCCACACACCTGTACAATGGATAACCCACACACCTGTACTATGGATGACCCACACACCTGTACTATGGCTGACCCACACACCTGTACTAGGGATTACCCACACACCTGTACTAGGGATGACCCACACACCTGTACGAGGGTTAACCCACACACCTGTACAATGGATAACCCACACACCTGTACTATGGATGACCCCCCACACACACGCGGGGTGGTCAAGGTTACACAGGAAGCAGAACCAGAAAATTCCCCCCCTCCCCCTCCCGCCTGCCCTCAAGGTAGCTCCAGTGAGAGATGAATCGAAGGGGTGGAAGGAGGGAGAGAGAAGAGATGAAAGAAGAATTAGAGGAAGGAGTTGATGAGAGAGAGAGAGAGAGAGAGAGAGAGAGAGATCGTGAATCTGGCCATAATTCTCAAGGGTTCGTTCGTTCATCGGGTTTTCCTCACACCCCAAGATCTAAGAGCTCATCTACGGTACCTGACTGGCTTATTGTATTAAAAAAAAATATATAAAAAAAAATAAATCAAAATAATATTGAAACTTTTCCCCGAACATAATACACTTACATGGGCCAAGGTGCTAAAATAAACATGCTGTTACCTTTGTTTTTAATATGATGAAAACGCCTCGCTGATTGTGGTTTGAGTAGTGAAAAAGGTATTAATATCCTCGAAGAAAAAAATTACATGGAATAAGAAGTTACTATAAGTTGAGGACTCATCGTAACGAGGGCTTCAAATGTAACGAAGATAATGGTTGTTATAATGTTATTACTCTGCTTTAATAACTAAGGGTCTTCAGGTGCGTAACAAGGTTATTAAGAGACAATTTTCTGTTATCTCTGTCACCCATAACGTGTCATTAATTACCCTTTATTCACGTAAAACACAGTATGGTGATAGCTGCAGTAAGTCATTAACTCCACCATTAGTTATTAAATATTTTCACACCTATATGTTCAGGCGGCTTACGCAGATTAATCTCAATAAAATTACATAATTGTGCGAGGCAAGTGTACCAATTATCAATTCAATTTCAATTTCAATTGTTTATTCCTTGATAGAGGAAGCGGGATCCTAGTGCTGTCACTAGGTACCCCTGCACCAATTATCTATCAAAAGACTGTTGTCACGTTACATATGGTTGCTAGTACTTGGCTCCTCCACAAGAACATTGAAAGCGAGTACGAACGCTCGTCATAAATCATGTGATGGAATAATAAGAGTCTTTACCACTTGGCAATAAAACACACTATCGTTTTCCTTTGGCTCAGTATTATTGATAGTTATTGTGTGTGTGTGTGTGTGTGTGTGTGTGTGTGTGAGAGAGAGAGAAGGTAAGGTGTAGTGGTGGCTGGTGGCTCCCCAGGGCGGGTGTGTTCACGTGGCCAACACTCCCGGGGGCCACACTGGTTATCCTCGGCTTTGTGTACCTCGTCGGAGGGAGTGGAGCAATACAGTCATGAGTGGTGTAGTTTTGTAATATTTTCGTTGGCCATATAATTTTATAAATGATTTCTAGACTGATTTAGTTACGCATCATGTAATTGCTCTTATTTAGGCTGCAGTGGTAAATTTGACAGTCTTTGGTGACGTCATTTCATCCATTAATCAACAATAGTTTTATGTTGTTGTTGTTATTGTTATTATTATTATTATTATTATTATTATTATTATTATTATTATAATTATTATTATTATTATTATTATTATTATTAATATTAATATTAATATTAATATTATTATTAATATTATTAATATTATTATTATTATTGTACTTGGTAACTTATGAATGCTCTAAACCTTGTAATTTGTATCCCATAGTGGAAGCCTCAGGGTGGGTGGCTGGGGGGTTGACAGTTTCACTTGTCAATTCAGGTGCGGCTGCTTAACTGATTTGGGGTTGGTTAAGCAGCATTTGGGACACTAAGCTGTTGCAGTATGACATGCTTTTTCTTAGCTGGCACTGAACCCCATGCTGGGTTGCACAGCAGTGATGTCACCAGTGTGCCCTGGTAGTGCCCGACAATCACTCCCTCATATGCAGAGACCCTCTGCATGCTACCCTCACCTAGTTGGAAAAATAAAACCAGTACATAAAACCAGTCTTAAATAAGACAAATATATATCTGAGAGTATCAGAAATAGAAAAATCATCTGAGCATACTTGAAAACATACATATCGACACTAAGATCATTTAGATTGACAAACTACATCAATTTCTATAAAAAAAAGAGATCATCTTTCGAAGGTCAATTTGGCAGCCATCTTGAAAAATGGCCGCCATCTTCGATTTCCACTTGGCCAATCAGGCAGATTTGACAAGTAGCCCCTAGGGTATGATCAGGCCAAATTTCATGCTTGTATCACCATTTGCACGATTTTTCCATTATCCGCTCTACTAAATAGGGTATTACCCCGCCAATCACTTCCAGCACAGTATTAGTACAGTGTGTGTCCCCTGCATCCCTTAAATAAGACAATAACCGTTGTCTGACTCTCTGGTAGTCTTAAACACTGTATTCAGAGTGTGCTGTATATGAAATGCTCAAGGTGTTTGAATGCTTGACTGATTGGTCGTGTAGCAAAACACTTCCTGATTGCCCTCCGCTGCAGATAGGCTCAAGCACAAGTCGCGGCTCGCGCTGTTTGTGTCTGAACGGACGTGTTGTTTTCCGAGGACCAAGTAACTATACACTGCTAGAAGGGAAAAAACAGACTTGATAAAGGTATGTAGAGAATAATTTACTGCGCTTAACGTTGATAATGGCGTAATTAAGGGGTGAGCAGAGTCCGCCAGTCATTATCTTCACCCATCAAGATATAGAAAAGTTCGACGGATGCCGTAACTTTTATGTTGCTGTCATTTTCCTGGTCCGCCGTCTCTAGCCTCGTTTACTAGTGTATCTTGGTGACTAGCGAAAGGGAGTGGTGTGACCCGGTGACCACTGAGGGGCGCTGGTGTATCCTATTGACCATTTGTTGAGGAGAATTGTGTGATATCAGATTTTATCATGAATTGTTTGATTACTGAATATTGCAGCGTTGTCGTCTTCCTTGACAAGATTCTATGGTGCACATTGGCTGGTCCTTGACAAACATTAGTTCTCAGAAAAAAAATGTGTAACTCAAAAAGCACAAACACGTGATTTTTTTTTTTTTTTCAAATGTTGACTAGTTGGAAAACCTACCCTAAATTATCCCTTAAATCGTAAGTTTTGCTTTCGGACAAAACGGGAATTCTAGGCATTTTATCTTTATAATCAATAGTTTATACAATTTTAAGACATTTTTCTTCTATGACGTTTCCCCTCACAAATAACCTAAAAATTACCTCACCTAATCTCCGAATCTGAGGGTCCTGCAGCCTCCGCCTCCCCTGTACCGCCCGGCATATTACCCTAAGCCGTTTGCGAGGGAAACGTCATAGAAGAAAAATGTCTTAGAATTGTATAAACTATTGAATATAACGATAAAATGCCTAAGATTCCC
The DNA here is from genome assembly GCF_018991925.1 of Homarus americanus. Taxonomy (NCBI): domain Eukaryota; kingdom Metazoa; phylum Arthropoda; class Malacostraca; order Decapoda; family Nephropidae; genus Homarus; species Homarus americanus. The sequence goes on along the minus strand of NW_024725489.1, from coordinate 4,438,748 downwards.
GTGTTGTCCGAAAGTAAGATAATACCCTTAAATATCCTCTATGTATCTTCAGTATCTTCCAACTGGGAATAAGCTCTTGGTAAATATAGTGTACATGAAGGCAGACGACAATGTCAAATGAATCATGGGTAATATTATTGTTGCTGACAGCTTCTATTGAGTGGTGTTATTCAAGATTTAGATGTATAATTGGGGTGTGTGAATTTAAAAGCATTGATTCCACAAGAAACCAGTACTGTACAGTACAAGGAGCTAATTTTTCCTTTTCTTATTTGAGTTAGCCGAATATGTGTAGTGGGGTTATAAGAGTGTAACAGTTGATGCTCTCACATTTGTGAAGAGGAGATTAATGTTCAGTTGAGGAAATGTAGGTACTAGTTAGGGACGATCACACTACGTCTGTTTCTCGTGTAATGTATCCGTGCTGCTCCTAACGGGTTATTAGGCCGGTAGGACCCAGTCACAAACTATTGCTTATTGTAAATAATTTGACAACTATTTCGTTAGGTCTTAATTTTTAAAGAAAACGCTGAACTTTATTTGTTGAATTTGTTCCGCACGACATCGGAATTTAACCGATTAGTAGGTCATAAAGCAAGATTTCGCTTGATAACAAGTGTTGGAGTACCGTGAAGCACTTCTGGTTGGTCCGGCGTTGTCTGGCGTCCACACCCCCGAAATATGATGTGGATTTGTGAACGTTGATGAATATAAACAAGAATAAACACATTCTCCAGGAAGCTATCACCGCATTGAAGATTCCAGGGGTCATACCAAGTAATTATTGCCTATGTTTTTGTGATAAGCGAGTCAATGGTCTTCGTGTTCAGCTGGTCGGGGGCGGGGGGGGGGGGATATTCCAGCCAAAGTTTTTCCTTCAGCACGGAGACACATGAACACATTTGGGCGGCGACTACTCTCTTATCCTTCTTGGAACGATTATAACTACCCTAAATGAGGTCCATACATGTATACGGAAAATAAATAAAAATTATATGTACCGTTACGAAATCACTTGGTCACATACTGGATATGTTAAGAGATATGCAGTAGGCCTGTGTAGATATGAATTTTGAGAAGGAAATTTTATTTTATTTAGGAGTTTGATATACGATTCTCAGCTCTCTGGTACATTTACGGTGGCTATCGTGGGTCTGCCCGGCGGCCGAGGGGAAAACGCACTTGGATGTTTCATTTTAGCCTTCAATACTTTCAGGTTACGAGTACAGCACATTACGCTTTTGTCATTATGTGAACAGCCTTATCTTCCCTAAGCTTGATAATTGCATAAAACACAATATTTCTTCCTCTTTTGGTGATCCTGAACCACATCTTTCCTTCCTATTAGTAAAAATGGCAGCATTTAGGCTCATTTGCACCAAGACTGTTCCATGCTGGCGTCCCACCTCATTACTTATTCCTCTTGGTGGCTGGGCTTGTACCCTACAGTATGTATGCGGCCAAATTATCTTATTCAATATTTACCGACATGTTTCCCAGCCTTCTCGTTAGATCCTCATTGTTTACAAAATCATCCCATTTTACCCAACAGAATTTTGAACATTCTGTACTCCAACATGTTCAGTTTCGTACTTACAGTATACATTCAGTTCACCATGCTCCCACTTGAACATTTTTACTACAGTGAACACTTTCCACATCACTTTTAAATTAAATTTGCTTTTGGTCCATGAACTAGTGATCGGCACACCAAACTTCCTCACTCCTCCATTGCCATACCTTTGATGCACCGTTTTAATTAAGAGGTTCAGCGAAGTCAGTGTTTTACACGCAATCCCACGTTTTATACAACGAACACAAGGCAACAGTATGGCCAGTATTGCAGGTAACATATACATCGGTTTCAAATTAATAATTGTGTGCTTAATTAGGTCATTATAAAACATTGTCTTATTAACTTTCAATGTCATTCCAAGTTTGGGTTGAGTTAATTTTCCCGTGCACCTCTGTGATCACCAGCAGTCACAGCACATACCTCATGAGTGGATAGTTAGATTCTCCGTAAATCTTAACACTTTACTTTATTTCACCTGATGATTAACCACTTCCTGTTGGGGGATGGATAGGTTAACGTTATGGTTGTTCCCTGGTTTCCGACTTCACCTAAGCCTGGGGGGGGGGGGTCCAGACACATTAATGAATGTCAGCTTGAGTGTTGACCATAAGACCTGCAGCCTCACTTCTTCCTACGAGTGAGGTGTGCGGTATCAGTTTGTTGATTCATGCCCGATGGTGATAGATGGGCTGTGGAGGTGGTGATGGATGGGCTGTGGAGGTGGTGATGGATGGGCTGTGGAGGTGGTGATGGATGGGCTGTGGAGTGGTGATGGATGGGCTGTGGAAGTGGTGATGGATGGGCTGTGGAGGTGGTGATGGATGGACTGTGGAGGCGGGTGGTGATGGATGGGCTGTGGAGGTGGTGATGGATGGGCTGTGGAGGTGGTGATGGATGGGCTGTGAGGTGGTGATGGATGGGCTGTGGAGGTGGTGATGGATGGACTGTGGGGCGGGTGGTGATGGATGGACTGTGGAGGCGGTGGTGATGGATGGGCTGTGGAGGTGGTGATGGATGGGCTGTGGGTTGGGTGGTGATGGATGGGCTGTGGAGATGGTGATGGATGGGCTGTGGAGATGGTGATGGATGGGCTGTGGAGATGGTGATGGATGGGCTGTGGAGGTGGTGATGGATGGGCTGTGGAGGTGGTGATGGATGGGCTGTGGGGTGGTCATGGATGGGCTGTGGAGGTGGTCATGGATGGGCTGTGGAATTGGGTGGTGATGGATGGGCTGTGGAGGTGGTGATGGATGGGCTGTGGAGGTGGTGATGGATGGGCTGTGGGAGGTGGGTGGTGATAGATGGGCTGTGGAGGTGGGTGGTGATGGATGGGCTGTGGAGGTGGGTGGTGATGGATGGGCTGTGGGTGGTGATGGATGGGCTGTGGAATTGGGTGGTGATGGATGGGCTGTGGAGATGGTGATGGATGGGCTGTGGAGGTGGGTGGTGATGGATGGGCTGTGGAGGTGGTGATGGATGGGCTGTGAAGGTGATGGATGGGCTGTGGAATTGGGTGGTGATGGATGGGCTGTGGAGGTGGGTGGTGATGGATGGGCTGTGGAGGTGGTGATGGATGGGCTGTGGAGGTGGTGATGGCTGGGCTGTGGAGGTGGTGGTGTTTAGCAGAGAGGGGTTATGGTGACAGTACCCGGTTGTGATGGTAGGGGCAGTATGGGGTGGTAATGGTAGTATGGGGTGGTAATGGTAGGGGATTACATTTAAGGGAAAATTAAAACGAATGGAGGATCGTCACATGTGCTGATTAAAATGAAAATTAATTTAAAAGTAAAAATCCCAAATATGACGATGTATTAAAATTAAGTTTTTCATAAGTTCTTAAAATCCGTTTTATCCAAATGTTTGCACACAACAAAAGAGGTACAGTGTGCTGTAGAGCCATTTTCTATTAGGTGTTGTTTTTCTTTATTAATGCCAATAAAATCAATGTGTTCATTACACCAGGAAATGTTTTGTTAAACGGATAATGTGACCAAGGGCTGGGGATCTGTGAGGATAATGTACCTTGGTACTTAAGGCTTCTCGGCCAATCACAGACCTGTTATAATAGCGGATTGCCAGAAACCTCTTGTACCAGCACGCTGCAGTTTATCATGTTTACCAGAGTTTTAAATTAGGACTAATTCCACATAGCTTTAATTAAGGTTAATATATAATGATGATCAAATTTTTAGGTCTGTTGTAGGCATAAAATTTGTAGAGTGGGGAAAGGGTTTTTGTATGTGCAGGTCGCCCGGATGGTCGGAGGAGGGTCCTCCCAGACGTGAGAGCGCGGGGTAGGGTGTTCCCAGGACTGCCAGATCCTTTTTGAGCACGCCACCGGGAAGAGGCTTGGACTTAACTTACATTGTATCTTTGTGGGCTTTTACTTATATTTCATTCAATTTGTATTTATAACACAGTGATAGCCAGGAAGGCTTAAATATTTCACTGAACCTATGACTCTTGGAAGAAATCAGTGATGCGTTTGCGTTTGTAAGATACTGGTTTGATTTGTGTGATGTAGGTTGTTTACACCACTGCAACTTTGAAGATATTTTGAGTATGAAACAGACGATACGGTAGGGTTCACCCGAGTCAGGTGAGACGGTTGATGAAGAACAGTAGCAGCGTAACACAAGATACAAGAGCAAGACAATGCAACTGGACCAGATCTTAAGTGCGGCCGTAGCCGCCGTCAACGTAGAGGAGGGACAGATACCCTCCCCCAGCGTCCCCCAAGACTCTCCAACTGCACCAGCAGCGGCACAAGATCACCCTCCATTTCATTTTGATCCCGAGGCCGAATTCAGCTATACAGCCACCAAGTTAGAGTCCCAGGCTATGGTCAGAAATGGCCACCATAAAGGACAACAGCTTGGGGACCTGGACGACAAGACTGCTGTACAGCCTTATAGCGAGAACCAGACTGAAGGACTGGCAGACATGTCCTTCTTTTCCCTAGATGATGATAACCTGGTAATCACGTCCCAACAGGCACTCGAAATGTTTGAATCGCCTTCCGAAGCTCCCAGAGAACAGTACGGCGCCACCTACCACGTCCTTATGGGCTCCAACAACCCACCGCAGGTCAACACTCCACCTATGGATTTGCCACAACAAGTGACCGCGTGTGGGGAGGTGTCTCCTGATATAAAAGTGCCTCTGTCTGGGAAGATGCCCTTGTGTGAGGATGTGGCTGCTGATATAATAGTGCAGCTCTCTGAAGATATGCCTGTATGTCGAGAAGTACCCATGTGTGGGGACGTGATTGCTAATGTAGAAATACCAATGTCTGGGGAGGTACCAATGCCATCTGCCGAGGTCGAGATACAGACGACCCTTGACGCACCCCAATACACATCTCTGGCGCCTGCCAACGCCTCCGCGTCGCTGCAGGTGCCCAGTACTTCTCTGGACACCTTCTCGAGTGGGACACTGCAAGACGTCCCTGGCACCACCCTTGATGCTACAGTGGATGCCAATGGTCGCTTCGTGGTGCAGGTTGTGGCACCAGGCATCAACATGACCATTCCAAACCAGTTCCTGGGGAACGAGGAGGTGGTATTGTCAACGCCAACACAGCAATACTCTGAGGTGCAAGCTGACGTGGCCTCTCATCTTCAACCCTCTACCACCAGTTACAACCAATATTCTGCTCCCTTACCACACAACCCTCACCATCACCTGCCTCAAGTCCAAGCGCAACTATCGAGCGAAATCACGGTTAGACCAATATATGATCAGAGTCAAGAGAGCGAAGAATCTAGTTCGAATCGCTCTGACGTGCTAACGGCCTTGAGGGCTTCCATTTTCCGTTCACGGGCCAAGAAACGCCACAAGGAAGACGACCAACGCGGAATTACAAAACGTGCTAGAGTCAGAGGATTAAAACAAGGGAAGAATGAATTCGTCAGTCAGGAGCTGCTTGATCAAGTGAACAAGGAAACTGAGGCAAGCACCATGACGCCGGGTCTTACAGCACTTCCATATCAAGGCAACAATATGTTGGGAGTGGACCAGGAATCTACCGATATCGCCAGCACCACACATGGTATGGAGGTGATGCAGCGCGATGAAAAGGTTCTTGGAGATCTGCACCAGCCTGAAGCCAGCAGTTACTCGCCCCAAGTGGTGTTCCCGCCTAAAGAATTGCATGGCGGAGGAGTATTAGGCAATGACACTGATCCTCTCCATGTACAGCTTGTCTACCTCGTCTATCCGATGGATTATAATGGTGAGATATGTTGATTCCCTTCCCTAACAGATGTAAGCAACCTTCCTCCATCCCAACACGAAATGTACGGTTATTTTGTAAACATATCAAGGACATGTTGCCAATATTTCTAACAGTGCCTTGTCATAACCAACAGATGTCTCAGTTGAGAGCAGATTGGTACCATTAAAATTTAATTTAATAGTTTCCAATGCAGGCTGGTGGGCGAAATTTCTTTTAAACTACGGTCGCGTAAGATGCAAAAGCCTGCTAGTGTGGGGAAGAGAATGTGTTTTCCGGTATTCACTGCAGATGGAAAGTTGTTGTGTGTGTGTTTACGTGTGGATATATTTGTACTTTAAAATATTAAAATCGGTTTAATATTACTTATAAAATTAGTTTTCACTGTTCCACATATTTCAATTTATTCATAAAATAGGAAACGATGGGAGACTAACCTGCTGGAAGGTGTGTTGAAATATGTTCCTGCGTTTCCTTCATCAAGGACTAATGGGGGGGGAGCATGCCCCCACCTTTTTTATTAATAGGCAATGCCCATTTTCGTCCGTGGGACCCGTACACTGGCTCAGATTCAGCGGAACTCTGGGCAAAATACATTTGAGGACTGCCTCGTCCAGACACTTTTTACCCTCCTTCTCCAAGCTTCCATTTTGTGTTTCATTACGAAGTAACATTAAGGGACATAAATTTGTAACTTCGAATTTTAAAAACCCATTTAATTTGATAATACGTGTTTACTGGGTGAGCGGGCTGTCAATTTGGTGCTCAAATATCTTAAAAACTGACGCAAGTCGTCTGGCGTTTGGTTACAAAACAAGTTTGGAAGAATCCTATTAGTTTTTCGTCAACGATAGCAGATTGGTAACATGCCTGGCTCTTGGTATGATTATTTGAATGCTTCCGGTTTACATGGGGGGGGGGGGGAATACAGTATATAGTTACCGTTTAATCATTCTTCCGTGATTCCCTTTGTACAGAAATGTTTATGTTGAACTTTTGAGAGTTTTCACTGATCCAAGTAAATTTTGGTATGCAACTTCGTATTAAGAATTTATTTCTAAGATGAATTTGATAATCAACGCCTTTCAAGATTAAATACTCGAATTATGGACCCTGTTCGACTTCATAACATTGACGGGGATATTAATTACTTTACTACTTTTTATCGTTATTCTCGTGGGTTAAGAGAAAGGGTAATGAAACTTGATTTTTGTCCCTACTGTTTACATTTACTACTGATAATTCTAGACGCCTATCTGTGTGGAACTTAGACTCTGTCATAATTATAATATACTTTTTTTCTTCAAATGTGTGTATTATTGTACTTTCTACGGCATGGGCAGTTCATTTTTCTTCTTCTTTTCTTGTGCATTATTATTTTGTGGTTTATCAAATTTCATTACATTATTACTTTGTTGTACATTGGTGAGTAAATCAGCAGCGAGTCAGGTGTGTGTGGAACGAACGTCGGGCGCGGTGTTGGCTGTGCTGTACGTGACGTCACAGATAACCATGGTTGCCACGTCGCGAATATTATAATTTATAACGACTGCTCTATAACTAAAATAAAAGAAATCGAGTGAATTCTATAAATTAATATAAATTTACTATAATTTTATAATTATTATAGTTGAGCATTCAATGTGTAAATAAGCTAGTAAATATTAATTAACTGAGACCTCATGATTCACATTATCATAGAACAAGGAAAATCTAGGTAAATATTGCTAGGCATCTCTCGTGTGAGGATCTGTGCTTTGTTTCGCATAATTGGCTTGGATTAATGTAAAGGTTTGTGGATAGACCTTAGTGCATGGTGGTAGTGGACAATTTATGAATTAAATACGAAAGAGACACTAGGTATCCACCCGTGAGATAGCCTTCAGGAAGTTCAAGCCCCTCTCTGCCACCCTCAGTCTCGGTGGTGCTGTTGCGATGTGTTAAATTTGTCTCGCGGGCAGTTAACCTTTGAGGAATAATTGGTAAGTTGGTATTCGTTTGTACTTATCGTTTCATTAATACTGTTTTATAACTAAATACTATAAGTGTGATGTAAATGGAGTGTGCCGTTCAGGATCCCACATGTTTTATACATAATAATTTGTACTTTCACAGTTATGGTACTTAATATTTAGTTCGTCTTTCGGTGAGTTACAAGATGTGCGTGCAACATTATTACATTAACTGACGGGTTAGATTTTATCATGTCAAGCTCAGCTAGTAACTTATGGCCTATGCGCGGGTGTCTCCTTACTTACAAGTTACAATACAGTACCTACGAAAATTGGTCTCATGCGGTCAGATATACAGGATGTCCATAAATGATTACCCTGATTAAAGCATGAGAGCGTACTGTTTTAGTTTAATCATTTATGGACATCCTGTACTTCCAAGTTTGGATGCTTTGTACACTTTTTATCGTGAAATTCTGTTCATTATATGGTAATTACTGACGACTGCATTATATAAAGGCAAATTTATCATGTATTAGGTAAAGAGGTTGAAATTAATAAGGTTAATGAAACGTATTTAATTAGATAACAGTAAAAACATTGATCATAGCTGGTGAGGTAACACCTACAGGCGGAGGCACATTAGACACTTTCTCCAAGCATGTTTGGCAAACACGGTCCGGCCAGCAAAACAGAGACGTTTTGTGTCACACTGGATGTTTTATTGGCGCGTGTCCCAAAGCTCCACGCCAACCGTTGTCCTTTTCTCTCAACAGCAAAAAATCCTGCTGCTTTCTGGGTCGTTAGGCAAAACGGGCAGCATGTTTGGAGGAAAGTGCCCAGTGTGCCGCCTTAAGGTTATTATTCAAGTATAAATATATTAACTCCATATAAAATTATGTGCCGACGGAATTGTTTGAATGTCGCCTACGGAAGGTAGACGAGGTTGTCATACAGTTCTGGCAATAGTTCAGGTGAAAATAAATCTTTTATAGGGTGAAATTTCAGTCATGCAACGGTCGGTCGTTCTCTCTGTTATTAATATGTTTTTCGTAACATTTGGAAACTTCTCATGACCTTAAGTAACAATGAATAGTTTATTATACAAATTCTGCCTTTGGTTTGTTTAATAATTATCCTGACAGTGATAGATCCACCAATCACAATCACGTTTACATACAGCCTTCCTTTACCAAGTATTGCCAGGTAAAATTGCGAACATGAGACCCAGGGTGGGATCAGTGCATCTTTGGCTGACTGTACATGTTTCTCATAACTAAATGTTTGTGAATCAATTAATGTATTCCATTCATTTATGAAACATTAAAAAAAAAATTATGCTCTGTATTTTCCAACATACTGTAAGTCCCCATACAGTTGGAAGGGGTTCCAGTGTATATGTATGGTTGCCTTGAGGACGGTGAGAAGTGGACCATATCACATAGCTCCATGTGCAGATAATTCAAGTTGTGTACTAGTAAGGGCTGCTGGTTAATTTATTAAATTGGTATGCAGGTATCATTGCGTATGTCACTCATATGATAATTTTATACTATACCAATATATATTTAATGCTTTTCGTGGAAGTACAAGGCAGGGCATGAAAAGTTTTCTGATTTATGTCATGGTACTTTTTTAATACTTCCCAAGCAAAGTTAACACACAGTATCAATACTGTGCATACATAAAAAAAATAATTTGTTACGACCTTCCTTTCACCACTGGTTACCAGCGGCCAGGGGCGTCTGTACAGAAGCAGTAGATATCTCACCAGTGACGTCGAATTACCACTGGCTGTCCCGCCAGTCTCCGGTAATTTCTCGATGATCGGTATCAGTGTACAGACAAACAACAGACAGGTAGATTTAAACCAGGTCACACACACACACATGCACTGTAGTCTTCTTTAATAAGTACTTATTCTTCACAACATTGTTAACAGGGTAATGGCTTCACAGCTTGACTCCACACTTCAAATATATAGTCGGCACACTACCAGTGTACTCCTTAGTCTTCTCACTGTATATTAATCACAACAATTCCACAATACTTGCACAACAATTGTCTTCAGGTGCTCTGCTAGGTTTATTCTTTACACTATGAACAGAAGCGATCGACTGACTCCTAGCTTGACTTGACTTGACTTAAATGCTAATGACAGGGGGGAAGGAGGTTCAGGGGACTCCTAGCCTGCTTACTGCTGTTTATATACACCTCGTCAGACGCTTCTCAAACATCCCAGAATCACTCGGACATGCCTGGGAGATTCTAGAACGTTCTACTCTGACTGAGGCTTTCAATAATTAGTAAATCATAAAAAAAAGATGCAATACATTCTAGAATATTCGTACATAATTAATACACCAATATACACACGAAAATTTCACTGCATTTGCCAAAATAACTGCCGCATGGGACAGAAAACAATCAAAACACCTAGTTTACAAATTTATCATAAAAAATTATGCCTCGGCATAACATTATGATCATATGAAGTCTGAACAACAAATTGATGTTTTCTTTTTTCTTTCTACAGGGAGTCAGAACCGGAGGATGCCATCAGAAATCTCACAGGTGTACCCTAAGTTTCCCCAGGTATGTTATAAATTTACATTACAGTACACAGTTTGTATGTCATCAATGTCAGTGACTAGATAACCTACGGTAGTTGTCCAAAGTTTAGATACCCACTGTTGGGACAGTCTCACTGATTATCTAGTCCGAGTTAGTAACAGTTATATAATCATGTAGCCACTGATGTCCACAGATATGGCAAAAGCCATATGAACAGCCACTTACTTTACTTTTATCCTCTTCACCAAATGATCGGCTCGTTAGCCGCTTGGGCGATCAGTCACGTCTCTGTTACGCACTGTTGGCAAGTACTGGGCATGCACCGGCTCCTGAGTGTACCTGAACCTGCTCCAGTGTTGGTTAAGTCTGGTCTTGAAAGAGCTCACACTGGGTGTCGTCACAACACTTTCTGGTAGATTGTTCCAAGAGTTCACAACCCTCACTCCGAAAAAATTTGCCCTCACAGTTTTCTGGACTTGCGGCTTCTCCAATCTTGAGCTGTGACCCCTTGTGGGGCGAGGATCTGCCAGCTCCAAGTAAGGACATTTGACTGAGTAGTGCCCCCTGAGATGCTCATACACTTCAATTAGGTCACCCCTTACCCGTCTGTAGTATAAGCTAGGCAAGTTCAGGCGCTCCAATCTCTCAGGGTAGCTAAGGTGCCGAAGTGCAGGCACCAGTCTGGTGGCCCTCCTTTGAACATTTTCAACCAACTGACAGTCCCTAGCATATCTCGGGGACCAAACGGGGTGACAGTACTCCAGATGGGGAAGCACTTCACTCTTGAAGATCGTTACGATATCGTCTAGATATCTGAACGACCTTCTTATAAGACCCAATAATTTATTTGCCTGATTTACGTTCTTCTCGCAATGGCCAGGGAACTTCAGCTCATTGTCAACATACACACCTAGGTTCTTCTCACATTTAGTCTCGAATAGCGCAGTTTCTTCATCCCGTTGGGACATATGATACACCTCCTTACCGTTGGTATGCCCAAGGTGCATCCTCTTAATCTTCGTGACATTGAATCTCGGCAGCCATTTCTTTGACCATTCTTGGAGCCCACAGAGGTCCTTCTGCAGCTCTTCACAGTCCGCTTGGTTCTTGATTTCCCGAAATAACTTGGCGACATTGGCAAACATTCTTATGGAGGAATGTACAACGTCAGGCATGTCATTTATGAAACAAACAAACAACAGCGGGCCCATTACACTGCCCTATGATAACCCGCTTGTGACAGGTACGGATGATGATTTCGTGCCATTAATCACCACACACTGCTTGCGGTCATGTAGAAAGTCTTCTATCCACGCTATGACATTTCCCCAAATTCCGTACCCTTCCAGTTTGATTTTCATCCTTTCGTGGAGTACACTGTCGAAAGCCTTGGCAAAATCTAGGTAAATATTGTCGATATTACTACCCCGTTCCAGATTATGGGTCCAAATATCCAATACCTTGAGCAATTGTGTTAAGCAGGAGCGCCCCGGCATAAAACCATGTTGGCAATCCTTTACAAGGTTGTTTCGTAGTAGATGTTCCAACGCGGCATCTCTGATAATACTCTCAAGTACTTTACATATTATGCTGGTCAGGCTCACCGGTCTATAGTTGTTCGTGGAGTGACTATCGCCCTTCTTGAAGACAGGACTCACATAAGCCACTTTCCATTCACTGGGGACCTTTTGTTCATCCAGGCATTTACAAAACGGGATCTTCAGGGGCTCGGTAAGCTCGTTGCACAACTCTCTTAGCAATCTAGGATGCACCATGTCAGGGACCTTTAGTGATGACAGTTTATTTCTAATACCCTCTTCTGTGAACACAATGTGGGTCAGTGCTGTGTTGAACGTCTGTCCTCAAACACGGGAAGGTTAATCGCATCCTCTCTTGTGAACACCGAGGAAAAGAAGCTGTTCAATGCCTCAGCTTTATCCTGATCAGAATCTGCGTAACTACCATCTTCAAGTCTCAGGTCTGATACTCTTACTCTCGTTTTTAATTTCGACTTTGCATAGCGGTAAAATGCCTTTGGGTTTGACTTGACCTCGCTTGCAACCAGCCTCTGGAACTCCTTTTCATCCCTTCTACATTCTATCTTTGCTTGGTTTCTGGCTCTTGCATACATCTTCCTGTCCTGCTCATCGTTTGACCCAACCCACGTCTTGAATTTCTGGGTTTTCTTCTTAACTTTGTCGACCGCCGCATGGTTCATGTGAAGGGATCCCCTCGTATTCCTAGAGGCACTGGGTTTGGTCTTGGGTATATATTTATCGATCAAATGGGTCACTTTACTCGTTATATTCAGCGTAGTTTCTGCGTTTTTGTGCCTTAATGAGTCAGGCCAGTGGATAGGGTACCCCTCATCTCTTCCCTCATCCCGCTATAATTTCCCTTGTAATATTTGCACCTTGGCTTGGCCTTATCTTGAACTAGGTAACAGTTAAATCTGAATGGCAACACTATATGGTGACTGGTGCCAACTGGGGCAAGGTGTTCCAGTTTATCCACCATATCCTCCTCGTTTGTTATGATGAGGTCTAGTGGCTTGGGTGTTTGTTCCCCTCTGTAATGTGTCGGGTCTCTAACATGTTGGAACAGAAAATTATCTCTGAGTTTCTATAAAAAGAGTAGCAGGGTAATTCAAGTAATTTGGGGTGAACTACTCGTTTCTCCAGTTGATATCGCCATAGTTAAAGTCCCCCATGATAAGGAGGTGGCTAGGGTTGAGCATTGCCGCATTGTCTATTAAGGCCACAGTTTGGGGATCTGTAGATACACTCGACAATAAGTAAGTCCCCTCCATTGAGTTTAATTTTACACCACTTGGACTCTTCAAAAACATCCTCTCCCTGTACCCTCGCCTGGCTGGCTCTAAGATCTTTCCTAGCATAGATAACCACACCCCTCTTGCAAGTTTCTTGAGAAACGTTCATAAGGATCTTTAATACTAAAATCACAATTAATTCATTACAGTCATTGGATTCTCTGGTGGCTGTGTATCAAAGACAAATAACCTCTGGTTTGAATTGATAACTCGTAGCTTCACGACGGAAATGTCTCGGCAGCAACCGTATCTGAACTGGCAGCTTCACCAGTCGTCTTTATGTTGTGGAAGTTATACCGACGCTTAGATCGTTGAAACCAGCCACAGCTGGCCATAAAGGTCCTTTCCTTCGATCCTTCACCCTCTTCTTCCTTTATGTCGACAAACAAGGATCTTGCCTTATGCTGGATAACCATAAGGCTCACAGGGCCATTGCATTGATTATTCTGGTCCTCCATCCACATTACCAGATTCTTTTCCACCTTCTCTATCACAGTGTTTCTAGTACGAGTCATCTTAGTGGCACTCAGAGAAGTACTACTTCAGCACTAACCTTAATCTTGTCAGCGTTGGTCCAGATAATACTCACCGTTGTGGGGGTTAGACCAAGCACAGAGGCTATGTCCACAGCACGTTCCCCTTTTTCAAATCGGGTTAATACATCCATTTTTGTGGCAAGGGTAATGGTCTTACATTGCCTCTTCACTAGACTAGCATCAGTAGCACTAGATGGGCACTTGGAAGCCATTTTGAATGGTTAGAGCACAGTTTTAGAGCAAAGTACTTAAGTACACACGAATGCTGTGAAGTCATAACAGAGACTGGCTTGGCGTCGCTTGGGGATGCTGTGATGTTCCGCGAATGAGGGCAGTGCACCGAGCCGAGAGAGCTTAGCGCAGCCAGACAAGAGTGGGTGATGTGTCCGTGACGACACAAAACACGTACCTGTAGTATCGGATCACCGGGACGTTAAACGACATTTTGGTCTCTAAAGTTCAGTGACATAGTACCAAAACAACGTTAAGCGGGATGACGTTAAGCGAGGATTTACTGTACTATAAACAAAATGGTTGACTAATAACACATGTTCAGATATCATGAACATTGCAGAGGCCTTAACACTGTGATACAATGAGGCTCTTTTGTAGTACAGAATGATGAAAATGTATTTATTAGTAATATTGTAAATATAATAGACAAAATTCACAGCATTGGATAATGAGGATTCAGAAAATATGATAGAAATCAAGCATAAAAAGGTTGGACACACACATACACACACACACACACATATATATATACAGTATATATATATATATATATATATATATATATATATATATATATATATATATATATATATATATATATATATATATATATATATATATATATATATATATATATATATATATATATATATATATATATATTATGGAAATGACCCAATGGCTAGGGGATAAAAAAAAAATGTTCTAACTACTTGTATTTTTGTTCACAGGATGTAGCCAGTTCCTCAGTTATTACTCCAAGTGCATCCTACAAGAATTTGAATTGGCATCATCGCAACCCTGGTAATTTAACTTATAACTTATCAATATTTTACATTATTAAGTTCTAACAAATCAGCCATTATGTCTTAACGCAAATGCAACGTATATTGAGAAATTCTATTTTAGACAAAACGCATGCTTTGATGCATTTCAAACCGAATGGCAAAAAAGCATTCTAGATAACAGGCTTGCTTTCATGCATTTCAAACTGAATGACATTTACAATTGGATGGTAAATCATAAACATGTACGCATGTAGAAATAGTGGAAATATCAGGTTACCGGTAGTTGCTTTAGATGGGTCCTGGCACGTTGATTGAGTGGTTGTCATGTTAGGCTGACAATCCATTGTGCCGAATTTAAATTTATTTCTGGTACCTACCTGATTTACATAACAGCCAGCCCATCTAGAGGTGGCCAAGACTGGGAAGGAGACCTATGGCCTTTATAGGATCTCCCAGTGTTCTTGATAGTTTTTTGTCAGGACTATTTCGAAGTCCAGTGTGGTTCTTCCTTGAACTGATAGACTGTTCCTTAGGTTTACTGCCCTCTATTTCAAAAAGAACTTTATTTAAATTTTCCTTCTTGTGTCAGTGGTCTCTCTCTCTCTCTATCTATATCTATATCTATATCTATATCTATATCTATATATATATATATATATATATATATATATATATATATATATATATATATATATATATATATATATATATATATATATATATATATATATACTGTACTGTATATATATACTGTATATATATACTGTATATATATATATATATATATATATACGTATATACATATATCCTAATTTTTGCTTTTCTCCAACTAGCATCTGTGGAGATAAACAAGAAACATGTTATTTAGAGATCTGCTTATGCCTTCTTGCTTAAAGCATACAAAAAACTGCTTCATAGTTTTAGATAGGTGGGTAATTATTTAGTTCTTTTTCAGAGGACGAGGAATATCAGAATAAACCAATCTCTAGGTGGACTTACCAAGATGTTGTGGACTTTATGTTCACTGCTTGGGAAGAACTCAAGTGTGAAATTTTAGATATAAATTTTGCGGAATTAAGTGGTTCTACTGGTTTAAATCTTCTACAGTTAGATGAAGATGGCTTCAAACAATTTTCTAAAAACTATGGAGACCGAATATACAGATATTTCTTGGATTACAAGGCAAAAGAGGAGATGAATCAGTTGAAGGGTAAGTTAATAATTGCAACATTACTTGTGCATTTAGATTAGAGTATTTGATTTCCTTGATCACCACTACAAATACCTTTAAGCATTTAAAGAGACAGATTTCCTAAACAAAAACAAACTATCCCTCTACAACAGTATATTACAGTGATTGTATTACAGTACTGTATACTGTGAAAAATGATTATTGAAAAAGTTGACTTTCTTACAAACTTAAAGTGCTTCCATTTGATCTAGAATGGTACATAAGATTAAAATTTGCTGGCAACATTTCATATACAGTGGTCCCTTGGTTAACGAGCACAATCCGTTCCAGCAGGTTGCTCGTTAACCGAAAAACTCATTAACCGAAACCACTGTTTCAATGGGTTTTGGGTAATTGGTTCCAGCTCACCGAAAATTGTCTAAATTCAACAAAAAGGTAGAAAAGTACACTTACTTTGAGGTGTGTATGTAGAAGGCTCCTGGATGATGATGATGATGATGGGAATTAGAATGGGGGTGGAGGAGAAGGGAGAAGAGAAGGCATTGGGGTGGAAGAGAAGCCACCCCATGGCGCCATTTCACCCATAAAATTTTAGTTCTCTTGGTGTATTTCAAGATAATTTTCTTTAAATCAACACTGCACTGCATTATATATTGTCAATATGTAAAATATATTTCAAAATGACCAATAATTTGCTTGGAAACACAGAAAAAAAGCGTTTAGTTGAAGAGAGTCTCAAGCAAGATGTTACCTCCACTGAAAACAGAGAGAGACTAACGCCTGTCTGGTGTGTTAACAGGCTGGATGGCACGCCAGAAACTAGTTTCTTTACCTTCAATTATGTTCAATAATTGTTAAAATGACTAAAAAAGTTAATATTAAACTTTTAAAATTATTGAATAGTATAAACTTCTTGATATTTACTAAAATAGTAAGGAATTTAAGCCCTAAAACCGATTACTGTATTGGCGGACTAATACTACAGCTGGTGGACCGCCAAATGCAAGCAAAAACATGTTGAAGTCGGCTCGTAAAAAACTCGTTAATCGAGGGATTGCTCGTTAACCGAATTTAAGAATCTTATGGGAGGCAGCTCGTTAACCGAAATCTAGTTAACCGAGGCGCTCGTTAACCGAGGGACCACTGTATACGAGGCGTTGTCTAAAGCAGGAGAGTAAATGCCAATTTGACGTTTTGAGATTATTGGCAATTAAAAATTACATGTAATACATGACCTCTGGCATAGAAAGGGTGCAAGTGCTCTGCCTTGTGGAGATGGGCATTCTGCAGAATGTATTTGCCTGGTTTCCAAAAATCATTGAACACCATTTTGATGTCTGCTTTTCCGATTTTCTCAATTTATAGCCGGTCTGTGGGGGGGGGGGGTATTTTTCAAGCCTAGCTCTCACAGGCTCTGAGTAAGCTGTGGATGTAAATATTTCTACCAATTGACAGAGAATTGAAAGTAAAAAATTGGAAAACATGTATCTCAAATTTGCACATTTGGTGCTTATGGCCCTATAGTTAGTGTGTGTGTGTGTGTGTGTGTGTTCTCTCTCTCTTTTAAAGCAGAATTTAAAAAAAAATTTTGCTTGTACTCCATTGTTCTGTTAAACATCAGAAGTATATTTTAATGCTGAAGGAATTTTTTTTTCAAGATTGTCTAATAAATTAAGTTTTCTTCCATTCATGTTGATGGTACAATAATCAGTAAAAAAACAAAACATATAATATTGAAAAACCTCTTAGCCAGCAAGTTAGCTATACTGTAATGACCATGTGGCGTCAAAGAGTACACTCACCCATATACTGTACTGTAAATACTTCAGGCTAACCACAGATAAGCAGACAGATTTCATTAGTATAACAATACCCCTTGGCTTAGACTGATCAATGGGTAAAACTAAATTTGTCCAATTAGACAGAAGAATCAGTAGCAAACACATGAAAATTAATTAAATTAATTGTAGATGTGAAAGTGGTGTTATAATTTGATTGTTTTGTATACAGTAAGTCAGTTTACACAGCATTAAAAGATTAACAGCTAATGTAATCACCTGTAATGATAATGGTCTGTCAAAACAACCGAGATATTGGCATTGACAGTTCAGTTCATCCAGAGACATTAATTTATACCATAATTTCTGTCAAAATTGACTTCCAATTACCGGCCTCAGGAGTTACTGTCCTGCCAGAAGAGTGCACAGGATAAAACACGGTTGTACAGGTGAACATTCATAACACAGCCCCCCACCAAGATGTCGGGTCACTTTTTGATTAGTTGTTCCTTGGTGATCTTTTAATTTTGTTAGTATTTTTGAGCAAAGGGGAGAGCTAACTTAAATGCATTGTGATAAGGTATCCCTCCTCTGTATTTTATTACAAACATTTTTGTTTTTCAGTTTTCATATCCTGGCCAGAAATATAAAGCTAATGCTTGGACAAGCTCAAATGAGTTGATCAGGGATCAAAGAGGATAAAGTAGAGTAAAGAACTATCAGAAAGGGAGTCCCTAAGTTAGCATCCAAAAGTTTTTGGAATATTTAGAACACCTGGCCAAGACTAACGATTAACAAAGTCTTATACAGTGTTTTATTCATTGCACTGATGCGTACTGTACCTGTATATTTGCAAGGAATTTTTTTGTATCTGGTGTTACCCAAATAAAACATTAAAAGTGGCATCCCCATAGTGAAGGGTTAAAAAGTCAATTTTGTAGGATCTGACAAAAGTCTAAGTTCTCCCCACCTCCATTGTTCATCAGTAGTTGACTTGATCTTTTGCAAATATAGAATTAACTCAACCCCTTTTTGGTATCTGACCTGCCTTGTTTTTGGGATCACTGTTCTTATTGTGGGCTAATGGCATAGTAAAGTAAACCAAAAAGTGGACCTTCTTAAGCCATAATACTGTACAGTATTTACAGTACGGGCATCTCCCTGATTACAGAATTTCTGGTTACGTAATTTCGTCCATACGGAATTTACAAATTTAGATATTAATTTCGGGTTATGGAAAACAAATTCGACCTTACGGAATTTAAAAAAAAAATCTTAGTTAAAAATAATGCGATTTTTTATCAAAATCTTTACAAATGCTGTAGTGTACATGTATAGTAAAACAAATATTTGTGAATACATCTGTGGTGGCCACAAAACGGTTGGAAGGCTGCTCCCCTTCACAGTTGCCAGCAATCACTGCAAAATGGACCTGCTCTTAGAATTCTTTCCCCAGCCTGTGTTCAGTTATGTGTCTGTATGGGACTTTATTCGCCCTTATGGAATTTTGGTTTATTTATTATGATTTTCAAAAGAAAACATCGTAATACAGAAAAACCACCGAAATTATACAATTTATTTTGTGTGGAGTCTGCTCAGCTCTCCTGCCTCTTCAGCTGGTAGCAGCCACAACATCAATGGCACTACTCAGTTTGAATTCTTCCCCAGTTTGTGTTCTGTTAGGCATCTGTGTTACTGTGTACCCTTATTTAAGATGGGTGGAAAAAAAACATTAAGCTCAAGTGAAAGCAGTGGTAATAAAAGATTCCATGCTTTAAGGAGGTAACTCCCAGTAACTGGTCCCACAACCTCACCAACTCCTCCAGCACTTGACATCGTTTCTATTAAGTAAAGTTCAAGTGTTTTGTTCATCATGAATAACCTATTGTATGTGGTTAAAACCATCTAATTTCATACACATATGTGGTTGTGTCACATTTTGGGGCCTCGAAAAATTTCCTTGGGAACGCATCTCGTATGTGAAAAATGGTTTTGCATTACTGAAAGATTTTCAGGAACCCAGGGGATGCCTGTACTGTATCTTATGTTAAGATCCTGTATCAATTTTCCTCAATGGCAAATGTCAATAGCTCATTTTTTATAATGATATTTTTAATTATTGCAGTTACTGTGTCAGGCATAAAAATGTTATTTCTAAATAGCCAGTGTGTATTTTACTTCCAGGACAAAAAATAATAATGTCTTTTTCTTTTAACAGTTGAATCACAACAACAGTACTTTCCCAATAGTCATCTATTTTCATCGCCATTTGAATTAAATGGAGACACTTGCATTCGTCAATCACATTTGGCTCCAAGAGAATCGCCAGTTGTGTGTGAAACTTCTGCCCCATATGAATATCATTTTGAGACTGTAGACCACAGAGGACTGAGATACGAAGATGGCAGCAGAAATTTATCCTCTTCAATTAATTTACCTTCAGCAGCACGGAAGTCCTTTCCACCTCTAAGTGCTCTCTCACCCCCTAGCGTACATGGTGGAGTAGCAGAAACTATATCAGATCCCGGTTAGTCTTTTGTTACGTACTATTGTCATAACTAAAGGTCAAGGTAGCTAAACTCATATTTGATAATGCTTGTTTTGATGAATGCATATTTTGTGTTCCTCTCCCATTTATACTGTATGTGGTGTGGATATGTGAGTACAAGTACTGGAGCTTCAGAAAAAGAAGGGAAATAAAAGAGGAGCGGTGCAAGACAAGTGTGGAAAGACTTTACAGACAGTATACCTGGTTTCAAAATACTGTATGAAGTAATGCACACACACACACACACACACACACACACACACACACACACACACACACACACACACACACAGAGTAAGTACCACCTAATCCATGTGATTAATTTCCAGTAGACCTTTACTTATAGTAAATACTGCATCACAAATTTTAAGTTGGTTGTACAGATGAGTGTTGTTACCCTATAATTCTTTTAACCCTTAAATGGCAGATAAGGATTTCCCAATCCACCTCCATATGTTCAAAACTGGAGTGTAAGTTTTTACTTATTTACTTTTATCCTCTTCCTCACTAATCAGCTCGGTAGCCACTTGGGTGGTCAGTCACATCTCTGTTGCATACTGTTGGCAAGTACTGGGCATGCACTGGTTCATGAATGTATCTGAACCTGATGCAGTGTTGGTCAAGTCTGGTCTTGTAAGAACTCGCACTCGGTGCCATCACAATACTCTCTGACAGATTATTCCACGAGTTCGCAATTCTCACTGAAAAGGTTTGCTCTCACAGTTTTCTGGATCTCTGGGTTCTTCAACCTTGAGCTGTGACCCTTTGTGGGGCGAGCATCCACCAGCTCCAGGTATGAGCATTCGACTGAGTAGTGCCCTCTGAAATGTTTATAAACCTCAATTAGGTCACCCCTTGTCCATCTGTAGTATAAGCTAGGCAGTTGCAGGTATTCTAATCTTTCTGGATAACGAAGTGTTGCAGTGTTGGCTCTTTGGACATTTTTTTATACAGAAACCTGGAAAATAATCGTTAACAAATATACACTGGCAATAAGAGTAAAATGTATTATCATACTGTAGATCAGATCACCTGAGTTGCCATGTGGCTGACTGTACGCTTCATGAGAAAGTGACTACTTTCTTATTTTTACTTCTCCATTCAAGCCACACAGGAAGGAGACAAATGATTGTTAAGTTAGAGAGTTGTGTTGATGCCTTCCTGCCACTATTTTTTTATTTTTTATTTTATTTATTTTTTAATCACTTATCAGCCTATTAGTTGCTCAGGCAGTAATTCTATTCAGTATTAGTACAGGAGGAAACCAGTCCTGGAAATCTGTGATGTTTGGTAGGGTAACACTGGATAACACCCTTCTCACATGTGTCTGAGTCAAGCAGGATTCAAACCCTTGACATATTGGCGAGAGATATGCACGTGACCGATGTTATAGTATTTTATATTAACATTACGGGATTATTGGGGCTTAGCACAAATTAAAAATCATTACTATATTGTTCTATATTTTTGTTTGTACAGTACAGTAAAGTATTGACTTTATTATTAATAACTTGATTACAGTATACAATATATACAGTATGAGAGAAGATGTAAGTTTGATCATATTTACAATTTTGTATAATATTGTTTAAGAGAGAATAACATAAAGGTGCATTCAGGAGTTTATTAGTGTTGATTGTAAACAGTGCCCTTTACTACTAATCTTTCAATTTGTTTGCTAACGAGCTGGTCAGTGGCAAAGAGAAAAAAGTGAAAGTGAAAATGGGTCCCTTATGCTTAACTACCCATTAGAGGCATTGTTGATACAACACACTTAATACAGACCTGTACTAAGCCTCTAGTACATTAGAGTAAGAGTGGCCAGCACTACATTCTGTTGCTTTTACTTCCCTAACTGTAAAGTCATGTACAGTACTGTACTCGGTTACAGCTGAATGGACAGGGATGCCCTGGGATCAAACAAGCAACTATTAGGAGGCTAGTGCTATGTCCCTTCAGCTGCTGAACCCCTTTGTGCAAACACTTTGTGTACTGGTAGTGGATACTTAGAGCTTGAATACTGATTTTACATTGTTCCCACAAAATAATTTAAAGAGTATTCATAGGTATTTTCCACCATAACATACTTCAAGTGTGTGTTTACTTTTTACTTTTATCCTCTTCACCACTGATCGGCTCGTTAGCCGCTTGGGGCATTTCAGTTCTCAATCCTTTTGATATGATGTCCTCAAACCATACAGTACAGTATTGAAAAAAAAAAATGTGTGGTCCCATCTTCATGAAGTAATAAAAAATTAGCTAATGTACAGAATGCCTGTACAGTATTGTATACTGGGTACTGTATTATTATCATTTACTGCAGTTGAAATACTTGTACCCATATCGTTTGGAGCTTTTAGTATCACCTAATTTTTGCATACTGGCTGACAAGAAAGTTCAACAACTTCATCTTCTTGAAAAATTATCAGTTGACCAATTGTTCCTACAAGGCATATCAGTTAGACATTTCATTGTAAATATAAAAGCAGTCGAGAGTTTTGAGTTGTTGTTCCGTTGTAAGTTTAGAATTATTTTATACTTTAACAATAATCCAAAGCATTTGGCATGGTTTCTTTCTGTACTGTACCAAACTGGGGGTAAGGTAAGAGTTCAGTTCCTAGTATTGTACTGAATGTACAGACACTGTTTCATTTTTATAAAAAATATTAGCTTTCAATAGAAGGATTAATGTTTTTTCTTTACAGGTGTGATTTTTTTTTATTTACATGGTATTTATTTATTTATTTTTATTTTCTTTTTTTTTGGGGGGGGGGGGCTGACCATTAAAGGTAGGTGATAATGTGAATCATAATAAAAAAAGACAGTACTGTACTGTATCTTCGGTTATATTTCTCTTGATTTTTTTTAATGGCAAATTTGTGCAACGTATGGGAATTACTAAATATATTGTACAGTACCACATACTGTATTAACAAATCATAATTAGAAAATTCAGCATTTTAGGCAGATACTGTGTGTGTGTGCACGCCATACAACTTCTCGTCCCAAGTTAATACAGTGATATCTCCGTTAGCCAGAACAGTTGGTGCAGAGCACTTACGGAGAGATTTCCGGGTAACGAGATGACTCTCAAAGCAGGAAAAAAAATCCCCCTCCCCGGAATTTTCCGGGAACCGGAAAAATTTTCTCTGAATTTTCGGAAAATGCACCTGATTTTCATCTCTCAAGCCCAGACAAAACTGCCCCCCCCCATCTCCAGAATTTTCCGGGTATTGGGAAAATTTTCACGTAATTTTCTTAAAAATGTGCCCCTCAGAAAATCATTCCCAAAGCAAGAATTTTCCAGAAAATTTAGGCTTTAGGAAGGATTTTTTTTAGAAAATTTAAATTCCAGCTGTTGGAGAGATCCTTCTTTGAGGGATTCTGGCTTACGGAGATATTACTGTACCAAGATTTCTAAGGCAACTTGTGTCTTTTTATGCACCATATATGAGCAACATTGCCAATTGACTTGCATTAATTGGGTTTGGGTTCTATTTTGAGAAAGGATGACCCAAATTACTACTACTCTCATTAATGTTATATTTCATAGGATTATATTATTAGCTATGGTGTATCACATATTCTCAAAGAACCATAAATAGATATCATAGCCACTGCACTTTGCCCTCCTTGCTTTGTTGTAAGCATGCTTTCTTTTAACTGTTCCTCCATTGTCATGCTTGCAGAATGCAATTGCTTCAATTGTATGGCAAAACTAACCAAACACTAACTAAGTTGTTGTGAGATTTTTCCTTGGCCAAACTACAATGCTAGTGTAGCAGAAAATTAAAATTGATATAGATAATTAAACATTAAACAGAGTTAACGTAATATTCTAAGTTGTTTGATTAAGGTTAAGGCTTCATCATGTGTGTATAGTGATAATGATAGTGAGGATATGGACTTTGAGGGTTTGACAAAGAGGCCCTGCAAGCCTCTGTGGTGGATAGTGATACAATTGATACAAGTGATACAGGTGAGGCCAAATCCCTCTGCCTCGGAACCAACCGCCCATCCCGTGTGCCCAGCCATCTTTTCTACTAATGTAAGTGTTATAAAACCTAATATTATTGATATTTCTCTTAATTATTAATTGTGTGTGCATACCATCATAAAATTAAGAAGTTATTTTTACTACAACGTAGGTATTGTGTCTGAAAAAGTGGAGTTTGGGGGTCGGCCCGGTCTCTGTTTCAATTAATCCCATATGTTATGTTGTTCACTTTACGCGGGCCACCGTGGGTTGAATTAACCGCGTAAAGTGAGGGTTCACTGTATATATATATACACGAGAAGCAATTTTGAATAAAAATTAAGGGATAAAAATATGCCAGCCTACAAAATAGCAATAATGTTTATTTAAAATTTGATAAACAATTTCTGGAACCATCAGACACTCGAGCTTTGTTGTTTCTTGTATGGGAGACCAGACGCCACGTTGTAATGTTCGCTTCTGTATCTCCAAACATAAACTAATACACTTATATCCTTGTACAGTACCCCAGTCTATATATGCACATTCTATAACAACCAACTATCATTATTTTGACAAGTTTATGGCAAAACAAAAATGCATATAGTTTAGTTAATCATAAAAAAAAATTAAACTGAAAAAAAATGGACCACCTGTTTCACTCTCAGACAGGCCACCCCTGAGTATCACATCACAAGGCTCTTCCAATCACCTGGGTTGCCATACTGTG
Source organism: Homarus americanus (assembly GCF_018991925.1). NCBI lineage: Eukaryota > Metazoa > Arthropoda > Malacostraca > Decapoda > Nephropidae > Homarus > Homarus americanus. The sequence continues at coordinate 4,413,800 of NW_024725489.1, read as the reverse complement.
TAATATTTCTGCAGTCTAGACACTTTGTCAGAGGGAACATGTCTGATCCCACCCCATACAGGACCACCCTATCAAATTTAGTGGTAAAATTGGCTGTACATAAACTAGAGTTAGAAACATATGTACAAGTTTAATACAGTAGTTCAGTACCATTTGTAAGAAATATTAAAGAGTACTGTATGTGTTTTGAGGAAATGGAATGAAAGAAAAACATGAGGCAGTGGATGCACATTATTTGGTCCAGATTATAGAATCTGTATAAATAGGCGAGAGAGGAACTGCAGTTGGACTACAAATTGTTTTATTTTTTTTAAGATACAAAAATAAGTTAGTTGAATTGGTCTCATATTTCAAAAGTGTTATTGTACATCAAATATGAAAGAAGAATAGGCGAGTTCAAGGGCTGTGAGAGAATTAAGGAAATAGCAACAGGTAGTACAGGTATTAATATTTATGAATGAATGGGTAGTGTGGGTAAAAGAAGAATTGGCAAAAAAATAAACATATACAGTACAAGTGACCTCTGTTGGAAGATGAACAATGGAGCCATAAATATACTGTAGTTAGATTAATTGTGTGAAAAATACTGATACTGTGTGTAAGAGAGGTAAACATGAAGTAATTTTTGTAAATACTGGATGCATTTTGTTATTCGGGACAAAACATGGTGATGAAAACTTTAAGCTATACTGTGCACGTAGGAAAATTTTTAATGGGTGTACAGTATATCTGAACTCTATTAAGGAAACTTATGTTTAATATGAAAATAAATTATCGTTAATAACATCTTGCCTTAATTATTACTGTAGAGATCATTAATTTTTTTCAGACCATAGCAACAGCGAAGAGGAACCCAGACCAGAACCTCCCAAAAAACGAGGACCTGGCCGGCCCCGCAAACCAGGTAAGGTTTAACTCTCATGTCGGGTTCTCTTTGATCATCTTGTGTTATGTTTATGTATGAAGAACAATATCTTTACACAAAAGGAGTTAAGTAACTACTTAGAACTTGGTCTGATAACTGAGACTAACATTGTTCCTACTATAACATTACATTTACAGTCATGACATCCTCATAAGTGGCATCTAAATACTTAGCAATATTTGATAATGGAGTCATCCAAACTTCTAGACCTGGGAGGGGAGAGGAGAGGACTAAGTGTTGGATAATTAATTTTTAAGCATTAGTGACAGGTCTAAAATAACCCAAAACTGAATTACCTTGGAATTACCTCCATTTTCATTTGTTTTGTAGCTCCTGATTTTTTTTTTATAGTGATCTTTTATCTTATATTTAAATGAAATAAAATTTCCTATGTTAAAATCAAAGCTAGTGATTCACAAGAGTCCCGGCCCAGAGATGGTACACCCCAGAGTGTTAAAGAGAACTGTGTAACAAGCTTGTGGAGCCCCTTAAGATCCTGTTCAGGAAATATCTGGAGAGCAAAAGGTGCCTGACGACTGGAAAATGGCTTATGTGGCTTCTGTATTCAAGAAGGGCGATCATCACTCCACAGATAATTATAGACCAGTGAGCCTGACCAGCATATTGTGTAAAGTACTAGAGAGCAGCGTAAGAAGATGCCATAATGTAACATCTACTGTACTACGAAACAACCTTGTAAAGGACTGCCAACACGGTTTTATGCAGGAATGTTCCTTCTTAACACAATAACTTAAGATCCTTGATGTTTGGACTCAAATTCTAGAGCAAGGCGGATATATTAACAATATACGGTATACCTAGATTTTGTCGGGGCTTTCGACAGCGTACCCCATGAAAGGTCGAGAATTAAATTGGAAGGGTATGGGATTCGGGGAAATGTCCTAGCGTGGATCAGAGACTTTCTGCATGACCGCAAACAGTGTGTGGTGATTAATGGTACGAAATCATCATGTGTACCTATGACAAGCAGGGTACCACAGGGCAATGTTATGGCCAGTTATTGTTGGTTTGCTTCATTAATGACATGCCAGAAGCTATACACTCCTCCATACAAATGTTTGTGGATGATGCCAAGTTATTTAGGGAAATTAAGAACCAAACAGATGTGAAGAGCTGTGGAAAGATCTCTATGAGCTTCAAGAATGGTCAAAGAAATGACTGTTAAGATTCAATGTCATGAAGTGCAAGAGGATGCACCTGAGTCGCACCAACAGTAAAGAGGCGTATCACATACTACAGCGCAGTAAACACAAACACACACACTGTGCATATTTCACAACCATTTCTGGAACATTAATGTAGAAAGTTGTAGAAAAATCTACTCTAATGTGGCTTAGAAATAAAGATAATATAATGTAATATAAAACTAGTGTGCCATAACTTCTACAGAACACATACAGTAATAGGGAATCTTTTTTGCATAAAATTAATTGTGGGTAGAAATAGTCACTGCATAAACCGTGAATTCACATAGAGTGAATGGGCATAAAGCGGAGGTCCAGTGTATATATAAGTAATATCTCCGTTAGCCGGAATTCCTCAAACACGGAACTCTCCGATAGCCGCAATTTAAATTTTCCGAGGGGCACATTTTCTGAAAAATTCCAAGGAAACTTTTCCAGTACCTGGAAAATTCTGGGGGTGGGGGGATTTTTTCCCGGGTTTGAGAGATGATAAAATGCATCATTCTGGAACGTCCAAGAAAATTTTTCAGTTTCCCAGAAAATTACGGGATTATTATAGTACCAAATTCATCACTAATGCAAATCGAACAGAAGTTGTGAATAAAAGTTTGTACACTTTCTTGCTAGTTGTAAATACAGTATATTTGCTGTCGGCCTCGCTCCTCGAAAATACCTTCAATTGATGGCCTGTTTTATTATATAGATTTTTTTTATTTAACCAAACTTTTAGTTAAAATATTCAGGATTTTGGGGGTTAAAAAAAGGGTTTTTAACTTAATTAGAAATAATTTTATAGACTCCGGTATAAACATTTCTTACGTTTTTTTTCATAAAAGAACGGGTCTCCATCATTATATCGCGTTGAAATATTTATTAAGGATCATTATGGAGTCAAATTCATTTCTCTAAACACAATTAGAACAGAGGTTAATAAAAGTTTGTACACTTTTTGCTACCCATAAATATTTTTGCTTGTGGCTGCAGTCTAAATGTAATGGGAGATTGTTTTTCTGTGTGAGAGGAGATGATGAGATGCGTAGTTTAGACTTTATGAAAACTTTCCCCAGAAACATTCCAGAGATGTGCGATAGTGTCTGTGCGTCATGCGCAGTCTAGAGTCTCGGAAACATTTCCCGTTACCCGGAAAAATTCCAATCCTTGGGATTTTTTCCGGGTTTGAGAGTTGTCTTGTTACCCGGAAATTTCTCATCCCCGAGAGACCTCTGTACCAATTGTTCCGCTAACGGGAATATTACTGTATAGATGTGCTTAAAAGAGAGACCAAATTCTGCCTTGGATTCATAACAAGAAACTAATCCTGAACCTAATTTAAATTATCCATCCTTTTTGACAGATTGTGATGTGGGATTGTCCAAGGAATGCTTGATAACAGATGGTTTTGCATTTCTCAATTTTAAAACAAACCAGAATATAGACAGAAAGAGGACACCAGTAGCTCTATGCACTATGTTGTTGTAAATATAGCACTTTTGGACAGAGTGCTTGATTTTTTCTTTTAACTCCCTCTTTGCCCATCCCATTTTGAAACCGTGAAACATTTCTATATTCAAAATCCTGAGATCAATTTTCGTTCAAAGTAGTGAAGCACAGCACTAAAGCATAATTTTCTTGCAAAAATCACAGCATTCATTATCTCTTGGAACAAATTCACCTTTTCAGAACAATATAAAAGTGATAAATTATGAAAATAAGATGCAGTAGGCATGCTAAGAGTGTGGGGGTTCCTGTAAACATGGTAAGTGTAAACCATTTATTTATTTACACAGATGAACCCAACCAAATTAAATCTAATTTATCCCTATGATTTTACAATAATTTATAGTTCACAGGGACCTCAGCAGTTATAGGTTCTGTATATCCTGTATACTTAGTTCACCTTATTTTTTTTAAGTTTTCACACTACTTTGTTGTGGAGAAATAAGGTAAAATAAATTGTAATATCTAATAATAAATACTGCATGATTTTTGTAAGCACTTCTACTTAATATGTGTGTACCACTAAACTGAGCATTACAGTTGAGTGACCGCTAAACTGAGTGCTGCAGTTGAGTGACCACTAAACTGAGTGCTGCAGTTGAGTGACCACTAAACTGAGCACTGCAGTTGAGTGCCCACTAAACTGAGTGCTGCAGTTGAGTGACCACTAAACTGAGCACTACAGTTGAGTGACCACTAAACTGAGTGCTGCAGTTGAGTGACCACTAAACTGAGCACTGCAGTTGAGTGACCACTAAACTGAGTGATGCAGTTGAATGACCACTAAACTGAGCACTGCAGTTGAGTGACCACTAAACTGAGTGATGCAGTTGAATGACCACTAAACTGAGCACTGCAGTTGAGTGGATACAGCACTCACCTCCTGTTCCAGAGGTCGGTGGTTGAATTCCTGGGCGCTCCCAGTTCACCCACCTGTAAATGGGTACCTAAGTTTGCAACTTTGGAAAGTGAATGAGGTTGAGTGCAGTACTGGCCATGCTGCCACCTTGTGTACCAAAGGCTTGGTATACAGTGTGTTGTATCCACACTCCCTAACAGTCACCATCAGTGTGTTGTATCCACACTCCCTAACAGGCACCATCAGTGTGTTGTATCCACACTCCCTAACAGGCACCATCAGTGTGTTGTATCCACACTCCTTAACAGGCACCATCAGTGTGTTGTATCCACACTCCCTAACAGTCACCATCAGTGTGTTGTATCCACACTCCCACACTCCTTAACAGGCACCAACAGGCACCATCAGTGTGTTGTCACCATCCCACACTCCCTAACAGAGCACCGTAGTGTGTTGTATCCACACTCCTAACAGATGCCATCAGTGTGTTTGTATCCACACTCCTAACAGTCACCATCGGTGTGTTGTATCGCTTACTATGAATGCACCATCAGTGTATTTGGCATGCATACCTAACAGTCACCAAATAGGTACATTTGTAATAAAACCTTAACAGGCACCATCGTTGTGTTGTATCCGCATTTTTCAGCAGTGCCATGGTGTGTCTCCTAAACAGAGCACCATCAGTGTGTTGTGTCACGCTCTAGCAGTCACCATCGGTGTGCATCCACACTCCTAACAGTCACTAATAGTGTGTTGTATCACACTCCTTAACAGGCACCATCGGTGTATTTATGTCGAAACTCCTAACAGTCTGCCATCGGTGTATTTGTATCCACACCCTTATAACAGGCACCATCAGTGTGTTGTATCCACCTCCTTAACAGGCACCATCGGTGTGTTGTATCCACACTCCTTAACAGGCACCATCAGTGTATTTGTATCCACACTCCCTAACAGTCACCATCAGTTGTGTTGTATCCACCTCCTTAACAGGCACCATCAGTGTGTTGTATCCACCTCCTAACAGGAGCTTATAGGGTATGTGTATCCACACTCCCTAACAGTCACCATCAGTGTGTTGTATCCACACTCCTTAACAGGCACCATCAGTGTGTTGTATCCACACTCCCTAACAGTCACCATCAGTGTGTTGTATCCACACTCCTTAACAGGCACCATCAGTGTGTTGTATCCACACTCCCTAACAGTCACCATCAGTGTGTTGTATCCACACTCCCTAACAGGCACCATCAGTGTGTTGTATCCACACTCCCTAACAGGCACCATGCCTATGAGACCTACTTTTCACTTTCACCAGTAAACTGAAGCCTTACAATTACACACACACACACACCTCCACAACCAGAGCTGCAAAAACAAAATTACCTGCAACCCACTTACACCTGCCTACAAGATACTATACTATCTTCCAGAACAGGAAAGAGGTCAATTCAGTGCTGTTTTATGTGGTCATACACAAAATTTAAGATCAAAATTTAAATTTTGAATACAGTACTAGAAAGACTTCAGTGGGAGATTATTTCATCTTGCAGAAAATGAACTTAAAAAGAAGAAGAAGAAGACTGGTCGTTTGTGGGAGTTCATACGAAACTTGCTTCTTGATCCAGCAACGTGCCCTTCATTAGTACGATGGGAGAATGCAGAAGAGGGAATGTTCAGATTTGTACAGGCAGAAAAGGTTGCTCAAAAGTGGGGAGATCGCAAGCAGAATGAAAACATGAACTATGAGAAGTTAAGCCGTGCCATGAGGTTAGTAGTGTGAATATTTTGTTTCACATATAAATAATTTTATTTGTATTTTTATAAGTACAGAACAGTATTTTAATTTAGAGCATAGGCTTTCAGAGTCTCTGGATCTGTCACAATTATGAATTATTTTTCATCCTACAGTATATTATACAACTGACTTCCATTACATTATTTTCATAAGTAGATTTGAGTTAAGGTGATGTTCTGCTTTAGGTAAATAGAGTATTGCTCAGAGATAAAGGAATAAGATTTTGCTAGACATGTTTACTAAATATGATTAGATATGTGGTTTATTATCATCTTACAAGAGTAACATGTAGAGTTAAGTTATATATATATATATATATATATATATATATATATATATATATATATATATATATATATATATATATATATATATATATATATATATATATATATATATATATATATATATATATATATATATATATATATATATATATATATATATATATATATATATATATATATATCTTTATATATATATAATTTTTTTTTTACCCAAATCACTTTTCATGCTGTTTTTGCACTCATCCCAAAGTTCTATATAACCGCTGTGGTTCAGAGTTAAACGAATTAGTGGTTAGCCTAATTTTCAAATTTTTTAAGTTGCATGTGAAAAATTAACAAAGTTGGTATGATAAATAAAATTTATACATAGCATATCACGAAGTACAATAATAGAACATATTTTATGAACAAAAATAGCACCTTTCACACTCAAACCATCATCCTCTGGGTAATGCAACACAGTTCAGGCGGGCAGTCACCGAGCTGATTTAGAGACATGTGTCTGTCTGCTGTGTTATGTATATGTCGTGTCCTCACATTGGGGAAGGTAGTGCGGTGCGGCTGGGCTGGCGAGTCAATTATTACCCAGTGCCTCCACACATACGTTCACTTCTCACACATACACACCCATGCTATTCTTTTTTCTTATTTTTAGCTTTATATAATATTTTGTTTATTTATAAGCCACATTAGATCATTGTATTGTAAAGATTTTTCCATATCTCTCATAGTTTCATTACGTGTAACAATGGCAACCTGCCATCTCACAGGTCACCTTGCCCACACAGGATGTTTCTTATTGGATGATAATCATTTAAGCCATTGAGGGGTTGAGGGTTAAGCAGTGGCATAAAAAAATTGTGTGGTTTGACATCTATTACAGTCCTTTTGAGATCATTTCTGTTGATGTACACCATAGTTGGGGTGGGGTGTTAAAGAGTACCATTTTCTCCACATGAAAGGTCTTGATTAAGCTTCTAGAATTTCATCAGTGGTAAGCTAATAACAATACGGTACATTATTATTATTATTACAGTGTTTATTTTATTTTATTTTTTTTCAGATATTATTATAAAACCCAAATATTTGAAGCAGTCCTTGGAAGAAGATTAGTGTACAAATTTGGTAAAAATGCCAAGAACTGGAGACCTTCTAACCCTAATTTCCCAGACCACCAAACTCATTAAATAGAAAAGGATCTAATGCCATAGTAAGCTGATATTATCTGTTGATGTTTTATCATGTTATTTTGCTGATTATATTTTTAAAATAAATGGTTAGTAAGAAATCTTTAGAAAACACCAATTAGCATTACAGGTTGGGTATCCCTTATCTGAAATGTTTGGGGCTGAAAGAATCTCATATTTGGGATATTTTCGGATTTTGGAATACTGCATACCTGTATAATGTGGTAGCTAAATTCGTTTATATTTCATTTACAGCATATGAATGCATAAAGCCTATAGGTAGTTTTATGAAATATCTTAAATCAATTTGTGTATGAAATATGTGATAAGATTTACACTGAAGAATCAGAAAGGTACACAATCAACTACCCCAAATTTATTTCTAAATCCCCTAAAAATTATCAATTTACCCTAAAATATTATTAATTATCTTATATGGTTTACATTTTGTAACTGTATTTTTAAGTGCCTTAAGGACAACGCAGCGGCGCTCAACCCTAGCCACCTCCTTGTCATGGGGGACTTTAACTGTGGCGATATTGTCTGGAGAAATGAGACCAAGCCAAATTTCTTAAATATCCCCGCTACTCTTTCTGTAGAAACTTTTGAGAGATAATTTTATGTTCCAACATGTTAAAGATCTGACTCATTACAGAGGGGAGCAAACACCCAAGCCACTGGACCTCATAACAAACGAGGAGGGTATGGTGGCCAAACTGGAACACCTAGCCCCCGTTGGCACCAGCTACCATGTAACGTTGTCCTTCAAATTTAACTGTTAGATGGTTTGCGACAAAACCAGGTCAAGATTAAAATATTACAATGGAAATTATGATAGGATGAGGGAGGAGATGAGGGGTATCCACTGGCCTGACTCACTAAGCTATAAGAATGTAGACACTACCCTGAATATCACAGCCAGTAAAATGAACTATTTGATCGAGAAATATATACCCAAGACGTGGGTTAGGACAAGCAATGAACAGGACAGGAGGATTGATGCCAGATCCAGGAATCAAGCAAAGTCAGAATGTAGAAGGGCTGAAAAAGAGTTTCATAGGCTGATTGCAAGCGAGGTCAAGTCAAACCCAAAGGTATTTGACCACTAAGCAAAGTCAAAATTAAAAATGATAGTAGGAGTATCGGACCCGAGGCTTGAAGATGGAACAGTAAAACCTTGACTAACCGACCCTTGATTAACCGACTTTTGGATTAACCACCGATCCCGGACCCCTAAAATAAATAAATATATATATATATATATTTTTTTTTTTTAAACGGGAATTATACCCCCCCCCCCGGACGCAGGTCACTGACCCACATCGTGGCCTGGAGGGCAAAAATGTAATAATAATAGTAATAATGATAAAGAACCATATAGAAATGCAAAAATTAAAAAAAATCTAGTTAGAAACAATATATGTATGTTGTGTTGTCAATAGTAAGAGAAATAATTGAGACCCCTGCAATTGTGTGTAAATGAGGCAGAAGTCAGATGAGCACCTGGGACTTGGTCACAATTTTCGTGTTCTTTGACTTTTCCTTTTTTTATTCACGGTTTCTGTGCTGGTTCATATTTATTTACTAAAATTGTTAATGTTTTAAAGCAAATGCTATTGAAATATGAATGGCAAATGAACAAAAATGAATAGAGGGACTTAAATAAGGTAGGTTAGGGATAGGTACTTTAAAAATGTATGTTCTATTTCCGTAGACTTTATTTACTATTAACCGACCTTATTTATTATCCGTCGGCCACTTCCCCCCATATGTGGGCGGTTAATCGAGGTTTTACTGTAGTTACACAGACTCTGGCCAAGACAAAGAAGAAGCGTTGAACAGTTTATTTTCCTCGGTGTTCACAGGGGAGGATGCGAACAATGTTCCTGCGTTTTAGGACAGACGGTTTGACACAGTGCTGACCCATATTGTATTCTCAGAAGAGGTTATAAGAAATAAATTGTCAAAGCTATAGGTTCATAAGAGCCCCTGCCCTGACAAGGTGCATTCCAGAGTGCTGAGAGAGTTGTGCAACAAACTTGCTGAGCCCCTGAAGATCCTGTTCTGTAAATCCCTGGATGAGCAAAAGGTCCCCAGTGATTGGAAAATGGCTTATGTGTGATTCTTATTTTTAAAAAGGGCGATCGACACACCATGAATAAATATAGACCAGTGAGCCTGAGCAGCCCAGCATAGTATGTAATGTACTTGAGAGCATTATAAGAGATGCCATGATGGAACATCTACTAAGAAACAACCTTGTAAAGGGTTGCCAACACGGTTTTATGCCGGGACGCTCCTGTTTAACACAATTACTCAAGGTACTGGATGTTTGGACCTGAATTCTGGAACAGGGTAGCAATATCGACGATATATATATCTAGATTTTGCCAAGGCTTTCGACAGCCTACCCCAATGAAACACTAAAAGTTAAACTAGAAGGGTACAGGATTTGGGGAAGTGTCTTGGCACGGATCGGAGACTTTCTCAATGATCTCAAGCAGTGTGTGGTGATAAATGGCACAAAATTGTCATGTGTACCCATGACAAGCAGGGTACCACAGGGCAGTATATTGAGACTGCATTTGTTGGTTTGCTTCATAAATGACATGCCAGAAGCTATACACTCCTCCATACAAATGCTTGTGGATGATGCCAAGTTATTTACGGAAATTAAGAACCAAACAGATGTGAAGAGCTGTGGAAATATCTCTGTGGCTTCAAGAATGGTTGAAGAAATGGCTGCTAGGATTCAATGTCATGAAGTGCAAGAGGATGCACCTGGGGCATACCAATGGTAAGGAGGCATATCATATGTCTCAATGGGACGAAGAAACTGCATTAATTGAGACTGAATACGAAAATGACCTAGGTGTGTAAGTTAACAATGAACTGAAGTTCTTGGGCCATTGTGAGAAGGTGAACCAAGCAACAAAATTGTTGGGTCTTATAAGAAGGTCGTTAAGATATCTTGACAGTCCATCCCTTGTAATGATATTCAAGAGCAAGGTGCTTCCCCATCTGGTCCCTCGGGTATGCTAGGGATTGTCAGTTGATTGAAAATGTTCAAAGGAGGGCCACCAGACTGGTGCTGGCACTTCGGCACCTCAGCTACCCAGAGAGATTAGAACGTCTGCAATTGCCTAGCTTATACTACAGACGAGCAAGGGGGAACCTAATTGAGGTGTATAAACATCTCAAAGGGCACTTCTCAGTCGAGTGTTCTTACCTGGAGCTGGCGGACGCTCGTCCCACAAGGGGTCACAGCTCAAGGTTGAAGAAGCAGCAAGTCCAGAAAACAGTGTGGGCAAACTTTTTTACAGTGAGTTGTAAACTCCTGGAACAAGCTGCCAGAGAGTGTTGTGACAGCACCGAGTATGAGCTGTTTCAAGACCAAACTTGACCATTGCATGCCCAGTACTTGCCAACAGTGCATAACAGAGACATGATTGATTGTCCAAGCGGCTAACGAGCTGATCAGTGGTGATGAAAATAAAAGTATATAATACCTCCTTTAACAAGATATGCCAAATATTTCCACAATCTCTAAATCAACAGAGACAAGTAATGACAGCTTAAATACTTTCTAGCTAATTCTTGAGGATAATGACAAAAAAATATTTTTTTTAACCATATATTACTACATATACAGTATTGATGGTTTTCATATGCAAATAATTAATACTTACTGCGCAAATACGTGAAAAAATGTGCCAACCAAGATGTATTGGAATATTGCTGTTAAAAAAGTATCAAGAAACCAGAACATTATGTGAATATATATAATAGAAGATTTAATATATAACATTGTACTTTAAAATTATCCTAAATACCAGTCTAAGGATGTTTCCTAAAAGTGAGAGTACAGCATAGTAACATGATAAAAGATAACATATACTTTTTCGTATTTATGGGAGACTTGCCTAGGTTGTATGGAAGCGGAATTGTTACAAGAATTTAAGAAACAACCAATCAGTTTAATGTGAAAGTACATTAACATTAATTTTCTTACTATTATAAAGTAATTATCCTAAAATATGAGTAAAATACCCCAAGAATCTTTCATTGCCCTAGATTTTACCAAATTTTTGCAACCCTAAGTTTTACCCGATAGAACGTCTGATTACCCTAAAATGGGGATTTGTGAATTTCAGATAAGGGATATCCAACCTGTATTAACCATAATATAAATAATAAATTTGCAACCATAATGCAATAGTAACTAAGTTTTCTTGTAATCTTTCTAAGATTAAGGTTTTTTAGGGCTAGCCATGGCTAAGTTTTCTTGTAATCTTTCTAAGATTAAGGTTTTTTAGGGCTCATTTCACTGCCATGGAATTGTTTTATTAATTGTAATGGGGTCTCTTCTAGCATAAAATTGTCTGAAAAATTGTATGAAACCATAAAAAATTAAAATTAATGAAATTTAAGCCACTTTTTTCTAGTATAAGTTGAAAAGGTAGGAAAATGTTTAGTAACATCTCGATTTCCATTCATATTTTCCTTGATATGTATTATAGAACAAAGCTTGTAGAATATCGTGGTATAAGGAGAAATAATACAACACAAAACTCGTGGAATAATTATTGTTACCGCCACAATAGGATAAACTAGAAGAGAGAGGGATAGAGAAAGGGAGACAGGAGAGAGACAGAGTGTTGACAACAAACTTTGCTGAGGTGTTAAATGTGAAACAGATAGCCCTCGCCTCGGACTGACTCACTCCCTGTGGGGTTCAGAAGATAGTCTCTAGCCGTCCAGTGAGCTAACAAGTCAGGGAGCTAATATGTCCTACATTAGACCTGAAACATGCAAGTTTTTATATGGTTTAACACCCCACTCTAGTCAAATATATCATATGTAGTTGTTAATAGTGAAGGAACGTACGAATGAATTAATTATCTCGTATGTAACATATGTAATTTGTACTCTGCAGGTTTTGACCGAATAAAGAACAGTCGAATCCTACATGCAAGGGTCTCGCTATCCCACAGTCGCTCATTGGGCGGTTACAGTCAAAACGTGGGTCCTACAGTCTGCCGATACAGTCTACAGAGAACTGACGAGTGACTCGGCCGTCGACGGACCTTCAGCGGGGCCCTTCCCTCCGACACCCGACACACCCCGCAGCTACGCAGCAGGAGACCGGGGATGCCTCTGTGTGAATCATCGACTAAATTGGGATGCCTATAATATAATAATAGTTAACCCCAGCAAAAAAGGGGGTTGTGGGTTGAGTGTGTGTATAGCACTCAACGTCTATAACACACGTAGAGAAGTGTGACACCTCTGTATGTGCGTTCAGTGTTGGAAAGGACTGGTCTCTGTGCCAAAATTGTTCGTACGGGCGCGTGGGAGTGTTATTGATCATTTTGGACAGGCATGCTGCCTGCCGCGAGGACTGAGTGTCAGGAAGGAGTGGACTCTGTGCCAATATTATTCGTGCGTACATGCGGGAGAGATAGTGTTCAAAGCATACAGCCAGACTGGATCGCCAATTGTAAATAAAATTTAAGAACTAGTGAGTTGTCCTTTCTATTGGAAAATAGTAATAGTGACAGTTAAGTAACGTTGTGAGTAAGGGCGCAGGAGTGTTTGTGGCATCAGTTTTATGAACTTAGCAGTTGTGTAATGAATTCCTACACTGATTTTGGTGCCTCTGTTGTCATGTTAGTGTGACATCGCTTGGGTTTATTGCATGCGTTTGTATGACATCGCTTGTATGACTTCAGTTGTATGACATCACTTGTACGGCTTCAGTTGTATGACATCGCTTGTATGACATCACTTATATAACTTCAGTTCTTCACTTGTATGACCTCAGTTATATGACATCGTTATAAACGAGCAGACATGTCAGTTGAAGAGCATTCCCGCTTAACCGAACGTCTCTATAACTGTGCCACCAGTCATAGAAGTGAACAAGGCAGAGGAGGTAAGCCTAGCCAGAGTAGAAGACCTGGAGGCCTTGAACAACGGAGATGCTAACCGGTCACTCACACAGCCAGGGCGAAGTGAAGAAACCCTTTCACCCGAGAGAAGGATGACACCAACAGGCCGGATGAATAGGGTAATCGGGGTTATCAGCGGACGCTCACCCAATTGACGGCAATAATGCAGAATATGAAGGATCATATGGAGCAACTGCAGACATTAGGCAATACAGAGGACTTTGGTGAGATGCTGTCAGTACCAGGAGGAAGGCCTTTTCAGGAAACGAGTGAGGGTATGACAGCTGCGACGAGGTATCCACGAGACACGTTGTCAACCGCCAGAACCAAGGGTGTCTAGCTGCTACACCTTGACACCCACCCAAGGAGGGTTCCCAACACTCAGTGCCTCAGAGTCAGGAACATCTCATCAGGGGGAGAGGGAACATGTTTCCACCCGTCATACCCACTTTCCGGAAGCAGTGACACTAACAGGAACCCAGGAGATGGAAAACCAAGTACAAGATATACAGCGAGAACGCCCAGGACAGATGGAAGGGAGGCCATCGGACACGATGCTACCAACCCAGAGACTGGAAGAGTTAATGGCCACTATGAGGTTTCCCCAGAGGCCGATGCTGAGGTTCAGCGGAAGGACTTGTGACGAGTATTGGGAGTAAACGCATACCTTCCAAAGACACATTGGGAAGGCGCCCATATGCACTAAAATTGGAAACGCTTCTCTCGGCCTCTACACTGGCTGCGCTAAGAAATCCCTAAGAGGGTGCCTGCAAATAGAAGACCCAGGGCAGGATATGAACAAGCTCTAGCCTTGCTGGAAGAGCGTTATGGCAACAAGCAAGCCTACATCCAAGAACTGAAAGGCAAGGTCCTACATGGTCCAGCCGTGAGAACAGATGGCATTAAAGGACTTCAGGAGCTCACGGACGATCTGGGAAATTGCATAAACAACTTAAAGGTACAGGGAAAACTGCACGAAATTGACACGTACGAATCACTGAATACTTTGGCTAAAAGATTCACGGGAAAGATCAGGTTGCGATACGAGGATAGAGCATATGACTATGAAAGGAGACACGGGAATTCTCCAAAGGTCGAGTGAATGAAGGATTTTGTACTTGAGATGCTGGACAGGACAAGGAGGGCTTCGAGGAGACGAAAACAAGTAGAGCCGAGCGGGAGATGAACAGGCTCACACCCATACCCTTCCTTATCAGAAAAGAGACCTGTGGGCCTAGTGACTTCGGAAAGAGAGGAGGTTAGAGGAAAGGACAACCGCACTTCCCCGATGTGCCCTGGATATCACCCTCTGCAGAGATGCCAAGTATTCCTCAACATGTCGACTGGAGCGCGAACTTCACTCGTACGTGAAGAATGTCACTGTTTCAACTGCTTAGATAGTGCTCACCGGATGGCCGAGTGCATCCAGAAGACAAGGTGCGGCATAGATGGCTGCTATAGCTTCCACTCGAATCTCCTGCACTTCTCGAGAAATTCTATGTGCAATAACACGCCAAACCAGGACGAACCATCATGTCGGCACCGAAATCAACGACCAGTGGAGCTAGGCCATGGAAACCCGAATCCAGCTTGAGAGTTACGGAGAAAAGGGCTGGAAACAGGGAGGTTGCACTGGTAACCACGAACTGAGAAAACCTGTATAAATGGGCCAGAGATACTTACGATCGAGAAAATAGCCAGTGCGAGGGGCCCGAAGATTACGACATATGACTAGCAGATCCAGGCAGAGTTGCACTCCCCATATTAAATGTCAAGGTCGGGGAGATAAGGAGAAAAATGAATACAACAGTGATCACAGGTCGCAACAGTATCCGACGACTCGAGAGACCTAAAAGCACTCACACTGCTTCACCTTCTGCGAATGCACGTGGGTACCCTGCCCACTGGAGGCGATCAGTCCATAGCAGAAGTGTACCGACGAAAATGAAAGCATGCCCAATTCGTTGCAGACCAATTCTGGAAGAGGTGGGTGAAGGAATATCTCCCGACACTCCGGCGGCGACAGAAGCACTGGAGACATCGTCATCATATCTGGACATCCTCTCCCAAGGAGCAAATGGATGCTAGGAAGGGTATTGGAGGCGGTACCGGGTGAAGACGGCCTGGTGCGGTGTGCCAAAGTGAAGACGAAGGACTAGTGTTAATACGTCCAGTGACAAAGCTCTGCCTATTGGAGGGAGTCGGAGAGTGAGACTCCCGGCAGACAATGGGTTTCGAGCAAGCTCAACAGGGGGAGTGTTACCACCACAGTAGGATAAACTAGAAGAGAGAGGGATAGAGAAAGGGAGACAGGAGAGAGACAGAGTGCTGACAACAAACTTTGCTGAGGTGTTAAATGTGAAACAGATGGCCCTCGCCTCGGGCTGACTCGCTCCCTGTGGGGTTCATTCAGAAGATAGTCTCTAGCCGTCCAGTGAGCTAATAAGTTCTACATTAGACCCGAAACACGTAAGTTTTTATATGGTTTAACACCCCACTCTACTTAAATACAGGTATATCATATGTAGTTGTTAATAGTGAAGAAACGTACGAATTAATTAATTATCTCATATGTAACATATATAATTTGTACTCTGCAGGTTTTGACCGAATAAAGAACAATCGAGTCCTACGTGCAAGGGTCTCGCTATCCCACAGTCGCTCATTGGGCGGTTACAATTATAATTAAAGGGCCGAACAGCGCACCCTCCTCTTGCTCTAATAGCCAGAGTGACACTGGCTTCATGCTGCCCTGCCATGCACACGATGACCAAGACCATCTAGGGGAAGGTGATATGGCCCACACAGAAAACAACGTCTGTCAAATGGCATCCAAAGATCAGACATTTTCGCCGAATAGTTTTTGAGTTATTTGAAATATAGCCAGTGTCATGAGGCTGAGCATAAGTTTTGCTTTATGTTGGGCATACAATGATTATTAGATAAAGTGGTTTATTGATGGAAAAATAAATGTTTACTGTTATTTGCAGTATGGGTCACATATGTCTTGCCAAGGATATGGAAAACTAACTCTTCTGCCCCTGAGGATGACATCCCTTGATTGGAGACCGAATTAACATGCACAGGCATTAAGTTTAACTGTAATAAGTTGTAAAATGTCTGCCCATTTGCAGTAAAAGACACCAAATCTTTTTAAAAATGTCTTGTATTTTTCAATGCAGTTTAACCTTATTTTCAAAATAATATTTTGTAATACACATCAAATGTTAATTTAAGTAAGATGAGTCGACAAGAATCATAAAAGGTGTGTGAGCCCTTAAGTTTTGTAGTATGTCTGTTCAAAACCTACAATTTATTGTAATTTGCAGTCATAGAACCTACCCCAGTAATACTCACCATGGCTTGATGAAATGCCAGACACCTAATAATTATTTTTGTCACAAAACTGTTGGAAGGTTATTTGTAAAATTTGAAGCACTTGACATATTTATTTTTCTAAAAAAAAATGGATATAAACTATAGTGTAGTCTTTAAATAAGTGAGGATATATTTTCTATGAAATGTTTTTTTTTTTAATTAGAAAGTTTAAACTTGTACAGTACAGTATATTATAATTATGGAAACCTTATTATGTTCCGGATCAAAAGAAGGTTGCCATTCAATAATGTTAGACAGGATTTTGTAAAAAAAATACAAAACTTGCATGTATAATAGTCTTTGAAGGCAATAATATAAGCACTAATAAAAGTACTAGTTTGGCAATGCATGGGGAAAAGAACACTTGGGCATCTTCAAAAGGTGAAAAATGCTACCAATTTTCATTACATTTCCTGGCCACACCTCTGCATATCTGTAGGTGTGATTCACTTTCCAGAGAATTCTTACAGGTTGTTTTCCGAGAATTTGAGAAAGTTCATACACTAAGGATGTAAAAAATTATATTTAAAAGTTCGTTTCAATTGAATAATTATTTGTAAAGGACACAATAAGAACCATTTTTATTGTCTTGGTAAATGAAAAAGTTTACAAATTTTAAATAAATTCTCCCGAGGATATTTTCTCCCTATGCAATGCCTATTTGTGCTATGAAGACCAGTAGGCCATACCAGTACTACCATATAGCACTACAATCTTGACAGCACAAGATATTTCATCATGTCATTTGTACATCAAGGTCATACATGCATTAAACCATTGTTAAAATCAATGTCTGGACTGGGAATTACTTACAAAAGTGGGTATAATTGATGTTGGTCTGTTACAGTTTGGTGTACAGTATTAGTTATTCAGTTGGTGTTCTGTCAAGATGAGCAGGGTTTGCCACACATCCTGGAAGATTCTTAAAGCCAAAGAATAATTAAAGTTTAGAAATACAAGGAAGTTCAATACAAAGTAATAAAAAATACGTGAGTATCATTTTTAATGGATATTTATAATATATGCTGTATATAATACTGTATATGCTTTCTTTTTTTTATTCTTATGTTGAGTAATTATATTTACTGAATGTCATAGAAATTGTCAGTGTTCGCTCTTACTACTCATTACTCAGTCACCAAAATCTTATTGTCACTTACAGTTGTATGTTTTAGAAAGGAGTAAGGGTGGAGTTGTGGCAGTTTCCATAAACTCAATCTTGGGTAATTGTAGAGTTTTTCAACTAGTCATAAAACATATGTAACATTATTAGTGTGAAACATATTGTAACATTACATGATGTTCAGTTCACCTACATAAAATGTGCCAATAAGGAAATAATAACTTTTTTAGTGTATTGCTCTTTATGGTAAATTATATTTATAAACATTACTTAAAATAATGCCATGTAGTGAAAATAATTTAAAAAGTTACAACACCGAGTATTCAGGGTTTATTTTGCCAAATCTGAGCTTTAATATTTAAAGATTAACAGTTTTCAAAACAAATACCATCTCCATGTATTTGTTTTACTAAGTTTTATACTATTTTTAATGACAAAGTTCAACATTAAGTTGGAATAACAAGGTAACCAAGTAATACATAAAACATAAGTTGATACAGCAGAACCTCGATAAATCAGACCAGTATATCGGAATTCGCTTTTTTCAGACTCGCTGAGTTGCACTGGACCACTCCCATATTCACCAGAAATATTTTTTAAAAAGTTGAAAATCCAGCATGCAGTTGAACGTCTGTACTTGGGTGGCATGTGGTACATGTCTCATTCTCTCAGTCTGAATCTTGTAGAGTACGTAGTATATTTAAAGGGGATACTAGATGGTTTTAAGAAATGGGTTAAAATTATTTAAATACAGGTACCGTATATACTCGTCTATAATCCTCCCTCGTTTATAGGTCGACCCTGATTTTTTGGACCAAGAAATCATTAATTTATGATATTCCTCGTTTATAGGTCAACCCAAGTTTTTGAAGGTAATGGAACAACAAAACCTTCAGTAAAAACGCTCTACGTCCTATAAACTGAGGCTCGCCGTGCCTGAAACACCGAGTGCCGAAGGCAAATTGTTTACCATTTATTATTACGACACTTTACACTGAAACGCGGGTAGTTTCAACAAAAATATTGTATATTTCCATTCAAGTATTTATTCAAGTCAATTAGGAGGGAATATTATTGTAATACAACAGTTTTTTAACTGAAAACTATTCGAAAAGCTATTACGATAACATCTTTTGAACGAAAGAAAGCAAAAGTCATTGTTTTCGTCATGATTTTATCCCATTTTCCACTGTAATACGTACGTCATTTCAGCAAAAATATTACATTTCCGTGAATGTATTATATCAAGCACAGTATGAATAGAATATCACTAATATAACAGTATTTTAACAGAAAACTATTAAAAAAACGAGTAACATCTCTTGAACATCGGAAGGTTAGGTAAAGTCTTTTGTTTTCGGCATGTAGTTTATCCAAATTTACATTGAAATACATCAAGTTTCAGCAAAACTACTATTTATTTCTGAGAATATGGAAATGTAATATTTTTGCTGAAATGACATAATGTACGTATTACAGTGGAAAGTGGGATAAAATCATGACGAAAACAATGACTTTCGCTTTCTTTCATTCAAAAGATGTTACCGTAATTGCTTTTTGAATGGTTTTCAGTTAAAAAACTATTGTATTACAATAATATTCTATCGTAATTCACTTGTGATGTAACAGTTTTTTAACTGAAAACGATTCGAAAAACATTTTAATTTTAGCATACGTTAAAATTGTGTTTACCGGTAATTCTTATTTTCCAGAAATATGACAAATTTGTATACAGTCAACCCTTGCTTTAAGCGGTCCCACATTCTGCGTTTCCACGTTTACGCGGTACCCTGCCGAAACAGGAATGCTCACATTCCGCGGTGCGTGTACCCCTTTACGCGGAGAGCCGCGCCATTTTTGGATCCAAACCTCCCGCCATGTTGTGTAAGCGGCGCGAGCATGGTGCGCACAAGGTCGCCCAGTCATCAAAACATTACCGAGTTCTTCACCCGCCACCCACCACAGCCGGCCCAAGTCATTGATAGTGATAATTATAGTGAGGATATGGACTTATATGGACTTTGAGGGGTTTGACAAAGAGGCCCTGCAAGCCTCTGTGGTGGATAGTGATACAAGTGTTACAGGTGAGGGCCAATAATCTGCCCTCTGCCTCGGAACCAACCGCCCATCCCTGTGTGCCCAGCCATCTTTTCCACTAATGTAAGTGTTAAAAAACCTAATATTATTGATGTTTCTCTTAATTATTAATTGTGTGTGCATACCATCATAAAGTTAAGATAAAATTTTTACTACAACATAGTTGTGTGTCGTCAAAAAGTGGAGTTTGGGGGTCGGCCCGGTCTCTATTTCAATTAATCCCATATGTTATATTGTTCACTTTACGCGTTTCTCACTTTCCGCGGTACCCTGTGGGTTATATTAACCGCGTAAAGCGAGGGTTGACTGTATAATACAATGTTACGGTACTTTTAATGTACAAGTATTCATTTTTAAAAATACAGAAGACACCAAACAAATACCAGTACGGATATTTGCGTGACTCTCCTGCCAAAAAAGACCAAACAGCTGGTACTCTCTCCCTCAGCCCTACCAAAAATAGCCCAACAACATCTTTCTTGTTTATTCTCTTCCAATTTCTCACTTTAACTGGTATTTTCTACTTCATATTGCCTACATCAGATAAACTACAGTACTTGAGGTTAGACACTGTTGTAAATTTGATTACCGGGTACTGGCAGGATGCCGTTAGAACCACCTGACCCTACCAACAGTGTTGCAAGTCAGACACAGCATTTTTTTTTTTTACATTTTTGGTGTCTCCATTTCTGTTATTTTTTCTGTTGGGTTTGCACAATAGTAAACTGTTTACAGTACAGTGACCCCTCGTTTAACGTAATTTCGATTAACGAACTGCCTTCCATAAGGATCTTCAATTCGGTTAACGAAGTTCTTACGAACGGACCTCAACATGTTTTCGCTTGCACTGACCGGGCAACCAGCTTTAGTATCAGTCCGCCAATACATTAATCGGTTCTAGGGCTTAAATTCCTTACTATTTTAGTAAATATCAAGAAGTTTATACTATTCAATAATTTTAAAAGTTTAATATTCAATTTTTTAGTCATTTTAACAATTATTGAACATAATTGAAGATAAAGTGACTAGTTTAATGCGCGGCATCCAGCCTCTTAACACAGCATAACAGGAGTTAGTCTCTCTGTTTTCACTGGAGGTAACATCTTGCTTGAGACTCTCTTCAACTAAACGCTTTTTTCTGTGTTTCCAAGCAAATTATTGGTCATTTTGAAATATAATTTACATATTGACAATATATAATGCAGTGCAGTGTTGATTTAAAGAAAATAATCTTGAATTACACCAAGAGAGCTAAAATTTTATGGGCGAAATGGCGCCATGGGATGACTTCTCTTCCACCCCAATGCCTTCTCTTCTTCCTTCTCCTCCACCCCCATTCTAAATCCCATCATCATCATCATCATCATCATCCAGGAGCCTTCTACATACACACCTCAAAGTAAGTGAACTTTTCTGCCATTTTTGTTGAATTTAGGAAATTTTCGGTGAACTGAAACCAATTACCCAAAAACCCATTGAAACAATGGTTTCGGTTAACGAACTTTTCGGTTAACGAACGACCTTCTGGAACAGATTGAGTTCGTTAACGGAGGGGTCACTGTATTGTAAAACGATTTGGGAAAAGAAATACTCTAACTTAAAATTTTAAACAGAAATTCTTGAAACTGGCAACTGTGTGCTGAAGATGATGACAAGGAAAATGATTTTGATGGATTTTAATGAAAATATTCATAAATATGGTATCGTAGTATTTATTCAAGTGAATTAGGATAGAATATTATTGTAATAACAGTTTTTTAACTGAAAACCATTCGTAAAGCGATTACGGTAACATCTTTTGAATGAAAAAGCGAAAGTCATTGTTTTCGTCACGATTTTATCCCACTTTCCACTGTAATACGTACGTCATTTCGGCAAAAATATTACATTTCCATATTTGCTTGAGAATATATTCATTCAGGCACAGTTAAGGTAAAATATACTTGTGATGTTAGATTTTAATGAAAATATTCAGAAACACGGTATCGTAGTTTTCTTTTGTTTCAAATTTAATTAACAAAGATTGATGTATCTATAAATAAACTTCTAAAAATTAATACTTTATGTTTTACATCGTCCTGTTCTACTATACCATGCATTTGGCCACTTTGGGCTTGCTATGATGACACAAAAGATTTGCCCTGGCAACTGTACCAACACTCACAGCTGGTGGTGCGTCGTTTCCATTGTTTACTGGCAGTAACCGTGTACAGGTCGACCCCCAATTTTTTGCCAAAAAATTTGGTCTTAAAAACTCGAACTACACACGGGTATATAGGGTACATATTTTAGGAAATGGGTAACAAAAAAGAAATCTTATGAAAAGATCAACACTTGCTCACTGAATACTGTAGTGGTCAAATCGGATTTGCTTGTAGACCTAATGGAAGCTAAGACACTGTGTATGTAAGCAGGGGAGGTTGATCGGGTGTTGCCACATTCATCAGGCGCAGTCGTCAGGTTTATTTATTGATTTATATTCTCATATGATCATCCTCTTGTGGTGTATGGTCATCATGATGAATACTTGTATAACATCTTCAATAATATAGTAAAAATACAATATGTAATTTGACTTCAAAAGATAAGCTGTATCAGAAGGTACTATATTCACTCAGGATGCATTATTCATGTGAGAGCTTTCAGCAAATCAGCATACAACAAGGTCACTATAACATACTGTACAGTATAGTATTTGATAAGATGATGTCTTCCTGACAATATTATTTATTACCTTTGAGTGATGGCTCAATTTGGCAATTTGTACACTTAGACAAGTGATTAATGAATAAACTGGGGTATGTGCAGATGAAAATACTGTAATACTACAATACGTATTACTAATTATTTATTAGTCTGCCACAAGGGCCTAAGTATGAGAGCAGGGGGGGCTTTAAAGGGACCTTGACACTAAAGCCCTGCTACCAAGACAGAGTAGAAGCGATTGTCACAGTAATAATAAAGATTAATATTATTATTAATCCAACAACTAGAATTACACCACATTGTAAACTGGGCTTAAGGCTGAGAAGATTCGTACAGAATCAGCACACCCCCCCAACAGCCATGAGGTGCAGGGAATCAGGGGGCTAAACCCAGCATCACCAGAAGTATGTTGACTTGCAATTACTGCAGGATGATATATGATGTAAATTGTGCAGGTCTGGGCTATATAGCATTCAGGTTAAGCATGGAAGCTGTTGCTAGTATTTCCTGGACTGCAAACGAAGCGATTGCAAACCGTTAAACAAAGCAATTGCAAACAGTTGGGGAATGAGATTCCTAGGAATGGAAATAGATGAAGCTGGATCCCTGCTGGTTGCCAAACTAGAACAAGTTAGGAAAGAGATCCTCGCTAAGACTGAGGAAGTAGCTGATACAATGGAGGGAGTAGTGAAGAAAAATTATGCTCAGGCTTTAGCAGGGCCACAGAAGGTGGCGGAGAGAACGCAAGATCAGAACAGGTTCTACAGTAGCTAGGGACTCTGAAGAAGTGTGTTGAAGAGGTGGCAACTAGCAGACCTACTGTTAAGTCGGAGGAAGCTGAAAAGCAGGAGGACAAGCCTCGCCCCCTCAGGCAAGAAAACTTAGCAATGCATGTCGGAAAAAATTCATTCGCCCTGATCACACGGAGGGAGGAGTTGCGGAGGAACGGGGACGAGTTTACATGGGTTATATCCAGGGGGAGGGTAGTGGAAGCAAGAACACCAGCACAGAGCCAGGGGATGGAGGGACACCCACCCGCTCTACCTCCCACCCAGGTGGAAACATGCGCCACATAAACAATGACATATCTGACCACACCCTGCAAATACAATGTATTTAGCAAATGCTGCAGCTACTGAGAATGGAGGAGGGCCGCAGTCATTGCCAAAGGCAGAGATGTTACCGAGAACAAATTCCAACTTGAAAGTCTTGTACACTAATAATGACACGTTCCTTGATAAGAGAGAGCAGTTTGAAACACTATTGAAGGTACATCAACCCGATATAGTAAGTGTTGTAGAACTGTTGCAAGAACAGGAGAATCAACCCGGAGGAATGCGAGTTCAGTATTGACGGATATGATTCGTTTACCAACCTTTCTCAAGCAACTTGCAAGAGGGGTGTGGTTATCTATGCTAGGCAAGACCTTAGAGCCAGTCAGGTGAGGGTACAGGGAGAGAATGTTTTTGAAGAATCAAAGTGGTGTAAAATTAAATTAAAGGGGAGAGACTTACTTATTGTCGGGTGTATCTACAGATCCCCAAACTGTAGCTTATCATTTCATTTATTTTTTTTAAGGAAAGTTGATTCTATTATGATAAATGTTTTATCAACGCAGCACCAAATGAACCTAAATGATATGAGAATTATGGTGAAATTGCATAATGATGTGTTAAAGGGACCTTGGGGGAGAGCTGCCCACTGGTGCCCCCCCCTTCCCCACCTGCTGCTCCCAGATCACTCTCATCTCCCACACACAATATACCCCTTCAATTAGTATTTTCTTTTTATAGTATACTGTAAAGTATTACAGGTATACAGTTTTCTCTTTATTCATAAGATAAATTCTGTGGTCATTTACATATTGTATAATACAGTGATATCCCCGTTAGCTGGAACAATTGGTGCAGGGCACTTCCGGGGATGAGAGATTTCCGACTAACCAGAAAACTTTCTCAAACCCGGAAAAATTCTTCATCCCCGGAATCTTCTCCGGTTACTGGGAAAAGTTTCCAAGTGTCTAAACTTGACATCTTGCACACAGTGGTCCCTCGGTTAACGAGCACAATTCGTTCCAGAAGGTTGCTCGTTAACTGAAACCATTGTTTCAATGGGTTTTTGGGTAATTGGTTCAAGCTCACCGAAAATTGCCTAAAATCAACAAAAAAGGTAGTAAAGTACACTTACTTTGAGGTGTGTATGTAGAAGGCTCCTGGATGATGATGATGGGAATTAGAATGGGGGTGGAGGAGAAGGGAGAAGAGAAGGCATTGGGGTGGAATAGAAGTCACCCCATGGCGCCATTTCACACATAAAATTTTAGTTCACTTGATGTAATTCAAGATTATTTTCTTTAAATCAACACTGCACTGTGCTATATATTATCAATATGTAACATATATTTCAAAATGACCAATAATTTGACTGGAAACACAGAAATAAAGCATTTATGTTGAAGAGTCTCAAACAAGATGTTCCTTCCTCTGAACCTGTAAACAAACTGACGCCAAGCTTGGTGTGTTGAGTGGCTGTTTGGCGTGCAAAAAACTAGTTTCCTGTACTTCAATTATGTTCAATAATTGTTAAAATGACTAAAAAATTTAATATAAAACTTTTAAAATTATTGAATAGTGCAACCTTCTTGATATTTACTAAAATGTTAAGGAATTTAAGCCCTAAAACCAATATACTACAGCTGGTGGGCAGCCAAATGCAGGCGAAAACATGGGACTTCCCTATCTTTGCCAATATACCCAGTACCGTACTCAATTGGGTTGTTTTTCAACCATTTCGGGTGCTATTCAAATGCTCAATCACTGAGGCATTAATTACTTGCCATTAAAAGTTGTTATAACTTTGCAATACAGTACAGTAGGCCCTTCATATTCGCGGTGGTTATGTTCTCAAAATGGCCGCAAATCACCAAATCCGCGAACATTTACTGATCAGGGGGAGGGGAGGGGGGGGACATTTTTACTTGTGTACAAAGAAATGTATATTCCCTTTACATGTTTGCCTTTAGGACAATTATTTCTTTTACCTGTATTATGTACACAATATATATGTGTGTGTGTGTGTGTGTGTGTGTATTTAAACACACACAAAACACATACAAATAAATAATAATGGAAAAATCCTCTTACAAATAATTAGAAACAAATGTATTAAAAACGTGTGTCTACCCTCGTCTAATCCGTGCTTTGTTATTAATAAACCACGGAGTGGACTTATGGGTAGATTCAACATTTTTAATAAATTTGTTTCTGATTATTTGTGAGAGGATTTTTCCATTATTATATATTTTTATGTGTTTTGTGTGTGTGTGTGTCTACACATCACATCACATATATACAATACTGTATAGGGAAAGGAAATTACTGTCTCTAGAACGAATGGCTCTCTGTCCCAGCCGCAAAAATGACGGCAATATTAAAACTACCCACAGACAATCTTGGGTACATCCAGGGTGTCATCCGTGAATAATAGAAGGCCGCTAAATAAAAATCAGCGAATTATCCGGCGTACTGTATGTATAAATTATTAATAATAATATAAGAATTAAATACAAAATAACTTCCATTTCTTCCTTAGGTGCTGAAGGACAATCTTGACATTGTTAAAAAGTTTATTGAAATAATGAAGAATTTAGATGAAAATGCATTTTATAGGCTAAACATTATACAGTAAAGTAAAACATTTTCATAAATTCTGTTTCTTAATACAAAAAAAGAAAAAACTTAAAATTATCTAAAATAAAAAAAAACATCTATGAATGGACTGGACAGTACAGTACTAATACAAGTAACATTATACATTTTCTAAGCTTAAGATATGCGGTCTAGCGCCTCGAGCATAATTATGCTACTCCCACGGATTACCTGTAGAAGAAAATGGGGAAATTAGTTGAATCAGTATTTTTTCCTGAACTAAAAGGTACAGTATAGAAATACTGTACATAAACATAAAAACTTACATCAACCGGCCTTTCAGAATTAATTTTACAAACAGATGGTTTTACAGGCCACACAGCAACTTTTTTTTTGACGGGGATTAGCCCACCCGGGCACAGGTCACTGACCCACATCAGGGCAAAAATATAATAAATAATAATAAAAAAATAATAATAATAATAATAATACTAAAAATAATAATAATAATATGTATTATTAGTATTATTATTATTACAACAATTAATAAAATTAATAGCAAATTACTATAAATAAAAATAAAATACTAAAAATAATAATAACCAAAAATAAATAAAACGACGAAAAAATAAATCAAGAGTGAGAAACGATATACAGTACTGTATGTACTGTATGTTGTGTTGTCAAAGTAAGAGAAACAATTGAGACCCTGCAATTGTTGCTTTTGTTGTCCTTGTGGCGCAGTGGTAGCAATCCCTGTTCACAAACAGAGGTCCAGGGTTCGATTCCCGACTAGTGAGGTATTGTTTGGTATATATATATATATATATATATATATATATATATATATATATATATATATATATATATATATATATATATATATATATATATATATATATATATATATTCACGATACTACTGTCCAGAGTTGAAAGAAATATTAAAATCTTGTCCTTCATACAGTTCCAATTTTTAAATGAATATCTTGAAATACTGAATACTTACAACAACACCAATCCTAACACGATCACCAGTTTTGCGGACTTCCACGCCATCATCAACCACAAGATTCATGAATGGGTCAAAGCCTCGTAAAGTGCCCTCTACCACGCGGCCACCATTGAGCTTCGTCATCACACGCTTGTCCATGTACCTAATTAAAAACAGAAGGTAAATTAATTAAGTTTTACATGAAATCAATCACTTTTAATGGCAAAATAATTCTTAATACACAAAACTATTCCCTTAGAATTGCACTTGGAGCAGAAGATCAACATAAAACACAAGGATATATAATTATACTGTATATACAGTAATATATAATGCACAGGGGAATATGTTATGGATACAGATATTATTAAAAAGGATTTAAATATGAGGCTGTTATTTCCAGTTACCCTGTATAAGGAAAGTAAATATTTTTTTATAGAAGTCCCTTAATATACCACGGATTCAATCATCCGATTCACAAAATTCAAAGCTTAATTGTTTTAACATCGGGCTGACACCTTATTTCTACCACCACAGTGCTCAAGCGAGAGTCACCAGCAATGGCTTCGAGCAAGGGAGATAACTCAGATCCATCGTGATGCACTTCGCTAACCTAACCTAACGAAAAGTAAACCTACGGCTATGTTAAATACCCCAAAGTAACAGAAACATCAGTAATTATATCTCCATTTTGGATAGGTGACTCTTTGGAATTTAGCATTTTTCGCTGTTTATTATTTCATTATTTTGACTACATTTCAATGAAAACATTATTAATCAGGTTTTATTGACCTAAAACATATATTCGTTAAGATTTTACCCTGATTTAATATACATTTGGGTACTTTTGGGTAATTCGTTGGACCGCGATAATGACACAGGGAGGTGAATTGTGCAGCGGGACAGAGTAAATAAAAATAAATAAATTCATAATAGAAAGTTGTCGTTTCTTTTACATACTTAAATTAATCAAAACAATAAGTAAAGCAAAAATAAAAAAAAATCAACAAAAAACTTCTGGTGGTAGCCATTATCTACACCTTTACCCTATTCTCGTACCGGAACCTCTGAGGACAGCCAATGACATAATATTTACCCATCTTAGTATTTATCTAGCCAAAGGTGTATACAGGTAACAATTTTTTACCTAAATACAATAGAGTCACATGGTCAGAACAAGTCAAGAACACTGAACTTCAAAAACTAACAAAAACGACTTTAACTCAAATTATATATCATAGTACTAGTCAAAAGTGTATTTTAACTTACTTCTTTAACTCAGGAGGATGTGCTTTACTCATGTTGTATTAATATATTAAACCTCGGGCGTCAGTAAACGTTTGGGTCAGACGCTCTCAACACCAAGCCCCAACGATACCTTCTCTTAATACCGTTCGTGTATTCTATAAACTTCAAACTAATTTCATTAAAAAAGTCCTTAAGTTTATAGAAAAAAAATAGATTTATCTTTATATAAATTTTTAATTATTTATTTATTATATTTCATAAAGGAAAAGAATGAATTAGATAGTTTTGAAATGGTGAGAACTTAAAATCTCAATTACAGAACCTTGATATACTTAACAAGTTGTCCAGTTATTTTCGGTGTAAATAACACAGGTAATTATTTTTTTTAACATATTTATTTGATGTTATTCAATGTTGTAACTCACCTTTCTCTTTTAAGTGGAAAATATTCTGTAATTGTGTAACTGTTTGGATACGGTTTACACAATATTAGAATTATGGTGAGAACTGAACGGTTTGTGTCGTCATGGAGCACTACGGAACAATCTGGGTGGTTGCTATGGTTAAGGATCACTATGGAGCTACCTAGAAACTTTGACTCACCCACTACGCTAACGTTAACTTGAAAAAAATAATACAGTACTACGAACGCTACGAGGTGTGTAACAGAACGCAGCCCCGATGTGTTTGCCCTCTGGACGTAAAATAAAGGCTACCCTGTAATTCCCCAATTTACTGAAGAAGACCCTTTGCTTGGCGCTCATACAATGTCAATTACCTACTATTCTTGCTGCTCAAGAGATCACGTTGGTCACGAAATTCTTCAATCGCAAAACATGTTAAGTGCAACGGATAGAGTGAAACAACCGAGGCATAACACTAAAGGTTGTGAACACAATTTTATGATTCCTATTGTCCACAGTGACGAAGAAACACCATTAACTGAAGGTCTTGGTTAATGAGACTCAGTCTGAGACCAAATGTGAAGAAGAAAAAATTATAGATCCAGTTGTGTGTTTTCATGAAAAACTGGAGATATTGGGGGCCATTGTGAGAAGATAAACCGAGGAAATGAATTAGTATAGAACTTACATGAATCGAAATACTTTTTTTTTTAATTAATCAAGCCCAAAGGGCAGCAGGCTCATAAGAAGACATGCAGACTATCACAATATAAGAAGACAACAAGAGAATTATTATTTAGTTAGCTATCAGATTATCCCAAATGGTGACAAACTTGAGGCTATAACTAAAGGGGTCAATAAGAAAACCTCAACTAGCATCCTCCAAAATGTGGGTATCAGGTACAAGTGAATGGTGATACAATGTGATCAGTGATTCACCCTGAGGCAGAATATCACTCACAGTGGGGCAATCGAGATAATAGTGTTGAAGACTTAGATGTGGGTCTGTTACACAGTTTGAAGGGAGAGAAGTGTTGAACATCCTCTGTCTCAGAGACTTACCAGTTAGCTGGGTCTGTATCCCAGTCAAATAAGAGCCGAGCCAAAATAATATCTGTGAACCATAATTATGAGTCCACGTCGACGATAATTATATGGGAAGAGAAGAACTGTTCGTAGTGCCCAATAGACAGGCTAGCGGGCCCTGCGAGGGATGTACTGTATAGAAAAAAAAAGTGGCAGAACGTATATTCTCTCTCTGTAGCACAGGGGGGAGGGATAGTCCCAGCATCAGGGAGAGTAAGACGACATGCAGTTTTAGCGAGAGAGTCAACCTTATTATTGTGTGCTAAATCAACATGAGACGAAATCCCCAGAAACATTGTTACAACAGACTTCTCACGAGTTAAAGCCAAGAGCCGTGCTATACGTATGTTGGACCAAAGGGTCGTTTAGATTTAAGGGAGAAGAGGGCCTGGAGGACAGATTAGAAATCACACATGATCACCCAGCTCTCCATTCTACTTGCAGGGAGCCGACAGTTTACAGATAATTAATGTATGGCAGAGACTGAGGAAGAGACTGTCCATAGACTACAGAGTTAGTTATTTCGGAAATTATGAGGTGGGTTTTCCTTTGATGTGTGAGTGCAGAACACTATTGGACAGCAAATCATCCAGCATGGAGAACCATGATCAACATATGCAACAGGCACATTGATACCGAGGTTTTGCAATGAAGAGCAACCTATTTTAATGAAGTTAAGACCAACCTATAGCGAAGTATGGGCCTTAGTGCTCGACTTACTGCTTACCATTGTTAGTATACCCTTACTGTTTATGTATATTATATACCTGAATTTTCTATATACATACTAAATTAATGGAAACTTGAAAATTGTACTCAATAAATATATACTCATTGATCTGTGTAGGGAGAAACAAGCTGGTTACCGACACCCCCTGTCCTATACTGTAAATATCACCCAGTCACCCCACAGCATCAATATTGTTTCTTGACAATCAGTGCCATCTTCAGGCATCGATATAACCCAAAGAAATATCACAGATCAAAGAATATATATATATATATATATATATATATATATATATA
Source organism: Homarus americanus (assembly GCF_018991925.1). Taxonomy (NCBI): domain Eukaryota; kingdom Metazoa; phylum Arthropoda; class Malacostraca; order Decapoda; family Nephropidae; genus Homarus; species Homarus americanus. The sequence continues at coordinate 4,382,380 of NW_024725489.1, read as the reverse complement.
TATATATATATATATATATATATATATATATATATATATATATATATATATATATATATGTGTGTGTGTGTGTGTGTGTGTGTGTGTGTGTGCACTAAATGAACTCTGTCAATAACCAGTAACAAGCCTGAAGCATAACATCTTCACTCCTGACGGTTGTTTCATGAGGCCACTATCAATGATGCTCACAACACCACATGAACAGTTCATTCAGTCTTCAAACAAACATGAAAGCAATTAAATAAACTTTACTTATACCGTAAGCTATACCAACATAAAACATAGCTGTCCAAAGTCATAAGAGAAATTAACACACCAAATGAATACAGTGGAGAACTTAAACTATGTGTATAAACAAGTAATAATGTTTTGATGGACTTACGGCGCAAAATTAAACCGAGTGATAACAGGTGGAAGTGAACGTTGACGTGGTTGACAATGTTGTTTAACAGGTGGTATGGAGTTGGTGGCTGTGACCTGCTTCTTCCTCTTCACCTGCAACCCTTTCTGCCTCTGTGATCCTGATGGGGCCGCTGCGGGTGTGACGTGAGACAAAGAAGTTTTCTGGGCTCTTGGTGCTGGTGCTGCGGACACGGCCAGACACAGGGAAGAATTCGAGGAATGGCGTCTTATTCCCCTCGTCGACGAAGGAGTTTTCATGATCTCTTCAGGACGGTTTTGTTCCATGGACGATACTCTGGAAGCCTTGTGATAACGCCTTGATGATGAGTCACGTCCCATTGGTGAGGTGCTGGACCATCTTCGACCTCGGCCGCGCCCAACACTATAGGTACCACCATTCTCCATCAGCGTACATCCTGACAACCGCTGGACGAGATCTCCATCAATATCAATGCATTTTTTGTTTATAAACACCTCTACATTTTCCATGCGTTTAACACTTCCCACGTTTGCAGTTGTGGTACTTTTCATTGCATTGTCAATACGCATTTTAGACATTTTCTTTACCTTTCTTTAGTGAAATCACAGCCATACACAACCTTTTATTTACTTATCAGTAAGCCTGTTTACGTTGAGGTGAGTCTAAGCTCTCGCTGACAATGTTACTGAGGAAAGTCGCGGGTTGCTATACACTCAACATGACGCCTCAACCCTCTTGGCACCTCCACCGCACAAACTCTGCACATATGCAGACGCAGTTAACTCAGCAATAGGACTTTTGATAATTGATTTCACCTTATTACAGATGACACATGTTCTCAGTAAAAATCAAGATTATAAATACCAATGGTCGTTTATTTCGATGATGATCCCTTTATTACTGTGTGGTTGGCAGGGCAGTATTACTATCTGGGAGGCGACTGGCTGCTGCTAGATCAACAACGCTGAGTCAGCCAAGAGTGAGGGATCATCATTGCCACCCTTGTTTGCTGGTTTCTAGTGATAGGTACATTCCCTCTGTATCTGTATGGCAAAGCGTGGCAGGTCCCTAATAATGTCAAGTGTCAGGCCTGTCTCTAAGAGGAGGGATATTTGGTCAGGGAAGGTCGGGACTATGTGTTGGTGACGGCTGGGGGAGGGGCAATTTTGCAGTACATTTCCTCGATTTGTTTTGTACACCTGAACGGGTTTTATTATTTCTGCCAGAGAATTTTTTAAGTACAGTGTGTACAAGATAACCGTCAGGTTTGTTGGTCTAGTCAGGTGAAAATGTGGGTCACATAGGCTTGGATGCAGTACAGTGAATACTGACCATTCGGTAAGCAAAGTGGATTATATTACATAATGTTCTGTTTGGCTGAAGAAGGTTTGGATTGGTTTGGTTAAATAAGGGTAAATTCAAAATAGAAATATGATTGTTCTGGTTAATCAGGTTAAATTTACAATGGAAATAAGATTGGTTTTATAGAATCAGGTTAACTTTTCTTTACACTGGAAAATAGTGAGACTGGTTGCATTTGATTATGTTGAGAATGATCCGGTTGGCCTTCTGTCGATTTGGTTCTGTGATATTTCGTACTTTTTTTTGTTAGATGAATTTGATTTAATCAGGTTGGGTTCAATTATGTTAGCAAACGTTTCATTTGTTTGGATCTGACTAAGTGAAGGATAACGTCGCAATAGTGCAGGAAGACGTGAGTGAGCTGCTCAAATGATCCCGAGAGTGGCAAATGCGCCTTCAACTATTCAAATATCAAGTACGGCCTAGTCTTTTACTGAAAACACTAACTCCCAAAAAAATCTAACAGCCCCAGAAAAGGAACTATGTTATCGCGATTATCCAAGTCGACTGAGGGCCTTAGGACTAACAACCCTTCAGACGGGACACAAGAGGACAGATTTCATTGAAACATTAAAAATCCTGAAAGGGATGGAAAACGTCAACCCGAGACATTTCTTAGTGATGACGCGCACCACCAACTCTACGGGACATAACTTCAAGCTCACCATGTTGTCATGCAGAAACTAATAATTATAACGAAATACTTTTTCACGTAATTTTAGTCGGTTAATAATAGATCAGGTTCATTTTCGTTACATTAAGTTTGGTTTAGATTGAGCGTTAGGGGTCATATGAAGATTAGCCCCACAGCTAACTTTACCTGATAATTAAACACACTAATGCTACATAGGGGTTAGGTTAGGTTAAAGTAGATTAGGTCATGGTCATTTTTTTTATTACGAATATTAGTAAGGGTTGGGTCACTGCCTTATGACCGGAACATTGTGGACACCTGCTGTCCCCTAGGGACTTGATCTCGCTCTCCTCTACTGTATATATTAGCCTTGTCAAGTATTACTCCTTAGTCTGTACTCACCCCTGAAGATGTGACTTACACGAAAGCTCTTGGGAACTTCATGTTTTCTTCTTCCTTGTGGTTATCAGCATATACCTGGATCACGCGCACCTACAGTGATTTACTTGCTTATATATATATATATATATATATATATATATATATATATATATATATATATATATATATATATATATATATATATATATATATATATATATATATTTCATCTAGATCCATAATGAAAACGTGGGTTAAATAAATCTTGATAAAATCACACGTTGTTTCCCTTTCCCCGTGTGATTTTATCAATATATATATATATATATATATATATATATATATATATATATATATATATATATATATATATATATATATATATATATATAATGTGTAATGTGTGCAAATAAATCACTGTAGGTGCGCGTGATCCGTGTATATGCTGATAACCACAGCATTTGTAGTTATCAGAGAGAGAGAGAGAGAGAATTGAGCTTGTACAAAACCGCAATTGAAAATAGTAATTTATCAGTGGTGATGTAAGCCAGGGTCAAGTGATGGTGCTGGGACAAGTGCTGAGCTAATCCACGGTGCAAATTATTGCTGCCGTAAAAGTGATGAGCTTCGCGCTAATGCTAGACCCCACATGTTATGCTAAAGTTGCACACTCGATACATCTATGAACGCCTTATCCTCTGGTTAAAAATAATCAAATAATATGCATTATCACGCTCGTCTTGGTTCTTGGGTGGATCAAAATGAGATAATCTGTCCACCCTACAAGTGGCTGTGTTCACACGAAGAGTGGGCTACAAACACCGATGTAATGGAGAATGCGATATCAAACTTTCGTGGAGTGGATTAAAAGAATTAAAACGTAATATTCGCCTCACTTTGAAACATTAATCATTTGAGCGAATAAAGGCAAAATACTCAGTTGCCTTGTAAAAAATGCTAACAAATGCAGTAAAGTGATCTTTACACGGCCACGATTCAGTGGCGGATCCAGGAATATCAATAGAGGAGTGGGGGTTCCAAGAGGTTTTGGGTGTGGGAACAAGGCGAACAAAGCGAGCCCACCCACCTGAGAGGGGGGGGGGGAGGGGGCACTGTAAGCCCCCAGAAATATTTTTGAAATCTGATCAATATCCTGGGCATTTTGAGGCAATTTTGAAGCCATGTGCACTTGCTATTAGGAGAAATTATACGGTCATTAGTAGTTACTTGTGACTTTACAAAAACGCCTGGGTATAATACTACATTAAAGAAAAAGTATTGGAATTTTCTGATGAAAGGGGGGTCCAGACCCCCAGAACCCCCCTGGATCCGCCCTTGCGATTGAAAATAAGCTTTAGAAGGCTTCTTGGTCTGCCCTAAGGACAGTGTGAGTCAAGTTATTACTCTTCACCATTGTTTGTATACCTGCTTTGTGCTTGTACATGCGAAGCCACTGCCAGCATGGTTTTCTGTCAGCAAGCTCCTGCTTGACGCAACTACTTAAGGTGCTGGATGTTTGGACCCAGGTGACAATATCGACAATATTTATTTGGACTTCGCTAAGGCTTTCGACAACGTACACCATGAAAGACTAGAAATTAAATTAGAAAGTTATGGGATTCGGGTGAGTGTCCTAGCAAGGATCGGAGACTCTCTTCGTGACCGCGAGCAGTGTGTGATGATTAATGGCGTGAAATCTCCATGCTCACCTGTGACAGGCAGGGTACCTTAGGGCAGTGTACCGGGCCCCTTGTTGTTTGTTTGTTTGTTTCATTAATGACATGCCAGAAGCTATACACTCCTCCATACAAATGTTCATGGACTATGCCAAGCTATTCAGGGAAATTAAGAACAAAAAGGACTGTGAAGAGCTACAGAAAGATCTTTGTCGGCTTCAGAAGTGATCAATGGCCAAAGGAATGGCTGTTAAGATTCAATGTCACAAAATGCAAAAGGATGCGCCTAGGTCACACCAACAGTCAGGAGGCGTATCACATGTCCCAACGGAATGGAGGAACAACATTAAGGGAGTCCAAATGTGGGAAGGACCTTACCTGGGTGTGTATGTAGACACCGAACTCAATTTCTCGGACCACTGAGAAGGTGAATCAAGTAACGTTCAGATACCTTGATGCTCCGTCCCTCGTAACGCTATTCAAAAGTGAGGTGCTTCCCGTCTGGAGTACTGCCAGCCCTCTGGTCCCCGAGATATGCTAGAGATTATCAGTTGATTTAAAAAGTCCAAAGAAGGGCCACCAGACTGGTGCCCTCTCTACGGCACCTCAGGTACTCAGAGAGATTAGAACGCTTACAATTGCTTACCTTACACTATAGGCGGGCAAGTCCAGAAAACTGAGGGCAAAGTTTTTCGGAGTGAGAGTTGTGAACTCTTGGAACAATCTGCCAGAGAGCGTTGTGACTGCACCGAGTGTGAGCTCTTTCAAGACCAGACTTGGCCAACACTGGCGCAGGTTCAGGTACATACCGAGACCAATACATGCCCAGAGTACTTGCCAACAGTGCGTAACAGAGACGTAACCAACCGCCCAAGCGGCTAACAGCCCAGGCCAAATCAATCACCAGCGGCGAAGAGGATAAAGTAAAAGACACGTGCTGTGGGTGTGGCCCTACCGCATATTCCGTAACTGTATTACGATTCATCTGAAAGGTTATTTCAACCAATTACAGTGGGACCTATGACCGACTCACAGTAAATAGAAAATGGGAAATCTTAACGGATAACATTAACAATATTTAAATACACGCAGGAAATAGATACTGTAAATAGTTATATCGCAAATATCAAATATAAATCGAAAATATTGCCAATGAGAAATGTTGATGTATGTTTGTTAGTAAACCCATAGTTGGCCAATGGACGCATTTTTTTTTTGCCCCTCGTGTAACGAGGATGGCTGGCCTAAGGGCCACCATGGCGTGAATTTGTTTTTAAGGTGTAGAAGCTGTCGCCAACACAACAACCGCACCCTGAGTTAACGAGTTGCATGACCCAGTGTCAAGGAACAATCCGAGAAGACCGGACAACTCGCCAACTGCACTGGCTAACTATTACCCTGGAACACGATCCGCAAATCGATTAACATCCAGGTTCTCAATTACTACTGGGAAGACAGAGGCAAATGGTGTAACGAAACTTGCCCATAGTTTCACTCAATTACGTCTTGCTAAAGTCATGGTTTAGGTCATTATTAATGTTTCTGCTCGTACACTTTTTCTTCGTTCACTACTTAAATTATATTATATTAGCTATACTGCATTATATTATAGTTTACATTATATTCTATTGTAATACCTGTCCATCGTTAAATACTACATGTATATTTTTTTATTGCAACCACCTTTGACCACGGAAACAATATTCGCAGGTACAGTTACTGTTATCCTCTCCGCCACTGATCGGCTCGTTAGCTGTTTCGGCGGTCGGTACTGTTGCCAAGTCCTGGGCATCTGCTGGCTCCTGAATGCATCTGTAATTATAAATAAAGTATTGTCCACTGATAATGAGATATTTTGATGGTTGTTAATGAGACCTGTTCTATGCGGTTTTGCTTGTTATTAATCCTAATCAAACCTGGAATTAAAACAGATACTGACTGGAAATAGATAAATGTTTTATCACAAATAAATCAGAAAAAATAGCAAATGCAAACACTTGGTGGTTATCGTTTCTTTTCTGGCAACAAACCCAGTCAAACTTGATAATACGCCTTTATCTTTATTATTATTATTATTATTTTGGGTAAGCGCTGCCATACACGTACATAATATGCGTTAAGAACATAAGACCATAAGAATAGAGGAAAATGCAGTGAGCCTATTAGCCCATTTTGGACAGTCCCGTTTACACCCAACCCCTATAGCTCATATATCCATCCAACCTATGTTTGAAGCTATCCAGCGTGTTCCAGTTAATGATAATGTTTGATAACTTGTTCCACTCATCCACTATATTTCCAAACCATTGTTTACCTATCTCGCGCCTAAATCTAAATTTGTCTGATTTAAAACCGTTGTTACGAGTTCGCTCCTGATTGGATAGCTTAAGTACCTTTGTTATATCACCTTTCTTTAGCCCTGACTTCCATTTATACACCTCGATCATATCGCCCCTCACTCTACGTCTCTCGAGGGAGTGCAAATTAAGAGGCTTTAACCTGTCTCTGTACTCAAGGTTCCTAAGGCCCGGGATCAGTTTTGTCATTCTCCTCTGAATTCTTTCTAGGGATTCTATATCCATTCTGTAGTACGGTGACCAGAACTGATCTGCATGATAATTCTGAATTAATTACGCCGATGACTTTAAACTGATATGTACGGGAAATAGTTTGCTACTCAGATGTACAAATGATAATTAATCAGCTATGTTTTGGGCAACTATGTGTTTACTAACAAACATTAGAAAATAGTAGTTATCATCGTTAACCATCAACATTTCCCACTAGCCATATATCTAATAATATTTGCCTTATTTTATACCCATTTATCAATTTCCTGCATGTGTTGAAATGTTGCTAAAGTTATCCTCTAAATTTTCTCATTTTCTATTTACTGACTGGGTTGGGCGTAGGTCGTGCTGTGACTGGCTGTAATTACTACCGAGCTGCGTAATATAGTTACATTTTCTGCCACCAGCTCATACGAGGTCGGCCGTTGAGGAGGCGAGCACCCATCACCACCAACTATCTCTCTGAATTCGTCAACCATCACTTAGCTAACGGGAAGCTCGGTGGCTGACGATCTGGTGGCGGGAGTGCTCAGCCGCCTCAGCAGGTTAATATGCAGGTCAAATTATCAATCATCTCCCAGCCATCAACACGGATGCATGACTGTGTATCTGCTACACTACTTTTACTTTTACTCTTCGCCACTTGTCACCTTACTAGTCGGTCGGGCGATCGGTCAGTTCTCTCTTCCGCAATGTTGGCAAGTACTGAGCATGCGCGGACCGCTGAATGTATGCTGTTCCAGTGTTGATCAAGTCTGAACACAAAGGAGCTCATACTTAGTTTTGTCACAACATTCACTGACAAATTATTCCATGACTTCACAATTCTTCATCAAGTTAAAAAAATTTAACTCGCAACATATTATATTTTTTGTGACTTCAATATGATTTTGTATTTATACATTTCAATATCCGTGAACTTACTTTCTCACACGACACACACACCCACACACACACACACCACTCACCCAATCCACCTCCCATCCCCACACACCCACACACGACAACCCCCACTCACCCAATCCACCTCCCCATCCCCGAATACACACACACACACACACGACAACCCCCCACTCACCCAATCCACCTCCCCATCCCCCGAATACACACACACACACCATACCTATAGTCCACCCAAACTAAAGGTGGCCATGCCGAGGGCCCTTATTCTTGTTACAATTTGGAAGCCTAATACTATTCTCGCTTCCACATCTTAAGCTGATAGATTGTTTCATAGGTTTACCGCCCTCTGTGTGAAGAAGCAGTTCCTTATATTCGTCCTGTAAGCCACATCCACTCACACATGATCTAGCTCCCACATTCACTATACTTTCCGCTCAAACACTAAATGAACTTTCACCAAGTCATCACAATGAGCTACTCAGTGGAAAAATAAATTAAACATAAACAACGAACACCTAACGTAAAGTAACCTAACCTAACATAATGTAACGTAGCATAATATAATCTAATATGGCCTAACATAACATAACATAACATAATGTAACGTAGCATAATATAATCTAATATGGCCTAACATAACATAACATAACATAATGTAACGTATAACTAATAATAACTAACCTAATAACATAATCTAACCTAATCTAATCTAATCTAACCTAACCTAACCTAACCTAACCTAACCTAACCTTCAGGTGAACCCCCCCCCCTAACCGGGAGAATGTGTGTCGGCAGTGTGGAGGAAGAAGGAAAGTTAGGTCAAAGTTTAGAGAGAGAGAGAGAGAGTAAAGATTGTCAAGTAACTACATAGCAGCAGTGAGGTTGACTACAAGAGACTCCACCATACTGAACCTGGTGTTACTGTGCTCCTTTTCTCTGTGTCCTCTATAAACACACTGAACTGTATACCTGCGTTGTCAACATACATGGCGAACCAACTATATATGACGATTGATTTTACTGAATAAATAGAAATCTCTCCATCTATACTATCCCCTCCCTCTATAGAACATCCAGGTCGTGTTGTTTATATACTGTACATATTCTGCGCTCTAAGGTCCCATATAAACAAGACAAGAGTGTAGTTCTTCCCATGTATCACCTTATGAGTTGTGTGCTATGTATGGTTTTTAAATTGGTAATGTTTCAGCTGACTGTACACAACACTGAAGGGGTCATATTATGAAGATCAGCACTCCCAGCTTATTTCACTTGACGATTGAACACCCTCATGCTAACCTAACTTAACGCTCACATGACCTAAAGCTTACCTAACCTAACTTACCCTAACCTAACGCTAACCTACTGTAACCAAACGCTAAACCTAACGCTAACCTACTGTAACCAAACGCTAAACCTAACCTAACCTAATGCTAACCTAATCTAACTTAATCTTACCTAACGTTAAACCTAATATAATCTAAAGTTAACCCAACCTAACACTATGCTAATCTACGTGTACCCCGGGTCGGTAATGTACCCAGGTGGGGCGCACAACTGTCTGCACTACAATGAGGTGTAAAAGTGAACGGGGCACCAGAGTTAAATCTAATCTAACCTAACTTAACCCAACCTAACCTAACCTAACCACCCTAGGTCGCATTAGGTTGTTTAATCATCAGGTGAAATAAGCTTGGAGGTGCTACACTTCACATGATCACAATAACTCTAACACTTGGAATAGGAAATGCTAACTTACCCGCTAGAGATGGTTCTGATAGCACCAACGTGAGCTCCTCTAAATCCATACTTGACCAACACGGCAACACTGACATGCGTTCAAATACTTTACATTCAAGAGCCCAAATATACATGTCCAATAATTATATAACAGAGAACCGACCAACCATCCGACCGACTAGTAGGCTGACAACTGGTGAAATGGAGAAATAGTATCATTAGCTTATATAATAGACACAAAGGTGATACTAAACATAAGGGTATCATAAAAAAAATCATAAAAAAATCATGAAAATGTCACTAACGTATAAAGATTATATAACACACTTACAGGGTATATAAAAATGATGAAATGTCAAACTGGTAGCCTGCCTGACCAGACGGGTGGACAAGTCTCACTCACCCAGATAAACCTGTACCTTGTGGACATTTTAGTCTACAGTTACATAAGTGTGTGTGTGTGTGTGTGTGTGTGTGTGTTGTGTGTGTGTGTGTGTGTGTGTGTGTGAATGCACGTAAGACTCAGATTCTCTTTCAACGTGCCCCTGGTTCAGACACATCTCCGCCATCCGTCCATCTTAACGGTACCACACTCTCTAATGTTACCCACTTTTGGTATCTCGGCTCCCACCTGTCCACCACCGCAGACATCGATGAAGAGATTCAGCAACGGATCAGATGTGTATCTCAAGCCTTTGGCAGACTCCGAAACCGTGTCTTCAGCTGTAAGGAGCTGAAATTATCTACAAGGTTACACGTATATCGAGCAGTGGTCCTCCCCATCCAGCTATATGGTAGCGAGACAAGGGTTACATACAGGAGGCACCTCAAGGCACTTGAAAATTTTCACCAACGTAGTCTACGTTCCATCCTCCGAGTTCGCTGGGAAGACAAGAGAACAAATGCCAGCAGCATCCTTGCTGACACCAACTGTAGGAGCATCGAGGATACCATTATCCATGAACAACTACGTTGGACTGTCCATGTTACCCGCATGGACAATAGTAAACTGCCAAAGCAGCTACTTTACAGTCACCTTACACATAATAAACGTAACGCCGGCGGGCAACTGAAAAGGTATAAGAATAGTTTTAAGACAAACCTGAAAAAGTGCCAAATCAACCCCCTCACCTGGGAAACGATCACTCCACACCGTAACGCTTGGAGGAGCACCACACGGGAAGGTGTCAATACTTTCGAGTTAGCCCAACTGCAAACCGAGGCAGTCAAGCGCCAACGCCGGAAAGACGCTTCCGCCGTCCCTCCCACACTAGATGTAGCCTCCCACATGTGCAACATCTGTGGGCAACTCTGCCGATCCCGTTTCTGCTTCTTTAGTCACCTCAAAACTCATCAATGAAGGTGACATCCCTAATAAATCATATCAATGTATCATAGCCTGATGATCGTCATACTCGATTCCGAGTGACAGGAAAGTAGTAGTAGTAGTGTGTGTGTAGTAAGATGAGTGCACGCAAGTGTTCGAGTGTCGAGATAAAACTAAGACTAATTATCTTTTTTTAAGTAAATAATGCAACAATAAGATGATACTTTTACTATTAAGTGGGAAACGATACAAACAACAACAATAATGATACGGTAGTAGTAATAGCATTACTATTATTATTATTATTAGTAGTAGTAGTAGTAGTAGTAGTAGAGGGAAAGGTGAATGAGTGGGTTAGTGAAATCCAAGCTCTATCTGAGATTGCTAACACAGAGCCACATGCGGCCTTTGCTGCATTCACCCATGGAGTCAAGCATCGTTGGAACTACCTGATGCGTACTATCCCTGATATCTGACCCCTCCTCCACCCTCTGGAAGAAGCTATCAGTGTCAATTTCATTCCTAAATTTGTGAAACACCCTGACTTAACCCCAGCAGAAAGAGCACTTCTTGCACTTCCACCAAGACTGGGAGGGATGGGACTAACCAATCCAGAGGAGATTGCTGCCATCGAACATCAAAATTCACTTAAGCTCACGGCAGCCCTCACGGACCACATCATAGCCCAGAATGCAACAGGGGAGGTGGATACCAGTGAAGTAAATAAGATTCGTAGGTCCATTACGACAGATCGACAGCACTGCCAAAATGATAAGTTGCAGCAACTGTTGCTGCAGGTACCAGAAAAATTGAATAAAAAGTAGCTATAGTGCAGGAGGTGGGCACCTCGAACTGGTTAACTACGTTACCGATAAGGGCAAATGGTTTCAGTCTTAATGAACAAGAATTTACAGATGCCATTGCTCTAAGGTACGGTCGGCCAGTAGAAGGTTTGCCCTCCCAATGCGTGTGTGGCTCTTCCTATGATGGCGATCACGCCATGGTGTGCAAGAAAGGGGGCTTCATATGCATGAGGCATGACGAGGTAAGGGACCTCACCGCAAATATGTTGAAGGAAATTTGCCGGGATGTCATGGTAGAACCGACCCTCCTTCATATGGATGGTGAGATCTTTCAACACAGGACTTCAAACACATCTAACGAAGTCCGTGTGGACGTCAGTGCTCGAGGATTCTGGACGCTGGGACAGCGAGCTTTCTTCGACATCAGGATTTTTGATCCCATGGCCGCATGTCACCGTAACCTAGGGCATATGGGGAGAGAATTCAAAACGTTGATCAAGGCAGCTTCACTCCTCTAGTGTTCACAACCTCTGGTGGGATGGGTCCAAGTGCAAGATGTTTCTACGCCAGACTCGCGGAAGTGATCTCCGAACAGAAGCAGCAGCCCAGAAGTTATGTTACAGCCTGGATGAGATGTCGACTGTCTTTCTCTCTCCTTCGGTCGGCTTTGCTCTGCCTCAGGGGAACGAGAGCTTCTGCCCCAATCCCGACAACTGCTGCAGATATTGACTATGAGGCTACAGTCACTGAATGCCGCATAGATCTGCGGCTCAACTAATTCAACACAGATACGATAGCTACTTATGTATTAGGATATTTAATATTAAGGTAATAAAATGGTGGCGAAGGTGTGGCTATTGGGGGAGGCTGGAGGCCACGTTAAAAAAAAAAAAAAGTAGTCATAGTAGTAGCAGTAGTAGTAGTAGTAGTAGTAGCAGCATTGTTATTAGTGATAATAATAATGTGTTGATATCACTCCTCCCTGGGTCACAGGTCAGTTGTATATCTAAAAAAGAATCATTGTGTTGACCGATTATATTGAAACTTGACCGGCCGGGCGCTGACCAAAGAACGATGATCTTTTGTAAGACTTACGACAAAGATCAACGTTAGTTCAAATTCAGATATCTTCACCTTTAACAAAAATTTCCAAAGAATAAATATCAGATGCACCAACAGCCCAGAAACTTAGCATGATGTATATATTAAACAACTTCCTGGCACGCCATCTAACACGTTTAATGATAAGTGGTTAACTTGTTTTAACACTTTTACTTCTAAGTTATAATTATGTAATGAACCCATGACCTTGAGGAAGGATTCTATTTTCTCAAGTCTTGGAGGATGGCTCACGCAATATTAATTTTTTTATCCTCCTGCGACGGTGGCGTCGCTAAGTGGCCGCAAGGTATAAAACGCATTACGCGATAACACCAGATTATTCAATAAAAACAACTCATATATGGTCTGTAGGTTACTGACATCCAACTTTAGATATTTTGGAAAAATTTCTCAAATCAACACAATGATTAATTTGCAGAAACATATAATTATTTGCCTACTTAAGGGAATATACTCCCTTCGGTTCTTCAATAAGATCAATGGTGGTAGCTACAGCTTCACGCCAGTTTTACAACATTTAAGTGAAATCGAAAAGCCGTAACAACAGAGAAAACGCTGTAGGGTAGACTATATGTTGTTTTGTCTCCCTATATAAAAATCAATATAGAGTTCCATGGTTGTACTCTACTGAATCTTTACCTTAACATTATTATATATTATACAGTATTAACATTATTATATATTATTCAAAGTTTGTGTGATTTGGCTGTAGGAGCCAAACCTTGGTTAACATTCTTCAGGGCCACCTACAATTTAATACTTGGGATATTTCTTTTTGTATTTAAAAAAAAAATATATAATATGTTTCTATTCTCGGGTGTTTTGGGGGAGCTTCTGTTCTGAGTTTAACATGCCTACTTGAGAGCAGCTGCAAATCTATACCCTTGCCTCCTTCGCCTTGAGATGCCACTAACCACGTGGGGTTTTTCTTCACTCTTCGGTGATTTAAAGTAAGAAAAATTGAGTGAAGTCAGCTTTCTAGGTTATGTTAAGTTGGGTTGGTAAGGTTTTCATGAATTTGCCCAAGAAATGAATGTAAATACATTCAAAATACATCGAAATATACAGGAAAAACATAATTTCGTCCAAAAAGTCTTGGACGGTTCTAAAGCGAATATTGACCAAAAACTTCAAAGTTCCAGCCATATATTTTCAACAATACAACGGTATCCTGTTCATTTTATCTATCCTATTGATACACTGATGTCAACTAGCAATTCTCAAGAGTGGATCGCATTAGCACTATTAGTATTAAATGCATTAAATAAATAAAGAGTTCATAAAAACTAATGAACAGTCAACAATGACTGAAGTAGGTTTAAGACTCACCTCTAGATCCTCCGTAAACCAGAAGAGAGGCAGGTTTTTGTTCATTTTGGGTTGTTGGAGCAGTGTATAGATAGTTTAGCTGCGTTCCGTTCTATATGGTAAATAAAAGTCCGTAAGATAATAAAAACAAACATGAATTCACCGAAATGCGGTCTTCCTCCCTTTAATCAATGCCTGCCAACTATTTTGTATACCTAGCAGCCACTTGGTGGTGCCACATTCGAGTGTGAACGCGTTCAATCATTGGAGTGAGCTACCCTCCGACAGTATAGAACCCTCGCCTTGACTCTTGACCATTAAAAAAAAAGACACTTGGTCAACATCCAGCCCACCTGCCAGCTTAATTAAAATCAATAAATCATGTTTTTAAGCATTTTATTTACAGTTCACTCACACGCTCAGACAGACAGCCACACGAGCACGCGTACATTAGAATCAATAAGTCAAGACAGACGCGTCCACGACCTGCTGAACTTTTAGAGTGAAAGCTCCACACAACGCACCCTACGTTCTAAAGATGTTTCACTCTGAAATTCTCCTGCTCGGACCACTATCTTGGATTTCACGATCATTTTTTCCTCAAATTTTTAGACTCTAATTCAAAGACATAAACTTGATGTCTTCCCCAACTTTAATTGGGCCAAAGCATCAATCTACAGCATGTATAAAGGTGTAGCGACCAAGTGAAAACATTTTATCCAGGATAGTGTTGGCGGTCGAGTGCAAGGCACTTTATCTGCATTGCCCCTATGGAACCCACTTTCGCTTTGCTTCGTCCATTCAAAACATTTTTCTTCATATCATAGCTTCTGTTATCCTTAGAATAAAAATTGAAGTAAGCCTTACGTTTGGGGAGGTATAATAAATAATTCATTTATTGCATTATGACATCTATGAAAAATGGTGGTTACATAGGATATCAAGATGGCCACAATCACGTTAATTAAATTTGCATTATATCTCTTAGAACTGTAAAAATGACGTGGAGTGGGAAAAGGGCTTTGTACAGTACAGTATCTCAAAAAAGTATCTGTCCACACCCTGTGTGAAACATTATGAGACCATGGAATCATGGCTGATTGATATTGGGACATGCATTTACTGTGTATCTAGTTTAATATGAGTAAAGCAATGTGTAATTATTATGATGTTCGGTTGCCAATGCAGTAGGATCAGCATGCTTCAGAGGCACGCATACCAACCCTCCCGGGACATCACAAGTGGCATGTAGGACTTCGGAAGTCATTGGACCCATCCTGGCAGATACTTTTTTGAGATACTGTACGTTAAGTTAACAAGTATCCACAAAAAAAATACCCTTTCTTAAGCGACCACAAAAGGAACTAGCGAAGTTACTGTCAGTACTGAAAACAGAAAACTGAAATGACGTTAGATTCACCGATTTATTAGATCGACTGACATTATTCTCTGTTCACTCCAAGCTTGCAATAAGGTCAAATCATTGGAAGCGTGTGGTTGATCGAGTCTCGCCGGTTGAATCTGCTGATCGTTTTTACCGTTTTATTTTTTTTATTTTAAGATAATAACGTATATATTATATACGTTATCAATGCGTCTCTTATCTTTCTAGATCAACACTTAATTGTTAATATTACTTGCAATTGCAGAACATATGAAAATTAATTAATAATGAAGGGCTCTGGATTAACCCAGCGCCTTATTCCGCCAGTCAATCAGCTGCATTGATAAATTCTGCTCTAGGCCCCGGTTGCAAAACTCATGTGAACAGAGCAAATAGTTAACCTCAACGATAACATGGATGTGCTCTGGCAGAGATCGCGGTATAATACATTATTATCATTGATCACATATTTCATTTTAAGAATCATTGGAAATCACCTGTACCAACTACTTCAACCTTCAACTTACGAATTAACTAGCTTTAAACATGAAACAGTAACCCCAAGACATTTGCAGATCATGTATGGTTGATGTAGACTGAACAAATTGTGTCTTCTTCCAGGCATACAACCCTGGCAGAAATTCGAAATAAAACATGTGAACAGCAACTCTTGGGAAGTGACAAAACAGCCACCACAATGTACTGTACAGGACTTAACAGATAACCTATCCTGAACAGAGGACTCGTAAACCCAATGAGAGTTTGGTGTACCGCAGTTTATATTAAGCAGACGTAGGCATTCTAGTACATGAAACATGGTACTAACAGTGCTGGGTTTCAGTAAGTGATTGTAATGTGCAGTGACATGTGGATTCTTGCTTCTGCTCATTAAGCGTCTGTTGAATTTTATAAGACAATTACAAGCGCTGGCAGGAACAGCAAAGAAGAAGCGCTACATTCTTTACAGCAGGTGAGATTATTGGTGTAGGTAAATAATCAGGTGTCAACAATTTTCTGAACACCTTGGAGAAGAGGACTGTTCCAGTGCTTCAACATATTCTGATACTGAAGCATTTGTACTCAAACTGTAGGGCACGTCTACATAAGTCTGAAGTGAATCATTCCGCAATACCCGGAAAAATGCTTTCACACAACCACCTGACAGAGATGCTTTACACCTTTAGAAATACTGGAGTGTAAATTAGGATTAAATTGTACCCAAGATTTTTAGAAAATATATGCAACATGCTTTTGTTCTTAAATATGTAGCAAAAGTGTATAAAGCCGTGTTACCGTGACCCCCATCCTATTACCCAGTCTTCCCGCAGGCGGTGAACGATGTAAAAGCTAGTTGAATCTTACACACCTGTTAACCTGGCAGAACTGGGTTAAAAACTATTACTTCTGATAGTGCTGGACTGTTAAAATCAAGTAACTCATGTGAACCTAATGCCCTGCCGTAGTTCAAATACCAAGCTTGGTAGGGAATTGTGTCAGCTAATCGTAAGTTCTTGCAGGATGTTTACAATGTCACTCGTTGAACTTTACCTCTTAGGCTCTTACGTTCTCCTCCCTATTCTCCGCTCTCTGCATAGTGTGGATCCTCTCTCCCACACTTCTTCCTTGCTTCAGAAAGCTAAGGTGATACTACTGAACTTTTTAAAGTACTATATTTTTTTTTTGTATCCTCTTCACCAAAAGATCGGCTCGTAAGCCGCTCGGTGGATCGGTCACGTCTCTGTTACGCACTGTTGGCAAGTACTGGGCATGCACCTGCTCCTGAATGTACCTGAACCTGCTCCAGTGTTGATCAAGTCTTGTCTTGAAAGAGCTCACACTCGGTGCCGTCACAACACTTTCTGGTACATTGTTCCAAGAGTTCACAACTCTCACTCCGAAAAAGTTTGACCTCACAGTTTTCTGGACTTGCAGCGTCTTCAAACTTGAGCTGTGACCCCTTGTGGGGCGAGCGTCCGCCAGCTCTAAGTAAGGACACTCGACTGAGTAGTGCCCCTTGAGATGCTTATACACCTCAATTAAGTCACCCCTTGCCCGTCTGTGCAAAAAATACATTGCAAAGAAGAAAAAAGTAAAAATTAAATTAAAAAGGTCATATGTCCATTCGGCCAAATGTCCGTTCGGCCATTTGTCCGTTAGGGCTATTTTCCGTCGGTTCGATGTCCGTTCGGTCAAATGTCCGTCGGTGAAACGTCCGTCGGCCATATGTCCTTCGGCCATCTGTCCGGGAGCCGTTGTTGCAGTGCGGGGTACTTATCCACTTGTACTGGGACCTTGATTTTGTATGAATTTGTTGAGTAAAAATCATACATACATACATACATACATACATACATACATCCATACATACATACATGAGTGTTATCGGTCTGGTTATGTCATGTTAAACACCTTGTTCAGTTGAAGTTTTTGTTAGGGTAAGAGTGGTAGGTATCGTCACCAGGGCCCCATATGCTGCTATTGCTGAAGTAAATTATGTAATGGGATCACTAACCAACATTTCCAATATAATTATTTGCCCTTGATAGTGTAAATACCTAGCGCGTCACTTGGATCAATTCAATTCAATTTCAATTGTTTATGCCTTGATAGAGGAACTGGGATCCTAGTGCTGTCACTAGGTACCCCTGTACAATAACACCAGATGCATCTGGCAAGTGTCACAAGTGTATACAGTATAAATATTATAAAGGGGCTTACTAAAGCCTAAGGAAGGAAGGATATTCCTTTAACACATAATCAATGTTATTTACATAATATCTGGCCAGTATGGGGAGGATCATCGTGTCTCCGTCAGGGGGTCGTGGAGTGGTGGTCCAGCAGGCGTCACGGAAGCGTTGTGTGTGGGGACATCTTAGGTCCTAAGATGTCCCCACACACAAAGCTTCCCTTATCCACTACCTCCTAAGACTTAGGAGGTAGTGGATAAGGGTGCGGCTGTCGGGTCTTCTGCATAATGCACAAGAGCGTTGCTCAGGGGAAGCGGGGATACCAATCTCCCAAGCAAAGTCATACCCAATGATGACACGGGCAGCAATCGCATCCCTTTTCCGCGACCCTTTCCCATAGACATACGAGAGGTCAGGAAGTTTACGGAGGACAGGTGGGCGGGGAGTCCAGGGGGATGGCTGCTTCCCGAGCTTCTCTCTGTTTGCGGCGAATTTGGGTCCTAAGCTGGAAAAGTGTTCGAGGAACAACGTAGTCAGGTGTGGCCTTGTTGCAGCCAGTCTTGGCAAGGCCATCTGCTGCCTCCTTCCCCAAGATACCGACATGACTGGGTATCCATAGGAATGTCACAGGACGGCCTGCATCCTGAAGTGTGGATGTTAACCCTCGTATTCGGAGGATGAGGTCCTTATTTTCCCCTGATCCAAATGCGATCCCGTCGAGAGCAGACCTGGAATCGCAGCAGACAAGCAAGGTACAGAAGCCATCTGCTTCTTCCTCAGCGAGAAGGGCAGCAAGGAGGGCTATTAGTTCCGCCTGAGTGGAGGATGCCCCGTCAGAAACTCTGAGAGACAGTTTGGGGTGAAATGAAACCTAACCTAACCTCACCCCTGTAAATCAAACCAATTGTGTCTGTAGTGATGATGAATTGTCTTATAATAACTAGGGATCATTCAGCAGCATCAATCATCATCATTATTCATCATCACTATTATCATCATCATTCATTATTCATCATCATTCATCATCACCATCGTCATTACATATGCGCCATCATTATCGTCATCATTCAATATTTATCATCGTCGTCATCACATATACGCCATCATTATCGTCATCATCATCATCATCATCTATCATCACACTCACCACACATTACCACCCCTGAGCCCTCTCCCCCGCCCGCCTTGACTACCAGCAGTGTCAGTTGGTACCAATTAGTGGTTATTTCGGTTCGTTTACGCTATTTCGTAGATTTTCTCATGAAAATAAATATATCGTAATATACCAAATAAAAATCTTTGTTTTGCATATGCAATAAATTCTGATTATCTACATGACATGACGTGTAATTTATTCAGAATGTATTCATCATGCACAACCTCTACCTATGGGAATATGTCAACCTGTCGTTTGTATCATTAGTTCTGAGTGGCTGGTCACCACAAACGAAGCGCTGAATCAGGAGTCGAGCTTGGGGCCACATTTATCTGAACCATCTGTGATTTTTGTTGATCAGCTGAATAAAAAACGTTTCTCATTATTTCCTGCAGAAGCAACTCAGTTTTTCTGTTAGTGAGCATTTACATGTAATATCCGGTCCTTATCATTACAAGAGCGTCGGTTAGATAGAAGTTTCGATCGGGTGGTTCAGTGTCTGGGAGTCGAGCTCTCAGTTGTCACTTTGGAAGGTATCAGTACTTTCTTATGGTGTCAAATTAAGCGAAACAAATATGGCCACGCCAGCCATCCGATTAAGTGTTATTACTAAGGTTCGCAAGTGACGCTTTATATCATGTGCTTCAACACCACAAGAGCGTATGTTCGTACTGGAGATGGTTCAGTGTGTGGTGGAGATGTGGATGAACTTTAGACCAGGGACAGCCAGACGTGAAGGGAGGGATCCGGCCAGTAGTGAGACGGTCGAGGCGATTAGTGGATGTGTGACGGAAGTTAACGTTTACAAAATGCTCCTAAATTAATACATCCAGTTGTCAAGGATTATAAAACACAGACGCCATCATGTGTGTGTTGGTGTTGAAAAATATAAGGTATGTCGCTGTGTATATTTCCCTTACAACTTATTTCTCTCTCCAATCTGCGTCAGTTCGATAGCCCATTAATTGTGTAGAAATGTTGATGACTGGGACTCAATTATACTGAATGATCTTGACAGCTTCACTTGGGTAGAAATCCAGTTCAACGTGATTTGGTTGTAGGAGTTTAAGGTTAGGTACCAGAACAAGGCGACCACCCACGCTGATTAACCCGACCTTCTCCCCTAGACCATTATCCGGTTTAGCATTTATACGGAGTCCTTTAACACGGCTTTAGAGGATTATGAACATTAGATTAACACCTAATCGTGTCCATGATCAAACCTTATAAAGGGTTGTTCCCAGTCGGCGTAATAGAGATGTCTCAACTGTGTACATTATGCCTTCAGTCTTCATTGGTGTATTCATAAGTGTTCTAAGTGGTCTATGATTGTCGGGAACAAAATGTAAACAGCACTTTTAGGCCAAAACGTATGTAACAATATAAGCAACTAACCATTCAGCGCAGCCAAACTCAGCTCGACATTAGCCACCACGTGAAGATTAGGCACCCAATCAGATTTTACTTGTTATACACAGAAGTGCCAATTTTGGTGGTGGGGGGGGGGGTGTTAGGGTAGTTAATCTTCAGGTGATATAAGATGGGCTGCTGCCATATGTTTATGATATCATAATTTTATCTTGTTTCAACCAAACACGATTTCTATGAGTGTTTTAAATCCCAGTGTAAGAGGCGGTGTTACTGGTTCACCTGACAGTCAAATATTGCAGCCAGGAACAATCAGATCCATCTTGAGTACATCAGTTGGTCACTGTGGAGGAATGGTGGCGGTGGGGTAGTGTCTGTGGTGGTGGTGGCGGAAGTGTCTGTGGCGGTGGCGGTGGGGAAGTGTTTATAGGGAAGGTGGAGTGGTGGTGGTGGAAGTGTTTATAGTGGTGGCGGTGGTTAGTGTTTATAATTGGTGGTGGTGGGGAGTGTTTATAGGGAAGATTGGAGGTAATTGGTGGTGGGGTAGTGTTTATAGTGGTGGTGGTGGGGAAGTGTTTATAGTGGTGGCGGTGGGGTAGTGTCTGTGGTGGTGGCTTGGTGGGTAAGTGTTTGTGGTGGTGTGGAAGTGTTTATAGTGGTGGTGGCGGAGGAAGTGTCTGTGGCGGTGGGGAAGTGTTTATAGGGAGAGGTGGAGAAGTGGTGGTGGTGGGGAAGTGTGTTTATAGTGGTGGTGGTGGGGTAGTGTTTATAGTGGTGGCGGGTGGGGAAGTGTCTGTGTCAGTGGTGGTGGGGGAAGTGTTTATAGTGGTGGCGGTGGGGTAGTGTTTATAGTGGTGGCGGTGGGAGTGTCTGTGGTGGTGGCGGTGGGTAAGTGTTTGTGGTGGTGTGGAAGTGTTTATGGTGGTGGTGGCGGAGAAGTGTCTGTGGCGGTGGAGTGTTTATAGGAAGGTGGAGAAGTGGTGGTGGTGGGGAAGTGTTTATAGTGGTGGCGGTGGGGTAGTGTCTGTGGTGGCGGTGGGTAAGTGTTTGTGGTGGTGTGAAGTGTTTATAGTGGTGGTGGCGGAGAAGTGTCCGTGGCGGTGGCGGTGGGGAAGTGTTTATAGGGAAGGTGAGAAGTGGTGGTAGGTAGTGTTTATAGTGGTGGTGGCGATAGTGTCTGGCGGTGGCGGTGGAAGGTTTATAGGGAAGGTGTGGAGATGGTGGTGGTGGGGAAGTGTTTATAGTGGTGGCGGTGTGTGTTTATAGGGAAGGTGAGAAGTGTTGGTGGTGGGGAAGTGTTTAGTGGTGGCGGTGGGGTAGTGTCTGTGGTGGTGGTGGCGGTGGGTAAGTGTTTGTGGTGGTGTGGAAGTGTTTATAGTGGTGGTGGCGTGATAGCGTCTGTGGCGGTGGCAGGGGGAAGGTTTATAGGGAAGGTGGATAGTGGTGGTGGTGGGGAGGTTTATAGTGGTGGCGGTGGGGTAGTGTCCTGTGGTGGTGGCGGTGGGGAAGTGTTTATAGGCTGTGATATGGTGGCGGTGGGTAGAGTTTATAGTGGTGGCGGTGGGGTAGGTTTATAGGAAGGTGGAGAAGTGGTGGTGGTGGGGTAGTGTTTATAGTGGTGGCGGTGGGTAGTGTCTGTGGTAGGTGGCGGTGGGCAAGTGTTTGTGGTATGAAGGTTTATAGTGGTGGTGGCGAGAGCTGTCTGTGGCGGTAGTTATAGGGAAGGTGATAAAGTGGTGGTGGTGGGGTAGTGTTTATAGTGGTGGCGGTGGGTAGTGTTTATAGTGGTGGCGGTGGGTAGTGTCTGGTGGTGGTGGCGGTGGGTAAGGTTTATAGTGGTGGCGGTGGGGAAGGTTTATAGGGAAGGTGATAGGGTGGTGGTGGGGGAAGTGTTTATAGTGGTGGTGGTGGGGTAGTGATAGGTGGCGGTGGGGTAAGTGTCCGTGGTGGTGGCGGTGGGGAAGTGTTTATAGGGAAGGTGATAGCTGGTGGTGGTGGGGAAGTGTTTATAGTGGTGGTGGTGGGTAGTGTTTATAGTGGTGGCGGTGGGAAAGGTGTTTATAGTGGTGGTGGTGGTAGTGTTTATAGTGGTGGCGGTGGGGTGGTGTCTGTGGTGGTGGCGGTGGGTGGGGTGTTTGTGGTGGTGGAAGGTTTATAGTGGTGGTGGCGAAAGTGTCTGTGGCGGTGGGGAAGTGTTTAAGGGAAGGTGGAGAAGTGGTGGCGGTGGGGTAGTGTTTATAGTGGTGGCGGTGGGGAAGTGTTTAAGGGAAGGTGATATGGTGGCGGTGGGGGTAGTGTTTATAGTGGTGGCGGTGGGGTAGTGTTTATAGGGAAGGTGGAGAAGTGGTGGTGTGGGGTAGTGTTTATAGTGGTGGTGGCGATAGTGTCTGTGGTGGTGGCGGTGGGGGATGGTTTATAGGGAAGGTGAGAAGTGGTGGTGGTGGGGGCAGTGTTTATAGTGGTGGCGGTGGGGTAGTGTCTGGTGGTGGTGGCGGTGGGCAAGCGTCTGTGGTGGTGTGCAGCGTTTAAGTGGTGGTGGCGGAGAAGTGTCTGTGGCGGTGGCGGTGGGGAAGTGTTTATAGGAAGGTGGAGAAGTGGTGGTGGTGAAGCGTTTATAGTGGTGGTGGTGGGGAAGTGTTTATAGTGGTGGTGGCGGAGCATGTCTGTATGGTGGCGGTGGAAGCGTTTGAGGGAATGTGAGAAGTGGTGGTGGTGGGGTGTTTATAGTGGTGGCGGTGGGGAAGTGTTTATAGTGGTGGTGGCGGATAGTGTCTGTGGCGGTGGCGGTGGGGAAGTGTTTATAGGGAAGGTGGAGAAGTGGTGGTGGTGGGGAAGTGTTTATAGTGGTGGTGGTGGGAAGTGTTTATAGTGGTGGTGGTGGGGAAGTGTTTATAGTGGTGGTGGCGGAGAAGGTCTGTGGCGGTGGCGGGAAGTGTTTATAGTGAAGGTGGAGAAGTGGTGGGGTAAAGGTTTATAGTGGTGGCGGTAAGCTGTTTATAGTGGTGGCGGTGGTGAAGGTTTATAGTGGTGGTGGTGATAGCGTCTGTATGGGTGGCGGTAATGTCTAGTGGTGGCGGTGAAGGTTTATGAGGAAGGGTGGAGAATGGTGGTGGTGGGGAAAGTGTTTATAGTGGTGGTGGTGGGGAAGCGTTTATAGTGGTGGTGGCGAAGCTGTCTGTAGGGTGGCGGTGGGGAAGCGTTTATAGTGAAGGTGATATGGTGGTGGTGGAATGTTTATAGTGGTGGTGGTGGGGAAGTGTTTATAGTGGTGTGACATGTCTGGTGGCGGAGTCGCGGGAAGCGTTTATAGTGAAGGTGGAGAAGCGGCGGTGGTAGCTGTTTATAGTGGCATGGTGGGGAAGCTGCTTTATAGGAATAAGGTGAAGTGGTGGTGGTGGGGTAGGTTTATAGTGGCGTGAAGGTGGTGGCATGATGTGGTGGCGGCGGTAGCTGCCTTATAGTGGTGGTGGTGGCTGTTTATAGGAAGGTGATAAATGGCGGTGGTAAGCCTATAGTGGCGGCGGTGGAAGCGTTTAGAGTGGTGGCGATAGCTGTCTGTGCGCGGTGGGCTGTTGATAATAAGATATGGTGGTGAAGCGTTTAAGAGGCGGTGGTGGAGTGTTTATAGTGGTGGTGGCGTGATAGCTAACTGGGCGGTGGCGGGAAGGTTGATAGTGAAGGTGACGAAGCTGGTGGTGGTGGGGAAGCGTCAGGTGGTGGTGGGAAGCGTTTATAGTGGTGGTGGCGATAGCTGTCTGTGGCGGTGGCGGTGGGGAAGTGTTTATAGTGGCATGGTGGGGAAGCTGCTTATAGGGAAGGTGGGCGGTGCGGTGGGTAGTGTTTATAGTGGTGGCGGTGTAAGTAGTGTTTATAAGTGGTGGCGGTGGAAGTGTCTGTGGTGGCGCGGTGGCGGGCGTTTGACAGGAAGCGGTGATAATGGTGGTGGTGGCTGCCTACAGTGGTGGCGGTGGGGAAGCTGCCTGAGAAGGTGGATATGGTGGTGGTGGGGCAGTGTTTATAGTGGTGGCGGCGTGGGGTAGTGGTTTATAGTGGTGGCGGTGGGTAGTGTCCGTGGTGGTGGCGGTGGCGGTTTGGCGGTGGGGGTGGTGAAGTGGTGGTGGTGGGAAGGTTATAGTGGTGGCGGTGGGGAGGTCAGGCGGGTGGCGGGGGTAAGGTTGGGCGTGGAAGTGTTTATAGTGGTGGCGGAGAAGTGTTGTGGCGGTGGGGGAAGTGTTTATAGTGGTGGCGGTGGGTAGTGTCTGTGGTGGTGGTGGCGGTGGGTAAGCGTGAGGTGGTGTGGTAGTGTTTATAGTGTTGGTGGCGGAGAAGTGTCTGTGGCGGTGGCGGTGAAGTGTTTATAGTGAAGGTGGAGAAGTGGTGGTGGGTGGGAAGGTTTATAGGCGTGGGAAGCGAGTAGTGGTGGTGGCGGAGAAGCGTCTGTAAGGTGGCGGTGGGAAAATACAGGAAGGTGATATGGCTGGTGGGTAGTGTTTCAGTGGTGGCGGTGGGGGCAGGTTTATAGTGGTGGCGGTGTGGGTAGTGTCTGTGGTGGTGGCGGTGGTGCGTTTGTGGTGGTGGAAGTGTTTATAGTGGTGGTGTAGGCGTCTGTATATGGAGATGCCGGTAGTGAAGGTGAAGTGGTGGTGGTGGGGTAGTGTTTATAGTGGGTAAGCAGGTGTCTGTGGCGGTGGGCGGTGAAGTGTTTATAGGAAGGTGAGAAGTGGTGGTGTGGGGGGCAGTGTTTATAGTGGTGGTGGTGGGAAGTGTTTATAGTGGTGGTGGTGGGGGAAGTGTTTATAGTGGCTGTGGGGTGTGTCTGTGGTGGTGGCGGTGGGTAGGTTTGTGGTGTGGAAGTGTTTATAGTGGTGGTGGCGGAGAAGCGTCTGTGGCGGTGGGGAAGTGCTTATAGGTGAGGAAGTGGTGGTGGGGAAGTGTTTATAGTGGTGGCGGTGGGTAGTGTCTGGTGGTGGTGGCGGTGGGTAAGGTTTGTGGTGGTGGTGGTGGGAAGCTGTTTAGTGGTGGCGGTGGGGGCAGTGTCTGTGGTGGTGGTGGCGGTGGTGCGTTTGTGGTGGTGTGGAAGCGTTTATAGTGGTGGTGGTGGTGGCTGTTTATAGTGGTGGCGGTAGTGTCTGTGGTGGTGGTGGCGGTGGGTGTTGCTAGGTGGTGGAAGTTTATAGTGGCGGTGGCGATATGTCTGTGGCGGTGGCGGTGGTTGCAGAGGAAGGTGGATATGGTGGTGGTGTAGGAAGGTTTATAGTGGTGGTGGTGGGGAAGGTTTATAGTGGTGGCGGTGGGTAGTGTCTGCGTGGTGGCGGCGGGTAAGCGTTTCAGGTGGAAGTGTTTATAGTGGTGGTGGCGGAGTAGCTGTCTGTGGCGGTGGAAGCGTTTATAGGGAAGGTGGAGAAGTGGTGCGGTGGGGAAGCGTTTATAGTGGCGGGTAGTGTTTATAGTGGTGGTGGTGGTGGGGGAAGCGTTTATAGTGGTGGTGGTGTAGCTGTTTATAGCGGTGCTGCGGGGGAAAAAGTCGGTGGTGGTGGCGGTGGGCAAGCGTTTGTGGTGGTGTGGTGTTTATAGTGGTGGTGGCGTGAATGTCTGGCGTGGGGAAGAGGAAGGTGAGAAGTGGTGGTGGTGGGAAGCGTTTATAGCAGGTGGTGGGGTAGTGTTTATAGGTGGTGGTGGGGAAGTGTTTATAGTGGGTGGTGGGCAGTGTTTATGGCAGGTGTGAAGCGTTTATAGTGGTGGCGGCGAGTAGTGTTATGGTGGTGGTGGGGAAGTGTTTATAGTGGTGGTGGTGGAAGCTGTTTATAGTGGCGGCGGTGGGCAGCGTCTGTGGTGGTGGCGGTGGCAAGCGTTGTGGTGGTGAAGCGTTTATAGTGGTGGTGGGAAGCTGTCTCGTATGGGAATGTTTGTAGCTGGTGATAGTTTTGGTGGTGGAAGTGTTTATAGTGGTGGCGGTGGGAAGAAAGTCCGGTGGCGGTGGGGGAAGCTGTTTAGAGTAATGCGATATGGTGGTGGTGGGGGAAGCGTTTATAGTGGTGGTGGCGAAAGCGTCTGTGGCGGTGGGGAAGGTTTATAGAAGGTGAGAAGCGGGTGGTAGGCAGTGTTTATAGTGGTGGTGGCGGAGAAGCGTCTGTGGTGGTGGCGCAGGGAAGCGTTTATAGGGAAGGTGGAGAAGCTGGTGGTGGCGGCGGAAGTGTTTATAGTGGTGGTAGGAAGCGTTTATAGTGGTGGTGGCGGAGTAGCGTCTGTCGCAGTGGCGGTGGAAGCGTTTACAGGGAAGGTGAGAAGTGGTGGTGGTGAAGCTTTAGGTGGTGGCGGTGGGGAAGGTATAGGAAGGTGATAGCGGCGGTGGTGGAAGTGTTTATAGTGGTGGCGGTGGGCAGTGTTTATAGCGGTGGTGGGGGCAGTGTTTATAGTGGTGGTGGTGGAAGCGTTTATAGTGGTGGCGGTGAAGCTGCCATAGTGGTGGTGGTGATAGCTGTCTGGTGGCGGTCGGTGGGGAAGGTTTATAGTGGTGGGGAAGTGTTTATAGTGGCGGTGGTGGGTAGCGTTATGGTGGTGGTGGGGAAGTGTTTATGTGGTGGCGGTGGGAAGCACAGTGGTGGCGGTGGGTAGTGTCTGTGGTGGTGGCGGTGGGTAAGGGTTTGTGGTGGTGTGGAAGCTGTTTATAGTGGTGGTGGCGATAGCGGCGGTGGGGAAGCGTCGAGGAAGGTGGAGAAGCGGTGGTGGTGGGGAAGAGTTTACAGGTGGCGTGGGGCAGTGCCGTGGTAGGTGGCGGCGGTGGCGTTTGTGGTGGTGAAGTGTTTATGGTGAAGTGATATGTCTGTGGCGGTGGCGGTGGGGGGAAGTGTTTATATAGTGAAGGTAGGAGAAGTGGTGGTGGTGGGGTAGGTTTATAGTGGTGGTGCTGGGGAAGCGTTTATAGTGGTGGCGGTGGGGTAGTGTCTGTGGTGGCGGCGGTGGGTGATGTTTGTGGTGGTGTGAAGCGTTTAGTGGTGGTGGCGATAGATGTCTGTGGCGGTGGGGGAAGCGTTTATAGTGAAGGTGAGGCTATGGTGGTGGGGGAAGGTTTATAGTGGTGGCGGTGGGGAAGCTGTTTATAGGAAGGTGGAGAAGTGGTGGTGGTGGCTGCTTATAGTGGTGGTGGTGGGGCAGGGTTTATAGGTGGTGGCTGGGGAAGCGTTTTATAGGGTGGCGGATAGCTGGTGGTAGGGGAAGCATATAGGCGGTGGCGGAAGTCGATAGGGAAGGTGATATGGTGGTGGGGGAAGGTTTGAAGTGGTGGTGGTAGAAGGTTTGATAGGGAAGGTGATATGGTGGTGGTGTGGAAGCGTTTATAGTGGTGGCGGCGTGAAGCTGTCCGGTAACGAAGATGGTGGGAAGGTTTGATAAAGTATGTGAATGGTGGTGGAAGCACGATATGGTGGCGGAGGAAGGTTGTGAAGGTGAAGTTTATGGTGGTGGGAAGCGATAGTGGTGGGGTTAGTGTTTATAGCAGTGGCGGTGAAGCGTCCGGTGGCGGTGGTGGTGAAGCTGTTTATAGTGGTGGCGGTGGGTAGGGTTTATAGTGGTGGCGGTGGGCAGTGTCTGGGCGGTGGTGGTGGGTAGTGTTTATAGTGGTGGCGGTGGGTAGTGTTTATAGTGGTGGTGCGATAGCTGTCTGGTGGCGGTGGTGGTGGGGAGTGTTTATAGTGGTGGCGGTGGGCAGGTGTTTATAGTGGTGGCGGGGCAGTGTTTATAGTGGTGGTGGCGATAGCTGCCTGCAGGTGGTGGTGGGGTAGGTTTATAGTGGTGGCGGTGGGGTAGTGTTTATAGTGGTGGTGGCGGATAGCTGCCAGTGGCGGTGGGGTGGGTAGTGTTTATAGCGGTGCGGTGGTAGTGTTTATAGTGGTGCGGTGGGCAGTGTCTGTGGTGGTGGCGGTGGGTAAGGTGGTGGGGGGCAGTGTTTATAGGGAAGGTGGAGAAGTGGTGGTAGGGGAAGTGTTTATAGTGGTGGTGGTGGGTAGTGTTTATAGTGGTGGCGGTGGGAGAGTGTTTATAGTGGTGGCGAGAGCTGTCTGGTGGCGGTGGTGGGGCAGTGTTTAGTGGTGGCGGTGGGTAGTGTTTATAGTGGTGGCGGTGGGGTAGTGTCTGTGGTGGTGGCGGTGGGTAAGTGTTTGTGGTGGTGGTGCGTTTAGGAAGGTGATAGCTGGTGGTGGTGTGGGTAGTGTTTATAGTGGTGGCGGTGGGGAAGCGTTTATAGTGGTGGTGGCGGAGAGGCTGTCTGGCGGTGGCGGTGGGGAAGCTTATAGGAAGTGGATAGATGTGGTGGTGGAAGCGTTTATAGTGGTGGCGGTGGGGTAGTGTTTATAGTGGTGGCGGTGGGTAGTGTCTGTGGTGGTGGCGGTGGGTAAGGTTTGTGGTGGTGGGGTAGTGTTTATAGGGAAGGTGGAGAAGTGGTGGTGGTGGGTAGTGTTTATAGTGGTGGTGGGTAGTGTCTGTGGTGGTGGTGGCGAGAAGTCTGGCGGTGGAAGTGTTTATAGAGTGGTATGGGAAGTGTTTATAGTGGTGGCGGTGGGTAGTGTCTGTGGTGGCGGTGGGGGTGTTTGTGGTGGTGTGGAAGTGTTTATAGTGGTGGTGGTGGGGTAGTGTTTATAGTCGGTGGCGGGGAAGAGGTGGTGGAGGAGGTGTCTGTGGTGGTGACTTGGGGAAGTGGTGGTGGTGGGGGAAGTGTTTATAGTGGTGGTGGTGGGGTAGTGTCTGGCGATGGGGAAGTGTCTGTGGTGGTGACGGTGGGGAAGTGTTTATAGTGAAGTGGGAAGTGGTGGTGGTGGTGGTAGTGGGGAAGTGTCTGTGGTGGTGGTGGTGGGGGGGAAGTGTCTGTGGTGGTGATGGTGGTGAGGAAGTGTCTGTGGTGGCGGTGGGGAAGTGTTTATAGTGGTTGTGGCTGTGAGGAAGTGTTTATAGTGGTGGTGGCGGGGAAGTCTCTGTGGTGGTGGTGCGGAAGTGTCTGTGGTGGTGGAGAAGTGGCGGTGGGGAAGTGTTTATAGTGGTGGGGAAGTGTCTGTGGTGGTGGGAGGTAACTCACTTGCCAACCTCCAATCACCAGTGTAAAGGTGATATTTTCGACAAGTAGAATAATATACCTTTGTGCTATAAATTATTACAAAGTCAAGTGAAGTATAATGGTCAAATAAACAGTTCACTTTCCATTATCACCGTATTTACTGTGTTGTGAAAATTATTTGTGACCTTCGCAAGATATTCACTGATATTTAGGGAAATGAAGAAGAGAAATTAAAGAATATCACTATCAGAAAAGAGGATGTTCTTAAGAAGATAAATAAATTAAAGAAGACAAAATCCCCAGGGCCGGATGAAAATTTCCCTCGACTTTTGAAAGAGTGTAAGGAACAGATTAGCGGACCCCTCGTAAATTTATTTACAAAATCATTAGACACGGGAGTCGTGCCAGACTTGTGGAAACAGGCAAATGTAGTATCCATATTCAAAAAGGGTGACAGAACATCAGCGTCAAATTACCGGCCGATTAGTTTGATGTCAGTAGTGGGGAAATTTCTTGAATCAATTATAGCCAATAACATCCGATCACATTTAGAGAAAAACAAATTAATGTACGATTCTCAACAAGGGTTTACAAAGGGAAAATCTTGTCTAAAAATCAGCTGACGTGTTTTGTTAGGAAAGTCTTCGAGGTAGTAGATAATGACGAAAATTACGACGTTATATACTTAGACTTTAGCAAAGCGTTTGAAAGAGTACCGCATCAGAGGCTTCTGAGAAAAGTTAAGGCTCATGGTATCGAGGGGAAAGTTTTAAATTGGATAAAATCATAGCTTACCGATAGAACACAGAGGGTCAGCGTAGATGGTGTTAAATCTGAGTGGGGCTGTGTAACCAGTGGGGTTCCCCAAGGGTCAGTACTGGGCCCACTCTCGTTCATAATCTACATAAACGATCTAGATACTGGGATCAGCAGTGACATAAGTATGTTTGCGGATGACACCAAAATAGGGCGGCAGATTAATTCAGGGAAGGATGCAAATGCCCTACAGGAAGATTTAAATAAACTGCAGGAGTGGTCAGTAAAATGGCAAATGAAATTCAACACCAGCAAGTGCGGCGTACTTAATATTGGAAGAACAAATACTGTCAATATGTACAGCCTTAACAACATCAACCTAGGGAAGTCGACTTGTGAAAGAGACTTAGGGGTACTTGTAAGCACGGACCTACGGACTAGAAAACAGTGCGTTAATGTTCGAATAAGGCAAACAGAGTATTAGGTTTTATATCTAGAAGTGTAAGTAATAAGAGTGCAGAGGTCTTATTGCAACTATATCTTGCGCTGGTCAGGCCGCACCTCGATTATGCGGTTCAGTTCTAGTGCCCTTATTATAGAATGGATATCAATTCACTGAAGTCGGTGCAGCGAAGAATGACGAAAATGATTCCGGGACTTAGACACCTTCCATATCAAGATAGGTTAAATAAACTAAACTTGCATTCCGTAGAAAGACGAAGAGTGCGGGGAGATATGATAGAAGTATTTAAGTGGGTGAAAGGAATCAATAAAGGAGATGTAGATAAAGTTCTTATAGTATCCGAGCAGGATAGGATTTATAGCAACTGATTAAGTTGGATAAGCTTAGGTTTAGGAGGGAGATAGGAAGGAACTGGTTCACATATAGGATGGTTGACGAGTGGAACAAGTATAGCAACTTTGTAGTAAGTGCTGGAACGCTGGAAAGTTTTGAAAGGAGGCTAGATAGATTCATGGATGATAGAGAGTGGTAGTAACTCTCGACAGGAGCTGTCATGCACAGGCCAACCGGCCTATTGCAGACTCCTTATGTTCTTATCACTTTTTAATACCTGTTGTGTATCACATTAATTGTTTTAAATAAGTTCTGGAACTCTTAAGTGGCAGGGCTGAGGTAAACACTTCTTTTAGTTGTTTTCTTTATTGTTGAAGTAATTATATACACAGTACTTAGTTTGGAAGAGAAGGTATTGTGTATTATCTTAACCACAATCACTCTACCACTATCAATTCACCACTATAACTTCACCACAACTGCTTCACCACCTCCACCACAATCACTTCACCATCACCAGAATCACCACCAGAAACACTCAACAATATCAGCAGAATCAGTTCACCACCATCACCACAAACACTTCACCACCATCACCACAAACACTTCACCACAAACACTTCACCACAATCACTTCACCACCATAAGAACATAAGATCATAAGAAAATAAGGAGTCTGCAATAGGCCGGTTGACCTGTGCATGGCAGCTCCTGTCGAGAGTTACTACCACTCTCTATCATCTATGAATCGATCTAGCCTTCTTTTAAAACTTTCCAGCATTCCAGCACTTACTACAAAGTTGCTAAGCTTGTTCCGCGCGTCCACCACGCTATTTGTGAACCAGTTCCTTCCTATCTCCCTCCTAAACCTAAACTTATCCAATTTAAATCCGTTGTTACGAGTCCTATCCTGCTCGGATATTATAAGAACTTTATCTATATCTCCTCTATTGATTCCTTTCACCCACTTAAATACTTAAGTACTTCACCACAATCACTTCACCATAAGCATTTTGCCACAATCACTTTACCATAATCATTTTGCCACAATCACTTCACAATCACTTAACTATCACCAAAATCACTTAGCCACAATCGCTTCACCATCACCACAATCTTCATCATCACCAAAATCACTACACTATCACCACAATCACAATCACTTCAATTGTGTCTTACAAAAACTAACCCACATTATAGAAATATTGTCCAGGCGTTTCGTATCTTAACCGCGGCTCATAGGCTAGTTACCGTGGGTGATGTAATTATATAAACATAATGTTTGTAGCCCACATTAATATAAGTATTACGGTCTGTCTGACGGGCTAATACATAATTATAATGTACCATCCATTTCCATGTTTATCATTTTTTTAAGTTGTTGTTCATGTTTTAATCACCAGTAATTAGATATTTATAATAACGTAGATATGAGGATAAATATTGAAAAATACGAGGGTGGAAATCACATTTACTTTTAATATTTACCAACACAGGTCATACAGAATATCAATAGCCTGTCCAATGGCCTCCCTTTTATATAGCCCCCTGGAGCCTTCTTGGGACTGAGACACAAGGTTATATAGGTGGTTGGTTCCTCACAAACTGCTCCCACTCGACCTGGGTGTGAAGGAGGAGTCTGGACCAGTGTTTAGCTTGTATTCAGGCTCCCACGCGTTCACTATCTGGGTCCAAATGGTCTCTATAGGGTTGAGGTCTGGGTAGCACTCACAAACAGTCATAGTAATCGCTTAACACAAGCAATGGCCCTATACAATATTATATTTGTAATATCAAATGTTTCAATAAAAATACAACATTATTATTTTATTGGGTAAATGAAAAGTTGAATTTTTTTACTGAAAGAAACTTATTGAATATGGACCTGGAGATTTAGATGGCCAGTCCAAAAGGTCACTTTCATTCGACCTTTCCTCTGACCAGCGCTTCATCTCTCGTGCCGTGTGAACAGGGCAGTTATCAAAGAAGTGAACAATATTCATCACACATAATTTGTTAACACTTATATCATGAATTGGCGCCTTCATATAGGTGAAAATGCGCGACTTGGAAAAATAAAATAGGCGAGTGTGGAGGCACGGGTGGTGGGCACCTTCCAGCAGCTCGAGGCAAACGTCAGAGATGATGATGGGTAATGTAAACTGTTGTACACTGAAGAGGAAAAATAAGAGATTACTGTATTATATACTGATGGAAAAAAGAACAAAATATTTGTATTGAGGGAAAGGTGTTTGTTGATCAAGTAACCCAAATTAAGGAGCACATTTCAGTATTAATAGTATGGATAGATCTACGTAGTATTACTTAAGGGCTGCAAATTGGTGCCATCTTTTACTGTAATAATACAAGACTAATACCATATGTTGGAGTTTGATAAACTTTATTTAGGAGCAACTTTTCTAGACTATTACAAATTCTAAATTGCAATTTAAAATATGTATGCCCTTTTTGACCCGATCTAATGTTTACACTGGTGTATATACTATTCAACACAGTATGGTGGCTCACTGGCAAGGTACCTGTTGTGGATGATGGAGGCCTCGGGTTCGACTGCCAGATGGACTGAAGTCGTGTTGAACTGGACGAGGCAGAGACAGGATTTTGAATGGTTCGTAAGTAAAATTTATGTTTTACCAGTGATGTTGGGGCTGGTGCAATGGAATTACTCTACAATAGAGAAAGAAGCTGTGACTGCTTATGGCACTGGAAAAGTATAACATATATCTTGGCAACACCTACCAGAGAATTGTAGTTTACAGTGACCATAATTTATTACAGTTCAGAAGTCGAATGAAAAACAAGAATCAGAGACTTAATAGATGGTGATTAACTCTGCAGGGAAGGACTTGGTATGTTGTGTAGGAGTGAGGGAAGGACTTGGTATGTTGTGTAGGAGTGAGGGAAGGACTTGGTATGTTGTGTAGGAGTGAGGGAAGGATGTTGTGTAGGAAGGGACTTGGTATTGTGTAGGAGTAAGAGAAGGACTTGTATGTTGTTAGGAGTGAGGGAAGGACTTGGTATGTTGTGCAGGAGTGAGGGAAGGACGTGGTATGATGTGACTTGGTATGTTGTAGACTTGTAAGAGTGAGGGAAGGACTTGGTATGTTGTTTAGGAGTGAGGGATGGACTTGGTATGTTATGTAAGAGTGAGGGATGTACTTGGTATGTTGTTTAGGAGTGAGGGAAGGACTTGGTATGTTGTTTAGGAGTGAGGGATGGACTTGGTATGATATGTAAGAGTGAGGGAAGGACTTGGTATGTTGTTTAGGAGTGAGGGAAGGACTTTGTATGTTATGCAAGAGTGAGGGATGTACTTGGTATGTTGTGTAGGAGTGAGGGAAGGACTTGGTATGTTGTTTAGGAGTGAGGGATGGACTTGGTATGTTGTGTAGGAGTGAGTGATGGCCTTGCAGTATTGTGTAGGAGTAATGGAAAGACTTGATATGTTGTGCAGGAGTGAGGGAAGGACTTGGTATGTTGTGTAGGAGTGAGGGAATGACTTGTATATTTGAGTTAATCTGAGGGTTATTATTGAGAACCTGGTGGAGATAATATAAGAGTCATTATAGTGTTTACCCTGCTTGTTGTTGTGACCACTCGTGTGACTTGTGACTTGACTAGTGGTAAATTCTTGATAAAGAGGAGTGCTGGCATAACAGTATGAAGAAAGAGTGATTTTAATTCTTGTCGCCCTGCAATATATAAAAAATATATTTTTGGTTAATAAAATTGTTATTTTTCAGGTATTAACAGAAAATGCTACTCCAGGGAGGATGAGGACCATAACTTGGTGTACATATGACGAGGCAACATCAAGATGGACAAGAAAAACGATCAAGAGTACAGTAAAGGATGAACATTCTCTAAATAACTCAGTCTACCAAACATGACAGGAAGTTGTATTGTATATATGTAAGTGTTGGTTAAATACGTCCACATAAATACTATAACAGATTATAACAGTGTGTTGAAATCTTATCTACTGACTACTGTAGAGATACTGTAGCACTGTAGGAGTGAGGAAAGAACAAGCAATATTATGTAAGAGTGAGGGAAGGAAATGAAGTGTTGTGTAGGATTGAGGAAAGGACATGGTGATGTGTAGGAGTGAGGAAAGGACATGAAGTGATGTGTAGGAGTGAGGGAAGGACATGAAGTGATGTGTAGGAGTGAGGGAAGGACATGAAGTGATGTGTAGGAGTGAGGAAAGGACATGAAGTGATGTGTAGGAGTGAGAGAAGGACATGAAGTGATGTGTAGGAGTGAAGGAAGGACTTGCAAGGTTGCATAGACGAGGGAAGGACTTCTAGTACTGTGTAGGATTGAGGGATGGACTTGCAGTGTTGTGTAGAAATGGGGGAAGGACTTGTAGTATTGTGTAGGAGTGAGGGAAGTGCTTCTAGTATTGTGGAGGAGTGAGGGAAGGACTTCAATATTATGTAGGAGTGAGGGAAGGGCTTCTAGTATTGTGTAGGAGTGAAGGAAGAACTTGCAGTGTTGTGTAGGAGTGAAGGAAGGACTTGCAGGGTTGTGTGGGAGTGAAGGAAGGACTTGCAGGGTTGTGTAGGAGTGAAGGAAGGACTTGCAGGGTTGTGTAGGAGTTAAGGAAGGACATGCAGGGTTGTGTAGGAGTGAGGGAAGGACTTGCAGTGTTGTGTAGGAGTGAAGGAAAGACTAGCAAGTTTGTATAGGAGTGGGTAGGACCTGCAGGGTTGCGTAGAAGTGAAGGAAGGACTTCCTGTAGTGTTGTAGGGTGGGGAAGGACTTTGTGTGTAGAAGGACTTCTTATGTATGTAGGAGTGAGGACGACTTGCAGTGTATAGGGTGAGGAAAGGACTTGCAGGGTTGGTAAGGAGTGGGAAGGACTAGTATTGTATCGTAGGAGTGAGGGGGTGGACTTGCAATGTTGGGTAGGAATGGGGAAGGACTTGCACTGTTGTGTAGGAGTGGGGAAGGACTTGCAGGTTTGTGCTGGGACTAAGGGAAGGACTTGTAGTATTGTGGGAGTGGGGGGAGGATTTGCCATGTTGTGTAGGGTGAAGGACTTGTAGTGTTGTGTGTATGAGTGGGGAAGGACTTGTAGTGTTGTGTGAAGATTGAGGGAAAGGACTTGTAGTGTTGTGTATTAGTGAGGGAAGGACTTGTAGTGTTGTGTATGATTGAGGAAGGACTTGTAGTGTTAAGTAGGGATTGAGAGGACTAGTGTGGTATATGAATGGGGAAGGACTTGCAGTGTGGTGTAGGGTGAGTGAAGGACTTGGTGGGAGTGTAAGTGAGCAGAACTTCTTGTGTAGGGGTGAGTGAAGGACTTGTGAGTGGTGTGAGGAGGAAGGAGGACTTGTGTGGGTGTAGGAGTGGGGAAGGACTAATTAGTTTGGTGTATGGTGAGGAAGGACTTGTAGTGTGGTAGGGGTGAGGAGCTTGTAGTGGGGTGTAGGAGTGAGGAATGACTTAGTGTGGTTATTAGTGAGGGAAGGACTTGTAGTGTGGTGTAGGGGTGAGAAGGACTTATAGTGCAGTGTAAGGAGTGAGAATGACTTGTAGTGTGGTGTAGGGTGAGGGAAGGACTTGTAGTTGGTGTATGGTGAGGGAAGGACTTGCTTGTAGTGTGGTGTGGGGTGAGGAAGGACTTGTAGTGTGGTGTAGGAGTGAGGGAAGGACTTTGGTTTGGTGTGTATGGTGAAGGCAAGGACTTGTAGTGTGGTGTGGGGTGAGGAGGACTTGGTGCGGTGTAGGGTGAGGGAATGACTTGTGTGTGGTGTATTAGTGAGGGAAGGACTTGTAGTGTGGTGTGGGGTGAGGAAGGACTTGTAGTGCGGGGTGTAGGAGTGAGAATGACTTGTAGTGTGGTGTAGGGTGAAAGGAAGGACTTGTTTAGTGTGACCATATAGACGTGGCGTTGCAGAAGCTTATAACTTCTAATACACTGATGTAATCTTTATGGTTGTAACTAGACAGTCAAGGTAACAGTCATTATATACTTACGGACATATTCGGCTAGTTAGGGCTGTGTGATTATCATAGGTGGTTTAATAATGGATTTAGGACTATGTAAAGGTTAATAAGGGTAGTCTGAAGTCCAACCAGAGAGCTGTTCATTCACCGTTGAATATCTAAGCAATACGTAACCTA